>NC_079525.1:14173407-14500907 GCF_003711565.1 Takifugu flavidus
TGATTGAAATATTTAGATTTTTATCAATCATCCCAACCCCGCTCCTCATCAGTAGTGTGTGTCGGGGGGTTAATGGCAGCGCCGTCATTGGACAGACGTCAACACTCAACTTCACGTCCGAGACACTTCCGTTGTTATCATTTCATCAGCTACAGCGCACGTGCAACAGCCTGTGTGCACAACTATTTCAGAGGCAATAAACAGTTTATTTGACAGTGCTATCCACACCTACCCTAATGCACTCTGTGGACGGTAATAGCTAGGTTAGCCTAAGGTGTTAAACCTCATCTGTCTAGTTGTGAAAACATAACGCCACATTAGAAAACAGCAATCACTGATTTGGGTCCTTCCTAAGACAATTATTATTGCATTTATTAGATGGTAATGATTGTATTTTGCTATTAAGTTAATACTTATATCACTTAAATATACACACAAATGAGAATTCGCCCCACGATGGATGTATTTCTGCATTCAGACTGCTCAGGAAATCTACATTTGATCACCAGCAGGCTACATTCGTATGTGGTTCTGATCACAGGTGCAAAGTCACGTTGTCTGAGTTTCACATCACTGGTTTCCCACAAGATTCTGTTCTGTGTTGTGCTTCGATAGTCATAATAATGACACAACAAGCGTAGACAGTCGCCCACTGCGTGTTTGTTGTGTCAGTATTATGACTGCCAGGACAGAGAAGGTAGTCAATGGACGGGCAGGGATGCATTTAGATGATTCTGTAAAAGGATGTTAAAGCAGCAGTGTCCTTTTTTTTGGTCTCCTTAATTAAGCTAAATGAATGTGCATGTTGAACAAGTCTGCACTTTACCCGGTTTACATGACCTTTGTCGAAGAAAGAGAATTAAAATCCTAGGGGTATGGAAACTTTCACACATGTCAGCGAGTTAAATTTAGTCGCAGAAGAAGGGAGGTCTTCGGAATTGACCTTCGCTCCTGAACGCAGCAGGTGTGAGAACACCTCTCAGGCAGATCACACGTCTGGCTGAGCTCCGTCACAGTAGGAAAAATAGCTGATGCTCGTGGAGGGCGGTGGTAACAGTGATGTTAACGGCAGCACTAAAAATATGAATTGTGGAGGAACAAAATGCATAATAGGAGGTTTCATGTGGCTTCAGTAGGCTTCATATGGTGCGCGGAGATTACATTTGGTTTGGTGACGTCGTGTTTCCAGAAATCTCCCTTTACACCCCTCCCTCCCTCTGTGTCTCATTTGCTAATGTAGCGACTGGAATCAAAACAATGACTGTCAAATCATTTCCACAGCGTTCAAAGGACAAAGATAATACATAATTCAAAGTTCTCATCAGTGCTCCGATGATGACCCACTCATCCATTATAAGCTCGACCCAAACAGAATTTCTCAAATAAAAAAGGCGATCGAAGGCATGATGAAACTGGTGTGCCTTTGCAGTAAGTGTAACTTTGACCCACATCTCCAACCATCCTCCTAAATTAGAAATCCATACTTAATTTCTCAGGCAAGAAGCCTTGTTTCTAAGAGGCTGGTGGCAGGTGAGTAGAGCGCTGACACATAGCCAGTGTTGGGGGCCACTCCTGTTCTCATGCGCCTTTAGATCACGCCGTAGTCTTCGGACGTGCGCTTGTTTTTGTCAGGAATAGATGGAAAATTGGTTTTAATTTGAGGTAAATCTGAGAGACACAACTGTTCCACCATGACCCGGAGGTCTCTAACTGGTAATTGTCGGACCTCTGTTTGGTAACAAAGATTGAATGGCCCACATCAACTTGCCTTCTACCCAGTATTCCCAGAACACCCACTACAGATGCAATCACGTCCACAAAGCGAACCCCTGTTCACCCTCCAGCGACCTTGACAGACCACAGAGCTGCCCCGGTGTTTTATATCCCTTTAAATCTAACAACTAATAAAGTCTTTCCCTACAACAGAAGCACTGACCCTGCAGAGTTTTTTAACAATGACGCCAAAGTGTTTCAGCTCTGTTTTCACTTGTTAATGCGCATCATTGGGACTGAGGCGATGCTTTAAATATCCAAACTACATCCTTGGTCAAGGTCAGCGCGCCTCTGTTCCGAGTGCCACATTCCCTTCATGGATCAGGGCGATTTGCTGGATCCTCTTTGGGATGACTGACAGTCTTGATACTTGTCCTCCATTCTGCAGGCCCAGTCTGAAGATAAATCACTGACCTATACCCTTTGAGGCCATGCGGGGTAAAGCCGGGAGAGGCTGTTGGACCCAATCCCTTGCCTCCGAGTCAGGCTTAAATTCTACGTCCACACACTCTCTCACTAAAATCAGCCATTACTCAACAAAAGGCAAGCGTTTCCAACATGTAGGCAAACGTCAGGAGGAGGAGCACTAAGCTGGGCCAATAATTATGGGCTGAAATATAACAGAATATATTTGACAGCGTAGGGATCCACAGAGAAGCAGCGAGAAGATGCTGTGTAGACAGTGGTGAAAATCCTTATTAAATCACAGGTAAATCAACATACAAAACGAAGACTCTATTTCTCGCACTCTCAAATGTGACTTCCACAGATTTGCTTGAGGTTTTCATCACACTAAAAGACTTGTTTATGTTGAGCACCTGTGTGACATCGAAGAGGTAAGATATTTGTTGGCTGGTCAGCGAATTTACAGTCATCCTGCATTCTGACACAGTTCCAGGCGGTTTCATCTGGGTGTGAAACAAGCTCCAGAGTCCACCTATTCTGAACCACACAAAATAATTATATTCTTACGTTGCTGAAACCATTTGGAACATTTCATTTCTCCCCAATGGGTACGAGGCCTTTAAAATGATATAAAACAGCCCATGCACCGCAGCCATTTAAAACAATTTCACTGCATAAATGTCACTGGAGCTTTGGAGCAAAAAACCTCTCTAGAAATATATCTGTGTGTGTAAAAATCATATATGTGTGTGTGTGTGTGTGTGTGTGTGTGTATATGTAAAACACAGGCAACCAGATAGCCAGACAGTCTTCATATGTGTCAAGTTCTGCAACTTTTGGAGCTTCATCTGTGTCCTATTGTAGGGGTAAAAACTCTTCCGACAGGTATCACCTAACTTATTTCCTAAAAATGTGGTTCCTGCAGCTAAAATATCCTAATATTGTAAGTAAGACTAAAATGTAGTGTCTTGTAGTAAGGCTGAAAATGTCCCCATATGCATGCAGAGTCGAGCTGATGTGTTTAGAGTTAGAAGTTAGGGTATCTAAATGATCAGCAACTATCAAAGGACAATAATAATGACTATTAAATGACTATTACAGGCCCCCGATTTAAATAATTGCTTTCCTTGATTTTGAAATCCAGCCAACTTTTAACAAATAAAGTTCCGGTCACGGTGAATCAAACATGAACCAAACTGGTTTACCTCTACTTTTATTTTGAAATTCAGCCTCGTAAAGCAGTTTGTGTAGATGGAATGTGGCACAGTTGTAACATAGAGCCCACTGGCATCAGATCACCAAGGTGTTCATATTTTTTCGACTTGTTCAGAAAGAATGGAAAGTTCTATATCTTCTGGTTTCATCACATTATAGAGTTTACTGCACGCCTGGAGCTTCTGTCACTTCTGTCACGCACTGTGTGGTATCAATGGTAGAATAAAGTGGACCTTTATTTATTCCGTATCTGTCAGTTCAAGATAATTAATTTATCATCTTGGGTCCTATGTGTGTGTCCTTTTCCAGCTGAATAAACACACTAGCGCTGAATAAATGTCTTGTTAAATGTCAGAATGTTACTTTTTATTACTGTCACAAAGCAAACTGGACAAAACACTAGTCTGCCAAAGACTGAAGTATAATCATACACCCACAAGAAGATAGAGTTTTCAAGAGCAGTTCCAAAGAAAGAACTGCAATAACGTGATATTTACATCCTTAGAGAGAAGTTAAAGTTATTAAACAAGCATAACGCTGAATTGGGAAATGGGAAATAATTAGACAGTATTGCCATCAATATTACAATCAGACAACACTGAGTGTAACACAAGTGTATTCACAGTTGTTTAAAAGCACAAATTCAGTTTTAAGAACTGTAACAAGTAGGCACATGCGGTCAAAAGTGTAGTGGTCCCAGGATAGACCCTGGAGGGACTTCACAAAGTCCCGGGAGCCCACGGTTTCATCCATTTATCTTTTAGATAAATGGTTTAAAATTGCATGTTGAGGAGGGACACCAGTGGCAGAAGATTGTCAGGAATTTGATATGGACTCCGTCTTTGAGTGGACCCACTTCTTTTGCCAAGAGGGATTCAACTCCGTTTTACAGGCTACCCTTTCAAACTTCACCAGGTTATTTTGAAAATATTTCCACGGATCTTTCTTATACCAGTCTGCTCTCTGAAAAGGACTGAAGAGGCTAGAGAGCGTGGGGTGACACTTCCCGATGATGAAGGGATGCGAGTTTGGGACGTTTATATTGAAGGGGATGTAGCAAGGCTGTTATGAAGGAGAGAATGAATCCATCAGAACTGGAAGATGTTCACACAAATGATGGCGTTACCATGCAAGTAAACCATTTCACAGTGGTAATATACTGGGCGTAGTGGTCAGAAACTGGAAAACCTGGAGAAAACCCACACAGACAAGGGAAGAACATTTAGTCCCCAACAACAGTCGCTCTGCACACTGAGATAAGGGGAGCACCTGACAGCCACAGAGGTTAACCTGTGGAGCCTAATACTGGAGTTACACACTTCAGATTTAAAATTCTTACATCACAGAACGAGTGCAGTCAGGGACTGTGAGTAAATTACCCCATTCTGGGGTCATGAGGTGGGTACACATAGGGGCAAAGGCAGGGTACACCCTTGGATGAGTTGCCAGTTCATTGCAGGGCCCCATTTGAGCATTTGCTGCTTCAGTACCTTGCTCAAGGGCTTAGAACACCATCTATGCTTTCTCTGCATTGAGGCTTGAACCAGGAACCCCCTGCCTCTCAGCCCAAACCCCATCAGCCTGAGCTACCTCCACCCACTCGTGGTGTTCTTCAGACAGATGTCGTAAATCTACTGACATTCGACCTATACATATATATGCTGCTTGAGCTGACCTGGGACAGAATCTTTGACCTTCTAATTGTCATCGTGACATTTACCTGCTCATCCACACATATTAAGTGTGGGTCACAGTGATAGCTTTCGACTGTAGGCTAATGATGAACCATGTGTCATATGTCAGCTCCTTTGCCTTTTTCGCTTTATTTGCACAACCAGTATATAATTAGCCATTCCATAATTCAACAAGCTAACTATAACATGCTTTGAATAGTAGCAGGCTCCTGTCTCTGAGGAACTTACTGCACTTGAAGCATTCAAATTCAACATCAAGGATACATTAATCACTTTGACTCATTGAGATCAATGTTCATTTATACAGTGTACATGTATGCAACTTGGGCAAATGTGAAAGACTAAGAGCACAAGGCATCTTTATTTAACAGGATTATCATATGGTAAAATTTTGACTAAACATCGCTCTTGATGGAAAAAAACCCAAAACTTAAAGATTGCAAAAAAAAAAAAAAAAAAAATCGCTCTGAAGGAGGAAAAAAAAGACTTTCTAACTAAGAACTAAAAATGGTCTTCACCAAAAAAGGCTTTAGGAAAAGAGGCTCAACAAAAGTCTTGTGGATTTTTTTTTCTAGAAACAGTCTCTCAAAAGAAGCAAACAAAAAAGAGCTTTGAAAAGATCTGTAGCACAGACAAGGACTTGGACAAGAAGCTGGCATGTACAACAGGACAAGCACAGGACAGACAGACTATATACAGACTGGAGGGTAATTGGGAACTGGTGGAAACAATCAGGAATCAGGGAAGACAAATGAGGGAAGGGAAAGTAACTGAAAATGAGGAGAGTTACTTTTCAAAATAAAACAGGAAATGATAAACCAAAGGCAGAACTGCACATTTGTGGAGTTGCAGCCACCAGAGCGACTTCATGCCATCAGGGTGTTAATTGAAAAGATTTTTTGAATCAGCTCAGTGGTCACAGAAACAGGTTGGTGTTTTGGTAGAAGAGGAGCCAGGCAGGAAGTACATCCTGTGCAACTCAGGTCAGTTTTCAAAAGAAAAAACCTCCCATTTCATAGCAGACATGTGAGGAAATCCATGGCAGACACATTACACAGGAAGGTTTAAAAAAATAATTTAAAAAAAAAATCCTAAATAAACACCAGGAGAAGAGATCTGAGAAAAGATGATGTGACTGATAAAAAAAACCTCCACCATTTTCTGGCTGAGTCAGCGTCTTACACACAACCATTTTTAATATGCTTTCTCCATTTTCATTCAATGCACATAAATACTGATTGAGCTTCTATTTGAGGTGAAATTCAGGAAGCCACATTTGAAAGTCACCCTTTTTTTGCTGGGTTAGAGATACTTTCCAAAAGAATACAAAAAAAAAAAAAATCTACCAGTCTCTGTCTACTCAGACATTCCTTCGTCCTTTAACCTCACGATGAAATAAATGAATCTCAAACAGTTATATTGACTAAGAATCTATGGTTTCGCTTCAGTTTTAATAAATATTCATTCTCAGGCCTCTAAAGGGTCAGCGGTCCACTGCTGAAAGCCCCGACGGGATGCAGTTGACACTGTCGGGAACAATTTTTTGCCAGTGCAGGCTGTGCCAGGGTGCATCAGCCTGATATAGGCTCCTTATCCCAGGCTAGTAGCATCAAAGGTAGCCCCTCCTGAATGATTGTGACTGGGGCTGGCTGGCAGAATCACAGGAATTACCATCACACCACAATCATACGCACATTCCTGCAAACGCACACGAGCACACCAGATGCGTGTCCTTTTGTATGTTATCTCAGCCTTTCCTAGTATAATCTGATAAATATGTGCACATACATATTCTGGGAATGCACATTTGTGACCACACATCTGTGGATGTGTCTCATTTGATTATGGAGCGGGCATGTATGGTTATTGCAGTACTGAGGGGAGAGAAGTGCGCGGGGTCTTAACATTTCATCACCCCGCAGTAAATGTTCCACAGAGAATCCAGCTATTCTGGAAATAATTCATCACGTCACAGTGGGGGGTAGTCAAGCAAGGGTACATCTCAGGGAGAGAGGGGCACAGATACTATGGTGGACACGTTCAATTAGGTTTTATTACATCTGTGCGTATATGCACGGAGTCCGCCTGAGAACACGAGAGCCCCCATACACATATCTGCACACTCACCCTTGGAAAGCCTGGATTTTTCAAAGATTTTTACAGAGTAGACTTTTCCCCCAGACCATAGAGACATTCATATCTTTGCTTATGTGACTGTGGTTTACTTACAAAAAAAGACAAAGGTGCTGCCACCTAGTGGCTTGGAGTACTTGCACATGCAAAGAAGGTGGATTGCTAGATTTCTTAGTCATGTAAAACTCAATAAAACCTGAAAAAAATAACTTCAGTTGTAGCCACACAAGTGAGTCCACATCTTTTGCCATGCACTGCTGAAATAGACAAAGTAATTGTTCATTTTTTAACATGATGAATAAGTATTGATTGAACCTTTTACATCCCTTGGAGGAAGAGTGAAAGAACTGCGCTGGACTGAGATCTGGTTCAGGTTGGTGTCTGTCCAGCCTATCTCTCAGCACACCTTCTGGAATGACTTTCACCTTCATCAATTCAACTTTGTTCCCTGTCCCTACTCCAATTCCAGAATTATAAAACCAGAATCTGAAGACTTGGATGTCCTGAAACTGTTGTGGATGAACATCATGCAGGCGTTTTCATATAAATGCATCTGGGTTGGGTTTTGGAGGTTTCTCCTCTTCTCCCCAGAGACTCTCTGCTGAAATTTGCTTTGGTTTGTTACTAACGTGAATCTGTTAAACCCACTGACCGAATGGTTTGGTAGTATCGTCGATCCCAGCCTGGTTGCCAGCTATGCTGCATGACCTGGTGGGTTGATGTCCAGAGTTTCAGGATAAAGGAAAAAAGGAAAGTCATTTGAGCCTCCCTCCCCCCTCTTCTCCCTTGAGCTGATCATAGTTGCCACATGTGCATTAATATACATTAAGCCTATCATTTGATCACATTTCCAATGTTTACATTAGCACACTTTTATCTGGGTTTTAACTGTGCACACACAAGATTGAAAAATGTCTGCGTGACAGGCCTTTTTTTTTTATTTCTGTTACCGGTAAGTTTTTAAGTCTTTGTATGGACCTGAAGAATAAATTATATAACTAGCACCGACCTTCAATACCGTCATCATCTGCCGTTATTGCCCCCGAGGGGTTAGTGAGGGGGATCTGGAGGCAAGCCGCCATCTCTTAACAGAGTAGAAAAGCCTCAAATAGTCAGTTACAGTAATTTTAAAGAGAAAATACATAAATCTTAATAATGCTGCATACTGGTATTGGTTAATGCACTCCCACTCAGAAATGTATTCATATTATATTCATTCCCTGTGGGAACAAACATGTAGGTATGGACTTTTATCTTTCAAAGCTCAAGTACCTGCTGTCCCTGTAAAATAAAAGTAAAATCTCTTTGTGTGTCATATCCGACAAAGAGAATTCTAAAGACTGATCATGAAGTAGAAGATGAAAAGCTGGCGATATGCATCAAATACCAGACCCGATCCTCACTTGGCAGTGAGTTCTGAACATTAAAGCCATGTTACCCTTACACAAAGAGGTAAAGCAGGCCTTCGTCATTATGTGCTAACAAGTGGATCTGTTAAATTTGCAACACTCTGCAACGCTCCTCAAGGCTGGGGCCAGGAGAGATGAATCAGCTGGGGCAGGTGAGGAAAGGCATAAATGGCTCACCTTCTTACAGTACAAGACCTTCACAAAGTCCATTTAACCTGGCAAATGGTTCATTTTCCTGGTATAGAAAAACGAACAAAAATGGCAAACTTTTTTTTGAAGTATTTGCTTTATTTGCTCCACCTTCACTATAGTCTTACTAATGAATGGGTGCTGGATAAGAATGCACTCGAGATTCGCTCGCTAATATGAGTTTGCCGATGCAGTAACTTTAAGCCTGGTACATTTTTATTTCTTCCCATAACCATATCATTTCACAGCTGCTCTACCGATAACCCCGCACTCTGTATTCCTGCACAGCGGTGGCTAAAATATTTAGAACACACAAGAGCTTTCAGTAGTTTTTGTTCAATTGGCTATTAAAACAAACACTCTTTCCTATTTCCAGATCTGCTCCTTAATTCTGGTTGTGAGATGTTTAATCCCTAAACACACCTAGTTGTGCTAGTCGTGTCAACACTCCATGACAACTTTGGCTGTGTAATATCCTATAAACTACACATGACAAATTGTTTTATGTATTTAATCTAAAGAAGTGACTACTGTATTTCCATATTTAGTCCTTGACGCTGTGGAGCACCACTGCATGAAATTCAGTGATGGATGACACAGCAGCACCTCCATTATTACTTCCTAATCAACCCCTTTGGGTTTGCATTGTTCATGAATGTGTGTACGTGAGTGGGAAATAAGAGCGAGCCCACTTCGAGGTGAGAATCGCGGCAGACATCATTTCATGAATTTCATTAGTGAGATGAACATAATTTCCTTGGCATCTTGCAGTGTAACTCAGCTATTGTTGCTAATCCAAATTTAATATCTTCAAAATGATTATGGGGTGGTGTAAGAACTCCTGCAGTTGTTCAACCCAGGCTCTGCAGACTCTTTTGCTTGTTCTTTTTTCTCTCTGCTTTGTGTTGCGTTGTGTGCTCGTGCTCAATCTCACTCCATTGTGTCTCTACCCCACCCCCCCCCCCACCCCCAACACAATCCACTTTCATCCCAGGCTCGCTTTGTAAACAGTGATCATAGGGAAGAGTACAGAAATGTTGATATTTTCACTTTGAAGACTGAAACTACTATGTAAATTCATGCACGCGAGATCGTTATTTGATGTAGTTATTTTGTTTCCTTTTTATTGTGGATCACAGGCACAGATGCTTCCTCACTTAGCGATTTCCAACAACCATAAATTAATAATTTTGGTAGCAGACAGTATGAAAACATAGAAACAGAAGAAGGCAGAGTGCCCACGCTGACCCCTGTCCAGTGGCAGAAGGTAGCCTGGTCAGCTGAACTAGAGTTCTTTCACAGTGGGAGTGCAGCTCATAGCACCGGGAAGCACGATGGGGATCGGCCAGTGTGGAGGAGTCAGTGTTATGCTTTGGGCGCTGATCTGCCATCCTTGAGGATGTTACTTTGACACGCACCAACTATGGAAGTCTTGCTGCTGACCCTGAACGCTTGTAAATGGAAATGATATTTCCTGATGTTTGGCCCCTTTCAGCAGGAAACCGCCGCCCGGTTTTAAGGTGTTTTTGAGGCGATGTGGCTTTCATATTTCACTGATCTTTCAAGTTTGAACCATGGAGGAGCCCACCTCAAATGTGCAGGACCAGACACGACAGTGAGCCTTCAGTGCTCCAGTGGAGTCCACGTCCTGACAGGCCAGGGCAAAAATGGGGACCAGCACTGTATGCACAGTACATTAAACTCTTGCATAATACAATCTGATGTTCCACACTCTACATGATCTACCTTTGCTCAGTGGGTATGATGGATGACCTCCTTTCCTCAGCCTTAAAGTAGAGTGCTCCTCAGCTCAGCTCAGATGGTACCTCAGATGGAGCATGTCCTGCCTCCAAAGATTGATTCCAGAAAACAAATAGGTTGTCTGATGTATGTAGTAGGTGGAGCTACGTCCCGGTGTGACAACAGTAACCTGTCACTGAATGTCAACAAAACAAAAGGGAGCGCACAGTCTTCACTCCACTCAGCCTCCATGGCAACACCGTGCAGTCAGCGAGGAGCGCCCGGTCCCTTGGGGTGCATGACAGATGATCTCAGACGCTACACTGACACCACCCCATCTTGTCAAAAAGGACACACCAATGTGCGCAGCTCCTATGACAGATGAAGAGCACACGCGTGCCAATTCCTGTCCTCGCTGCTTTCTACATGGAGACGCTGGGCATCTCAGTCGCCTCCCGTCCATCGAGGAACTGTTGTGCTCTCCATGCTGTGGCAGAGCGCCACACAACTATCTCGTGGACGTCTCGGCCTTCTACACTCTGGACAATGAAACTGCAGTATATAGTGCAAGATTTTTAAAAAAACAACTTTGAAAAGCCATCAGACCTCTCATTTTCCCCTCTTCTCAACTCTGAACCTTTGTACCGTCACACAGATTGATAAAATTGTTCACAAAATCAGATTCAGAGTCAGAAATAATGTAATTGTGTTCGGCTGTGCACTATTTTTTTGCATTGTCTGGATGACAATAAACCTCAGCCTTAAACATTTCTTGCGGTTGGAGCAGAGACATAATCTGCGAGTATTTGTTAAGTACCATTATAAAGTAACCTTGACGCCCTTCATGAGACTTTATCCATCATAACAAACTACTGGAATAATTTGTTTGTACCCTGAACATTCTTACCACAGTTGGATGTTTTGTGCGTTGATATTTTAAATTTCCTTTGGAAGCACCTATCAAAACGAGCTCCTCTACTGCAATAATTAGCCAGCGTTAGCGTGCTAAATTGATTGGTCACCATGTTAAATACCACAGCCAGCGGATGTCAGCTTTTTCATCGTAGCAATTATGGTTGCCTGCTGACATCACAACAGCTCAAAGCACAGCCGTCTTACAAACATGTCACATGGCTGTAGAACCCTGTTAGCATCTCTGCACCAGAGAACAGACACAGTATTATGCTTAACTTATTTTAATAGGACGCAGATGATGTTTACAGATTCTAACTTGCAGACAGTGCTGTGAATAATAATGTAAACATTAATGAAGATGAATGCAAGAGAGAGAGAGCTTTACCTCGAGTCTGTTAAATCTCACTAATCCCCAGTTCTCATCTTAATAACACTGTTTAGGATCATGGATCACTTGTGCATAAATTTATTTTATTACATTCTTCAGATAATCTCTTAAATGAAGAGGATTTGTAGAACTTAGTTTAGATAATTAAAAGTAATCATCATTTTACTGTCGGCTAGATTAATTATCATGACGATAGAAGTATTCTGGGAAAGCGTATTAGCACATGTAGGTTCCATAAAAAGTGACGAAGTACCATTGTGTCTAGCGACAAGAACAGTCAAAAGTGCTACAAACATTGGCAACAACCCTATAATAATCTGTCAATCTTAACTGATCGCAGCGCTGTTCTTGATTACTCTGGGGAGAAGGAAAATATTGAAATGGAGACTCTGAAAGAGAAAGAGATATTGCCACGTCTGACAGGCAGCAATGGCAGGCTAATTATCTCATTGTGCTTTGTAGCAAACGTAGTCATTGATAATCACAAGACTGCTCTCAGGGTGTATATAGCTATTAGGCTGTGAGACAAGGGTTGGCCCAATCCACTCATCACTGTGGTCATATGGGGCAGACCCTATCAAACCATTTGGCCTCCAGCTATTTGACAGGAACCATTTCAGTTAGAAGCAAATTTGCAAGAGAAGAGATGGTAGCTGCAGGAATGAGACCCAGTTAATGTAGGTGTTGATGAGCAGAGAGCAGCTGGTTACGCATTTGGGCGGAACTCGGGCTACATTGGACTTCGTTCCACTTGGACACCCCCAGTTTCAAGGATTGGTGTGAGAAAATATAGGACGTGCGTCAACCACGTCTCAAAAGGTGGGTTTCTTTGCTGGCATCGGTGAACATGGGCCCACAAAGCGCAGCTGAGGTACCTGATATTGAAATTGCTCGGCAACCAAACACCCATACCCAAAAGAAAGCACTATTTTTGGTACATTTTTGCAGAGGTGTGCAAAAGTTCTGTGCGACTAGAACATTGCTATTGTTCTGTCAGTTCATCCCATATATTTGCTGTTTTCAGGGGGTGGGGTGGACCTGGATAACGAAGCCCATTTATTTAGGCCATCAAATGAGCCTAGTGCATTGTTCAACACTACACCAGACACAGAGGTTTGATGAGGCTCATTTTTAGCTTTATACTGGAGCTATAAACAGCATTTGATATGGCCTCATCAGTCTTCAACTCATCCATGACGTGTATTTGCTGAGGTACTGCCACCCGCCCTCCAGGCTTTGCCCCAGTGTACTCTGACAGAAACAGATTTTGAAGCATAAAAGTCAAATTTGAACCAGTCCCAATCTGACATCAGATTTACAAAATAGCGCTCGTTGAAAACGGGGTTGTTGGGTAATTCTTGCTAGCCCCTCCATCTGGATGTAAACAAGGCTGTTCTTTTAAACGAACGGCTTCATAAGCACAAAGAAGCCATCAGAATCCTCACACCTTCTGGCAATGTAATCACTTTGTGCATTGGATATTGCATTTATTTTTAAATATTTCACTCTCCCTCGGCCTGCTCCTCTCTCCTCCTGACCCGGCTTACCTCCCCATATGCATTTCATTTTCATTCTCACTCTAAATGCCGATTCTTCTCGAGAAATTAGATATCAGCCTGGCTGTCCCTTATTATTTGAACCCAGAAGTGAGGACTCTGGTTATGACCTAGATACCACTCCCTCTCCTTTCTGCCATCCTCTCATCCCCACCTTTGCTGCTCTCCATCTCCATCTCTGTCTATTCGTCCCTTTTATCTCCATTGTTAACTCTCAACTCCCGCTCAACCTCACCTCCGAGGCCTCACCTCCTATTCCCGCCTCACCTAGCGCTTGCATTAAATCAAATGGAACACATTAAAAGTGGCATGCGCAGCAGACAATGGCTTTTATGATTGCCTGCTGTGTTCAGGCTGGTTGTGCTGCACAGACCCATAAAATGCCATTTGTGTCAGTTCATTTCATAAGGCCTTACGAAGGGGGCAGAACCGAAAGAGAGGCAGAGCGAGCGAGCGCAGATATACAGTGGTAGGTTGAGCATGAAGATGAAAGAGAGCATGAAAGTGGGTGATATAGTGTAGCAGAGAAGAAAGAAGAGGCCAAGAAGGGGTGGGGTAGGGGGGGCTTTAGCTGAAAGGGAAATCCAAAGAGAGACAATCGTATAAAACTGCAAAAATAATGTACTAAAAAGCAACAGAGGGTTGGGCAGGTAAGAAGTGAGGGCAAAAACACGGTGAGGTGGGAGCGAAAGAAGATAAATATGACTGCGATACAAAAGGATTGAAGGGGGGGTTGTAGGTAGAAAGGCGTGACAAAGTGATATTGGAAGTGAGACAGAAAGAGAGTGAAAGAAAACGGAGGTGCATTGAGATTACTCCAGAAACTGATTCGCATAGGAGGAAGCTGCCAGGGCGACTGGCTGTGAAGCAGGAAAAGGTATCCAGCAAAAGAGCGAAGGAGGCGATAGAGTTGATGAGCGCACACCCTCCTCCCCTCCCTTTACCCCACCTTCTTGATTACTACAGTGAGCATATTGGGCTTATTAAATTCTAATCGTCCGTAATGGCCGGCCAGGCTCTCTGAAGCGCCATGTTGACCGGGCGAGAGTCAATGGAGGTATTTGTTTTGCTAATTGGAAACCGTTAACCTCCCTCAAGTGTTGTGCTGTGTTCCAGCCTTTTGGAGGAGTGCCTCATAAAAACCGGGATGGACAGATAGATGGTGCAGGTAAAGAGAAAGAGAGAGGGAGAGGAGCTCCACGTGGGAGGGCAGAGTGGAAGAGGAGTACCTCGGGGGTATTTACCTCTGAGAAGCGAATATGAAAAATCAATGGAGACATAATGAGCTTCATTTAGAAAGTTGTCAGACACTAGCACAGGGCTGGTTAGCATGCCGGCCCCACTGTGAAACTAAAGCGGTTTACATAGCATGTCAGTACGGTTTTGAAAAAGGCCCACAGAGGATCCAAGCAGCCTCTTTTAGGGAATTTTATTTATGTGGCTGTTCGGGATGCAGTGAGCCTTTGTCGATCACGGTTTGTTTATTTCCCTCTGTGCTGAGGAATTCCTTTATTAACCACCCTCCTCACATCCCCTGCCGCCTACCAATATATCTCCCGTCCTTGCAGCGTCCTTACACGCAGCATGCCTCACAAAGCCATTTACAGTTCTTTTCTTGTTCCCTATAGCTTCACTTTATCCTCTTCTCTTCCACTGCATCCTGACAGCAGTAGAAGGACCAGAAGGTGCAAAGAGGTGCGAAAAGCCTCTGCCGGGTTTCCATATGGTCTCCCTTCCGCTGAGCTGTGCACACATGCTGAAATCAGCCCGTGCAGGTAAACATGCACATACTTCAGACACGTTAGACTGACTAACCAGTCAGACCAGGCGTGTACGACTAACTAATTATACACGGGTATAATCTGGAACCGTGAAGCTCATTAGCACGTTGCACTGATTCCAGAACCAAACAAGTTACAATGAATGCAAATGGGCTGTTCACGGTTTTTGTTGGTGCTGGAGTATTTGTGAACCATGAAGAAGAGGAAGAGGAGAGAAACTGCACGCTTTGAATATCATTTTGGAATTCTGTGGCTAATCTGAAGTTTGTGTCGTCGGCATTAAAGGGTTTGCTAGAAAAAATACATCAGCTTTATTCACTTTAGGTCCTACGTAGATCTAGATGGGATCCAAAAATTCTGAATTTACTAATATGAAAAATCTTGTAAAAAAACACACACCCTAAAAGCAAAGAGATCTCAGGAGAGTGAATCAGTCCCAGAGAGCTGCCATCGAATAAAACCTATAAACTTCCATAAAATAGCCTTCCCTGCCCTTTAGCTTTTCAGTGTCTTTTCCACTGATATTCCCAAGAACTAGTTATTAGATATTACCAGAACTATTGCGTTTGATTAGAGTTAGGGTTTAGGCTTATGGTCAGGGCTGTGGTCAGTGATTGGGTTAAGCTTTAGCATTAGGTTTAGGGTTAGGGGTTGGGGTTAGGGATGGGAGTTGGGGGTTAGTGTCAGGTTCCCAGCTTCTGGGAACTCTATTGTGGCTTTTTTCCCCTGCAGGGGCCGTGGTGGAGCCACGTCCCAGCCGCAGCTGGCGCCGGGGACTGGCGCACCTGCACACTATCAGTGATCAAGCCACCTATTTATGGACTGTTCTCACGGCTTGCCAGCGTTGGCGTGTTTTGTCTGATCCCAAAAACCCCGACTACACCTTCCTGGATTTTCGTAGAGACTTATTCCTGTGTGGATTATTTGGAACCCGATTTATGGACTATCGTTTGGATTTTTCTTCTCGGACTACTTTTGACCCCTCTCAGGATTGTTTGTTGTGAGTTTGCCTTTCCGGCTTAGATTTAGAACTAATCGCGGTCTCCACCTCTTTTGAGTTAAATACATTCCTGGGATCTTCAATAAAGATTCTCGGAAGACGATCTGCCACTGTGTGCTGCCTGCTTTCGGGTCCTGGTACAACTGTTCGTAACAGTTAGGGGTTGGGGTTAGGGATGGGTGTTGGGGGTTAGGGGTTGGGGTTTGAGGTTTTATGTTGAAATTATTGGCACTGATGTGTTGATCAGAAGTGTAGTTGAGAGGAAAGGTTGCAGTTCCTCCCAAAGGGGATGTGGGTTTAAGACCCTGTCTCGATTGGGGCACGGGAATAGTAATACATATTTCTCCCGGTCATTTTGGTGGAAATGAGATGATTAAAGTTTCCCCAGTGGAAAAGAGGCTGATCGTAAGCTTTCTGCTTCATTATAGGTCTCGGACAGTCAATCAACTCATCATCGGCATCAAGAAATATGATGTTTCTCCTGAAGGGTTTGTGATAAATACCCCCATCCTGGCTTCTGTGGGTGTGCCCTTAGAAATAAACAGAAATGCTTTTGGCTGCCATGTTTCCGTTCCCTGGGTGCCTTTTTAAGTGCTGCCATGTTATTTTTACACCGGTGAGTGTCAAGGCTTAGATGGATAGGCATTGGAAGGCTGTGTGTGTGGAAAAATGGAGGCAGGTCCCAAAGTGATTTGTCTCAGCGATTCTTGGGTGTGGGGTGAGCGTGCACAGGGACAGGCGGCAGGATGATCAAAGTGTGTGGAGGAGTGCATTTTTATTTTATTATATCATTTGTAGTTCATTCTGTTGTGCGCACAGCTCTGGGAAAGGTTATCCAGCACTGAGGGCTAAGGCAAAGGCGCCGTAAGAGAATGGAAAAACAGAAGAGGCTATTTTTAGTTGGGAGCAGTGGAGGATTCATCTGTTTAAACCTATGTAAATGGAAGACGGTCGCACCATATGGTGAATTTCACAGTGAAATAATAAACCCATCTCTTAGGAGACGTGGCGGCATATTCTGGCTGGCAACTGCCTGGTTTTTTTTTAAGTGAAAATAGCCATAATGCTATCTAGCAAGCACGTTTTCACACATTTGAACAGTATTCGACAAAACTGTCCTTGTTCATCCTGGATTTAGGGAAGACTTTCCACTGGTAGCTGCTAGGACTAATACACAGGCGTAACACAGTTCTCCCATCAGGTTGTTCCACCCTCTGACTCCTGAACATCTGCAAACCGAACGTGTGCCCTGTCAACAGGCAAGACAAAATACCTTTCACCACTGAACACTGGCTCCATAATCCCCAATTAGACACAATAATACTGTTTAGTGAGCAGCTGTCCCCACAGACACTTGACACACACACACACACACACACCAAACATGTACACTTGTGCAGCAGCACGCACACCAGCGCATATGGCCCTAGAATCCTTGCTCTGCTAGAGCGCGCTAACAGCCTCACCAGATGCCGCACTGGATCATGTGGGTGACACTGTGTGATCTGTGGGAGTGGGTTTACATATCATTTTATCTGCCAAGATTACCTTTGATCTTTCACGTGCATCTTGTTGATTGAATTTTTGATATTTTTGTTGCCCCTTTTTCTTCAAATGTACCCTTTTGTGCCTCCTGATAGTTGCTCTCTTTTGACATATATGTCACAAGGTGTTTTTGCGGTACACCTGATTGGAATGTTGGAATTTGGACCTTCAGCCCACTCATGAGCACTCTAAGGTTCCTTTTTTCCTTTGATGCTATACCCTGTTTCATGGAGCCTATCCCATATGGGCATATGGGCGAAGGTTACCTTTCCAAGGGGTACCTTGGCGGTACTCTACAGGTGTCCAGGCACCTCCCCCTACTACCAGAACACCTTCCGTATTTTGTCCACACTGGCTGGAACCAGGAACCCTCCACTCCTCAGCCCAGTCCCCAACTGCCAAACAAATGCCCCATCCTGCAATAATGCCCCCACCATGCTTCCCTGTCGGGATTGTGTTGGACAGCTAACGGGGTCTGCTTGGTTTCCAGATTATTGGAACAGGATCTCTGGAGGTTATCCAGAGTGACCACTGGGGTCGTGGAAACAGTTGGCTCGGAAGAGACCCCTGCTTGTTCTAAAACCTCTTCCATCCCAGAATGATGGAGGACAGCGTGCTCCTGAGGAACCTAGACTGCATCGGGAATCTCGTTGTGGTCTTCTTCCGTTTGTGGGATTTTCACCCAGCAGGAAAACCCTAATGTTCACATGGACTTTGAAGGTCCCTGGGAGGACCAGTCCAACTTACTCATATAAACTGGAAACTTTACCATCAAAGGATGAGTAAAACACACAAGAGTGAAGATGGTGTATAATGAAGGAGGCGACGACTAACACCCATCCTTGAACTGCAGCGTTTGTCGTCTTTTTTTCCATTTGACACCCTAAAAACACCCCTAAAAACACTTATTCTACGCACCTCGACTCGGTTACACACAGTCAGGCCCTGATGGTACACAATGCCACACAAGCAACGCGGGGAGACGTTCGTGTGTTCGAAACACGTCTCTGTTTGCAGGGAAGCACAATGTCCTGCATTCAAATGAGGCCTCAGCATTAAATCTGGTAAAATATAACACACCAAAGTCCAATATCAAGACAAAATTGTAAAAGGTGTATTTAAAAAAAAAAAAAAATCCCCGGCCTTGTGTTGCTGACAACAAATGGGATGATCTCAGAGACTTTCTTTTGGAGTAAAAACCTTTGAGGGCTTTAGCGAAGTTAAGCAGATGCACTGAAACACACACACACACACACACACACTACATCTGTTCATGAATTCAGGAATAAGTGGTGAACAATCATTTAGTCCAAATTAGGTTCTAACTTTCCTAATGTTCCGTTTAGTTCCTCATTGACTCTTTCTCATGATGTCAAACCCCGGTGCTCTTCTTCGCTCCGTTCGTCGTGTGTGAGGGAGAACGAGTGAATAATCACTTGTGAATAAGTGAATAATCACACACTCACTTATTCCTCCCTTAACCGGATCAGATGTCATTTATCAGTCGTGGACCATGTTCTCCACCAAACAGCTCTTGAGACAAAAGCTTTCTAAATATGCTAATGCGTGTAGCTAGAGGATAGATGAGGATTGTGGGTGCGTGGGTGTGTGTGGCTTTTATTTAACTCCCAGTAATGTGTGGAAAGCCTGAGATCATGAACCTGCTTTGCACTGTTGCGAAACAATGAAACAATCTTTGGCTCCGAGACGAGGTTTAAAGTCAAATTACATTTCTATTCAGCCAAATGTGCTTTCAGAGAGAGCGAGAGACTCTAAAGAGTGAATTTCTGTCATTAAATATAACCGTGGTATCGTCACCAGGTCATTAAACTTCATTGCAGTTGTCATTTTGATTTAAAAATCAAGAAATCTGGAAACATTTACGGGCCTTTTTTGCATTACAAATCCTCACAAAAAAAGAAATTCTCAGGAGCAGATGTGGATAGTTTGTGGGTCATACACATGCATCGACGACCCCTAAATCTTATTAATATATGGTAGCAATGAGATTAACACAAGGATATAGCTGGAAGCAAAATTAAACACACTGAAAATGACTGAGGAAACGTCAATGTGTGGTCTGCAGAGCTGCACGGAAAAAATCACCTCCTTTCCAATTCTGGTCCGAAGTCTTCCACCAAGATGAAGAAGTCGCGTTCCCGAGGTGAGCTGGAGGACGGGAGGGACGCGTTGGAGGCTGCTTGCGACCATTAGCCAAAGCTACTTGTTTAGCTTTGTTGGAGCGACGCCCTGAGTGGTCACAGTGAGTCAGTGGTGTTCGCTCAAGAAAGACGAGATGTCGTTCTAAAGTTTTACAACAGCTAATTATGATTTAACTTTTCTGACCCGACGGCCTCCATGTGCAACGCAAACAATATCCGCCGCATAAACGACAACACCTTTGTATTTATGCCTTTTTCCCTCCTCCTCCTCTCTGAGCTTACTGACAATCAGATGTTGGTGGGGGCTGTTGGGGTTCAGGGTTGTGTTTGGTTGTTCCTGCAGGGGGCGTAGCTGAGTCAATATTGGCAACAGCTGGCGCTGCAGGCAGGCGCACCTGTCGGCAATCTCCATCAGGCCACCCATTTAAGGACGGAGCGCCTGTCTGTCAGGGTCGGAGTGTTTTTGGTGTCTTCCCAGCTCGTTTGAGGTCTCCACGCTGTCCTGCTGCGCTAGTGAACGTGCAGAGCCCGACTCCCGTGTTGGCTCCGCGCTGGTGCTCTTTGTGCTCCCCGGAAGGTTGAACTAGTGCTTCTTTGCAGTCCAGGAGGACCGCCAGTTGGAGTTGGTTAAATAAAACCTGTTTTTGGACTTTTATTGCTGTGTTCTTGCCTGCTTTCAGTTCCTGTAAAAACCCAATCTTAACAGGGACACGGTTGGAGGGGACACAGTTGGGGGGGACATGGTTGGGGGGGGCACGGTTGGGGGGGGCACGGTTGTGCAAGAAAGATCTGTAAATGCTTCCCACAGTGTAGAAAATAGACATTTCATTTTGACTCAATAACACTGTAATCAACGGCCTCCCTTCCTCACGTCACGATGTTGTCGCTGAATAAACTTGGTATGTTGATGTAATTTACAGATGAAAATCCCCCCCCCCCTTCCCACACACACACTCCGCCACCGACCTTTTAAGCTTTTGTTGCTTCCTACAGCAGCAGGGTGATTGAAAAGAAAGGCATCAAGATTGACAGGAAGACAAAGGCGAAAACATCTGTATCGCTTGTTTTCTGCTCCGTCTTTCTTTGGAGGTTCTTCTGGGGTTCCTTCGTGATCGAGCCGGTGGAGCAGTGACGAGAGCTTTAACGGCGCCTCCCCGGCCGAACATGAATTAAGGTTCATCCGCTCCAGTTTTCCAGAGAGGAAAGAACCCACTTTAAACTTCACAGACATGTAAAAATAAGTTTGATAAAGGAACACACGCACACACACACACACACACACACACTACATCTGTTCATGAATTCAGGAATAAGTGGTGAACAATCATTTAGTCCAAATTAGGTTCTAACTTTCCTAATGTTCCGTTTAGTTCCTCATTGACTCTTTCTCATGATGTCAAACCCCGGTGCTCTTCTTCGCTCCGTTCGTCGTGTGTGAGGGAGAACGAGTGAATAATCACTTGTGAATAAGTGAATAATCACACACTCACTTATTCCTCCCTTAACCGGATCAGATGTCATTTATCAGTCGTGGACCATGTTCTCCACCAAACAGCTCTTGAGACAAAAGCTTTCTAAATATGCTAATGCGTGTAGCTAGAGGATAGATGAGGATTGTGGGTGCGTGGGTGTGTGTGGCTTTTATTTAACTCCCAGTAATGTGTGGAAAGCCTGAGATCATGAACCTGCTTTGCACTGTTGCGAAACAATGAAACAATCTTTGGCTCCGAGACGAGGTTTAAAGTCAAATTACATTTCTATTCAGCCAAATGTGCTTTCAGAGAGAGCGAGAGACTCTAAAGAGTGAATTTCTGTCATTAAATATAACCGTGGTATCGTCACCAGGTCATTAAACTTCATTGCAGTTGTCATTTTGATTTAAAAATCAAGAAATCTGGAAAAATTTACGGGCCTTTTTTGCATTACAAATCCTCACAAAAAAAGAAATTCTCAGGAGCAGATGTGGATAGTTTGTGGGTCATACACATGCATCGACGACCCCTAAATCTTATTAATATATGGTAGCAATGAGATTAACACAAGGATATAGCTGGAAGCAAAATTAAACACACTGAAAATGACTGAGGAAACGTCAATGTGTGGTCTGCAGAGCTGCACGGAAAAAATCACCTCCTTTCCAATTCTGGTCCGAAGTCTTCCACCAAGATGAAGAAGTCGCGTTCCCGAGGTGAGCTGGAGGACGGGAGGGACGCGTTGGAGGCTGCTTGCGACCATTAGCCAAAGCTACTTGTTTAGCTTTGTTGGAGCGACGCCCTGAGTGGTCACAGTGAGTCAGTGGTGTTCGCTCAAGAAAGACGAGATGTCGTTCTAAAGTTTTACAACAGCTAATTATGATTTAACTTTTCTGACCCGACGGCCTCCATGTGCAACGCAAACAATATCCGCCGCATAAACGACAACACCTTTGTATTTATGCCTTTTTCCCTCCTCCTCTCTGAGCTTACTGACAATCAGATGTTGGTGGGGGCTGTTGGGGTTCTGGGTTGTGTTTGGTTGTTCCTGCAGGGGGCGTAGCTGAGTCAATATTGGCAACAGCTGGCGCTGCAGGCAGGCGCACCTGTCGGCAATCTCCATCAGGCCACCCATTTAAGGACGGAGCGCCTGTCTGTCAGGGTCGGAGTGTTTTTGGTGTCTTCCCAGCTCGTTTGAGGTCTCCACGCTGTCCTGCTGCGCTAGTGAACGTGCAGAGCCCGACTCCCGTGTTGGCTCCGCGCTGGTGCTCTTTGTGCTCCCCGGAAGGTTGAACTAGTGCTTCTTTGCAGTCCAGGAGGACCGCCAGTTGGAGTTGGTTAAATAAAACCTGTTTTTGGACATTTATTGCTGTGTTCTTGCCTGCTTTCAGTTCCTGTAAAAACCCAATCTTAACAGGGACACGGTTGGAGGGGACACAGTTGGGGGGGACATGGTTGGGGGGGGCACGGTTGGGGGGGGCACGGTTGTGCAAGAAAGATCTGTAAATGCTTCCCACAGTGTAGAAAATAGACATTTCATTTTGACTCAATAACACTGTAATCAACGGCCTCCCTTCCTCACGTCACGATGTTGTCGCTGAATAAACTTGGTATGTTGATGTAATTTACAGATGAAAATCCCCCCCCCCCTTCCCACACACACACTCCGCCACCGACCTTTTAAGCTTTTGTTGCTTCCTACAGCAGCAGGGTGATTGAAAAGAAAGGCATCAAGATTGACAGGAAGACAAAGGCGAAAACATCTGTATCGCTTGTTTTCTGCTCCGTCTTTCTTTGGAGGTTCTTCTGGGGTTCCTTCGTGATCGAGCCGGTGGAGCAGTGACGAGAGCTTTAACGGCGCCTCACCGGCCGAACATGAATTAAGGTTCATCCGCTCCAGTTTTCCAGAGAGGAAAGAACCCACTTTAAACTTCACAGACATGTAAAAATAAGTTTGATAAAGGAACACACGCACACACACACACACACATATATAACACACACACACACACACACACACACACACACACAGCCAGGCAGTCTGACAGACAAGGTTGGAGAGAATAGATGTGGGCAGGTTCAGTGATTCTGATGTCAAAGGCAGTCTCAACATTCTTGGCGTCTATCCTCTCTCCACTAGACCTTACATGGCAGTTCTCCTCTCCGGGGTGTTCTAAGAAGACAGGAGAGGTGGTGGAAGAAAAGAGGGGTAGAGGGATGAAACGTGTGTGTGTGTGTGTGGGGGGGGGGGGGGGGGGGGGGCGATGGCAGGTACTGGGGCGATTGTTCCAATGCCCTTGACATGAGAGAAATGCCAGGAGAAAAGAAAACAGGCGTCAACCTATACACCAGGATCAGAACAAAAATGAATGCCTGCGGTGTGTGCGTGTGTGTGTGCGTGTGTGTGTGTGTGTGGTGTGTGTGTGTGTGTGTGTGTGTGTGTGTGTGTGGGGGGGGGGGGGGATGGCAGGTACTGGGGCGATTGTTCCAATGCCCTTGACATGAGAGAAATGCCAGGAGAAAAGAAAACAGGCGTCAACCTATACACCAGGATCAGAACAAAAATGAATGCCTGCGGTGTGTGTGTGTGTGTGTGTGTGTGTGTGCGTGTGTGTGTGTGTGTGTGTGTGTGTGTGTGTGTGTGTGTGTGTGGAACAACATTGCTTTTAGATGTATGTTGTTTGTTTGCATGTATGCAGCTGTAGCCTATAGTCAAAAATTAGATCAAAAGTGTTCTGACAGTAAGTGTGCGCACTCTTGCAGTAGAGTTGTGTGTGTATGTGTGTGTGTGTGTGTCTCTGTTTGTGCGTCCATACCCAGTATGAGTCCCAGACCAGGACTTTTCTTCTAGCTAGCAGATGTTTTGCTCTCACCTTGCCATACCTCATAAAGTCTGATGGCTCCGGACCAGGGGGACCAGGCTGGCACATACATCCATGACACACACACACACACACACTCACGTGCGCATTTGCAGTGTTCCAGCCTCTGTTTAGACAAGCAAGGACAGAGGAAGTGTCACGAGTGGCAGCGTAAAAAAATTTGAATGCCAAAAAGCCAACCAAGCGATGTGGTCACGCAGTCAGAGGAGGGGAATACGAGGAATTCCAGGTTTCCTGGAACGTGTGTGGTTTTATGGCTTTTTACCATTCAACACAATGCCAACGTGTTGAATAACACACACATTCCTTTCATCTGTTCAGATGTGCCGATCCGCTCAGGCGGTGGAACTCAAGGAGACGCTTCAAAGTGGACCGAAGGCTCGCGTCTGGTTTGGAGCCAAGAAAGCTCAAACTGAAACCTGCTCCAATTCAATTATTGAGTTTCAATTATTTTTAATTATGTTTTCCTGATCTTATTTAATCTACATAACCAAACACCCCTCGCTGTCTGATTAGACAGAGCTAATTAAAGGCAGGCAAACGTTGTACATGAGAGGAAGAGTGTTGCCGTGTTGCGAGGAGCAACGCGTCGACGGATCCTTCAGCTTCTTGATGAATTATGACGTGGTGAGGGCACAATCAGGCGCTCGGGCTGCGAACGTTGCCGCTAATATCGCTTAGGTTATATCACATCTATATTCAGAAGGAGGCGAGGAAAGGGAAGCAGGCCAGGCTACTTTCCCTCCCATTGTTTTCACTGAAATAGCTGACTTGACAAATGAAAAGGAGCGCAGCCCTGGAGATAACGCGCAGGAAGCGGCAGGAAGGGTGTTAATTGAACTCCCTTTAGACTGTATCAACCGCGGTCTTATTAATGGCCTGAAAATGAAGTCCAACTTATTTGTTTAGTTTGTTTGCCTGATCTTTGCCCCCCCCCATGTCCGCTAAAGGCTCACCAAAGGGCAGAGCCATGTCTCTTTAGTTGTGCCACAAGGTCTCTCTCTCTCTCACACACACACACGCACACACACACGCACACACACACATCAGGTCGACAGCGTACAGGGCAGTCATCTCTACAAACTCTGGCTGGGATCCTCATTAAAACCAGGGAGGGGAACTTTCTTTTGGACTCATGAGATTTCCCCAGTATATGATTCATTGTAATACCAGCATCGGCCACACGGTGTCAGGATCCTGACCAACAGCCTCTCGTGGCTGGTTGGTCAGGATCCTGCAGGATTCAAAAGGATTCAGAGTAGAAGACTATTATCAGCCTTCCCCACGAGCTGAGTTTTATGAATCATTAATAGATTTGATTTGATAAGAAAGTCACTTCTCTTTGACCAGTGCAGGCGGAGGAATTTGAGAGGGTTTTAAAGTTCAATGTCTGAGGCTTTTTGAACAGACACGCGAAGCAAAGCCACACGTCTCTCCCAATTTAGACAAAACTGGCGCACTACTCCCGGACGGGACTCGTACACCCGCTTGCGCACAATTGCCGCCTGCTTACACACACACACACACACACACACACACACACACACACACACACACACACACACACACACCACACACACACACACGTCAAACATGTGTGCATGTTAATTTACAGTAGTGGAAAGGCACACAAGGACACGGTCACACATGAACGTGCAGACATGCACACCCACGTTAAGGCATTTATTCCTGCATGTGCGCGAAGACGAACGCGCGCATGAACGCGCAGAGCGGGCAGAGGCCCACGCGAGGCACTTGTCATTATTCGCTCCGTCAAAGTAGATCATAGATGCATTAATTGGGAATGCAATCATGCTCTGAGCCCATGGTTGAAAGGAGCTGATAATAAGCTGCGATAGGGCTGGCTGATTGAAAGAGGCAACCAACATGCACAGGCGCACGGACACACCCACCCACACACACACAAATACAAACACCTACACGCACACACACTCACACACCTACACATATCATTTTGGTTTTTGCTGGTAATGTGAGGAAAGTGAAACTGCATTTCCAGGACGAGCCGTTCCACATTCCGGGGTCACAGCTTTGCTCCACATTCCCTCTGAAATATCTCCCGCCCGTCCTTCATGCTTCAGGTTTCCTGTGCGGAAAGGAAACCTCAACTTCACACCCAAGTCGAGGCTGCCCGCACCGCACAATTCAAAACCAGCTGCCCCGGCCACAGATTGGGGTGTGTAGCCATTACCAGAGCTTTATAGACGAACGTGTGTGTGTGTGTGAGCGCGCACGCGAGCAAGCGAGTGCTCTAGCTGCTAACTTGTCTTGTACACGGCTCTGTATTCCTGGCATTGCTGTGGTCGATAAGACAGAGGCATGCAATATTAATGTGGCCTTCTACTGTGGTTGGTAAGAGCCTCGGACAGCCTGCGCTACTGTTTCAGAGGGAAGCGAGAACAAACAGTAAGTGTGAAACACAGAGGGAAGGAATAAACAAGAGCAGGAAGAGCCTAAAAGAGGGAAAGCGCAATAAATACGGGGATAAGAGGGAAAACAGCCAGCCGGGCGGAAGCGTAGAGCGGAAGATGGGGATGAAATAAAAGCGGCTGAAATGTGGGAGAAGAGGGCGGACGCAGGTCAGGAGAGGCAGGAGAGGCCGACGCTGGGCGGGAGAGAGAACAGCAGGAGAAAAAGCAGAGAAGAAGAAATGAAAGTCAGGTGAGGGACATGGCGGGGTGGGGGTGGGAAACAGATCGAGGGGATGAGTGGGAGAAAGTGGAGGCGTTGAGTGAAGCGAGAGAAAAGCTAACAGCATGACGACAGTGTGTGAAAGGGTTCTGGTCAAAACACAGGCGCCAAAAAAGAAGATAAAACGAGCTAAAAATGTGGCCATTAAAGGGCGAACGGTGATGAGCAGATAATGAGCGGTGTGGGGGACGAGTCGGAAGACAGACGAAGGACGTAATTACACGCCGGGAGGTCATTTAATATCAATACAGCATTAAATGCTCTTCAAATGTGTGCAGAGGCATCGCATGTCAAACAACGTTTATGCACCGTTCCCAAGTTTCAGTTCATTTACCCACACTCAGTCAGGCATAGCCGCTTTGGCCGTTGCCTGGCAACACTAAAGCAATTAAAAGCAAGAGCCACTGGTAGCCTGACAGACTGTATGAGTTCGGGGAGAACGCTGACAGTTTACATGACTCTTAAATGACAGACTCCTGACCCAAATTTTCCTTTCTTTCTTTTTTTTTCTCCCCAGCAGCGTTCGGCTTTTACAGCCAGTTCCTCTGTAGAAAGTTTTTAGTCGTCAGTTTTTCTTAAACGGACCAGATTTCTCGAGGGGGACGTCTGTTCCGAGCATACTGTGTGCCTCGCTTCCTGGCGAACTCCCTTCCCCGGTCTCCCCTTTTGGTCCGTTCAGCGGAGGAAATTTGAAATCATTTAAGTGTTTGGTGGGTGGTAATTTATTCATTCGGCGTTGCTAGGCTAATGACTGCGCCCCAGCAGCAGAGCAAACGAGAGGAGGCTGGCCCCAGCTCGAGTTCAGTCACATTTCCTGAGAACTGCCAGTTAAATTACGGCCTTTCCACATGTAAATTCCTTAGGCTGTAAAGTTCAGCGTCTGGTCAGCCGTAGGGGCCGGTAGGAGGAGGGCGCTTTGACTGACGTGTGGCAGGACTCTGGTGGCGAAAGTAATTTTGCAAATAGACATGTGGGAGGAGGGTGACCAGCCATGAATCTGCATTTGAGTGATTCGGTTTCCAGTTCGGATTTTTCATCTCCATCTGCCAACGTTGTTTTCGTGGCGGGAGAGTTATGTTTGGAGGGGGAAAAACTGCATAACTCAAACCCCATCATGAGTTGCTTTTAGCATCGAGTGAGTGGAGTACACTCGCGTGGCACTTTATGATGCATTATCCAGTGCGGAGCGGGTGAATTGTGTCCTTGTTTGGATCCACAACTGATTTCAGCAGGGTTGTAGTTATTATTTCCCCAAGAGAAATTGGGAAAAATCCCAAACTCGTCTCACAACCGGCGTCCAAGTGCCTCAAATCACGAGGATATCGGTGTGTCGGGTAAGATCTTTATACACAGACGGCCAAAGACTTTAGGTTTTCCCGCATTATTATTGTTAACGGGATTTCAGAATGTGCCAACACAAACCCAAGTGATCTGAGAATTGGCTTATTTCAGCTTTGAACTTGCAGGAAATGTTCAAAAAGGCGGTAAAAGAAACACTATTATTACCATCAATCAACTTAATTGAATTCCCTTAAATTACAAAGCACATGGAGGCAGAGGCTGTGTTTCAGAAGCATAACCTTCTGATTGCAACCACTTAAATGCCGGTCAGAGGGTCGATTCTGCCTATGCTGCTTAAAAGAATGGACCGATCACCTTCCCGCGTGTCTCTCCATCAATCACACCTCTGGGGCACCAACCTCTCAAAGCAATAATAATCAATTTCTTCTGCCGCTGTCCAAGTGAGCCAAACAGGGAGAACGTGGGGACCATTGGCGAGACAAGCCCCTACAGGAAGGGTGTTGCAGGACCACTTCCTCCGGATCGGCGGTTGACAGAAGTTGCTCAGGTAGTGGAACATCCATACGTCTCATAGATGGTTTGCACAGTGTGCACAGCTGCCATGACAACCACCGACCCCGCGTGGCTCAAGTGCGTCGGCAGTTGCCGGATGATGAAGGCATTGATGTTATTGACTGGACCTCTGGGACATCGCGCATCGCTGCACAGGAGCCGACCGCCGCCCTGATCCAGGTCGCCTACCGCCGCCCTGATCCAGGTCGCCTACCGCCGCCCTGATCCAGGTCGCCTACCGCCTCCCGTTGCAGGTGCTGGGAACGAGCACAGGGAGGCCGTGCACGTTACTTAGATCCATTCCGTCATGTTTCCCCCTTTACTTCTGAGTAGGGATCTCTCAATCCTCACTGCTGGTAATTTGCATTCCCGTTAAGACTGATGAGTCATCAAAAGCAATTTTCCATATAATTCTATATTTTAGATATGTTTCTGATGCTCCTCCACTAGATCTAGGTCACTGTGGACACAGAACAAAGACACACACACACACACACACACACACACACACACACGGGATAACCCTCAACTCAATATGTGAGCAGCGTTGCCAACAGTGGGGTCAATGAACACGGGCCACCGCTTTGTACCGAAATATTACCTCATCTTTCTTCTCCTCTTTCATCTCCGTTACCCCGTGAGCATTCAACTGAGCGTCCAGGTGTAGGAACACCTCAGCTAGGATGTTTTCCGTTTCCCCTGTTTCGGTGCCTGCCGGAAAAACAGTCAACAATGTGCGAAGCTTATCCGCCAAAAGGGTTTAATGGAAAACGGACCGATTGTTATTTTTATTTATTTTGTGATTTGTGTTGCATTTGCTGCCCACTATGGAGTTTTATTATTATATCAACAGGTGCTGATTCAAGGTTCCTGGATTCAAGGTTCCTAATTTGCACATGGATGCACGAGCTTACTTGAGTATCTTTAGATTTCTGGCAATTACAGTGCACATCGACCTTGATGGCGTTGTTGTGGGCGCCACGAGGGCCTAAACTGCGAAAGAAACCGATAGTTTAGCAAACTGAGCAAAGTAGATAATGCCGCAGGAGGGTTGTGAAGCCTCGTCTTCCCTTGTCCCTCTTTGAATCGATTGTGACCAACACGTGTTCAAGTGGCCTGTGGTTGGAAAATGGAGGAAACCAAAAAAAGTTGCTGCCGCTTGAGGGGACATTTGACAAGAAAATGTGGAATCGGTGGGTCCACCTGCAGTTAGCGTCGCCGGTCACGCCTCCTCTGAATAAAATACCTCAGCGCCGGAACGTTTCATCCGTCTTGGCAAAGCGCCATTCTGTCAAGTTCGAAAGTTAATGAATGAGCGTGTCAATCTTCCCTTAAAGTCCGTTCCCAGCGAGGCAGAGTTACATTATGCGGACACTTTTGGCGGGGGCAGGAGTGACAGATCGCTCGCACTCGCCCCTCAGCATTTGCAAGAAAAGGCCTTTTGATGAAAGAAGAAAAGCAGCATGAATGTTTTGAGGGACATTCGCCACAACGAGGCGGCGCTCACCTGTGAAACTGCATGATCAAAATGGAAGGTAGCAAATATCAGATGGAGTCACCTGATGGCCAAACTAATGAAGTGCCTGCTAGCAGAAAATTCCCATGGTGCCGTCGAGGCACAGCGATAGCCTCGCATCATTATTCCTCACGCCATTGATCGTTATTAAAGATCAAAGGCAGAGTCTTCTTAAGTGGGAATCACATGGCTTCATTACTTCTGTTCCTGTGATTGGAAAACCAACTACAGGAGACGTCTTGGTATCCGGGTATGAAGAAACTTCATCCTTGCCTCCTCTCCTAGAGGGCCAACGCACAATTTGGATTAAAGTTTTACGAGCAAAATTCCAATCAAACACAAATTCACAGTGTGAAAGTGCAGGTGGAAATGTCAATTGTGATCAATCGATGTCCAGATCGATGGAAACAACCACACTGCTGAAAAAGAACGGTGGACGCAGAGTGAGGAAGTGTAACTCTAAGTCTCCCTAGCTCAAGCCTAACAGAGATGATGTGGTATCTTCACATGCGCCAACCAGGGAAACCAGGGGCAAAATAATAACAACAATAACAATATATTTATTTACAGGTGCCTTTCTGGCCACTCAGAGAGGAATCAGTCTCGATCAGGTGACTTTGGAGTGAAGGAGGAAGGGTTGGCTGATGTTTCTGAGCTTCAATGAGAGAGTTCCAGAGTCGAGGAGCAGAGAGACGGGAGGAAGACACAGCCAGGTGGACGGAGGAAGAAGATCTGAGGGTGCGAGAGGGAGACATGACAGAGGTCACGCAGGTATGGAGAGGATGGCCTTGAATGTTAAGAGGAGCTCCATCTGGAATTTTACCTGGAGCCAGTGGAGAGGTTGTAAGACGGGAGTGATGTGGTCAAGTCAGGAGACGGTCACCAAGAGAGATGAAAGAGGCTGGAGGACAGGAGGAGGAGGACCTCCTGTAGTTTACTCTGGTTTCTGTCAAGGAAAGAGTCCATGATGGTGTCCGCAGCAGGCAGAGATGCTGTGAAGAACATTCTTTCCCTTCATCCCTGAGAAGGGTAGGTCGGCTGTGGGTCGGTGATGGTCTAAGGAGGCATACCCTCGGAGGGATGAACAGGCCTGTACAGTCGGAGCACTCTTAGGTAGCGGAAAAGGGTCCTCGGTGGGTTAATAATCTGGTTTATTCAGGACAGACGTCCTCTAATCCAGTCAGATTCCAGAAATCTGAGTAAATGAAGTGACGGGTAATTATGGCTCAGAACGACTGCGTGAAGATGTTCTTTTAATTATCTATTTTTCCATGTGTCCAGTTCAGGCTGTTGTGTTCAGATATAGATTTCACCAGACAAAATGAAAACTGGAGCAAATTAACAGCAGCTGTGCGTAAACCGAGTGCCGAGTAAAGGTTTCATTTAGCCCCAGTGATCCTGGCAATCCATATTTAATAATCAGTGGGCTAAAAAATGGATTTCCACATCACATTAGTTCCCGGTAGAGAGGAAAATAGTCCTTTAAACCCTTTTTTTTTTTCCACTTCACATTTTTTAACGTTCCTTTTTATGCAAAATGGAAGCACAGACTAAGTGCAGAACTCAGTGTGGAACAAATCTGTGACAAAGTAAAAATGGTGGTTTGAATATTTCACTTGCTTCTCTTCGCTCTCATCTTGGTCAGAAGTGCTCGCTCCAATTTTTCCGCCGTGCGGAATACAAACAATTCAAAACGCTTACGCGCCGCGAATGCAGACTTGCTGGGGCGCTAGCACGGATTAATGCTGGAGCTTCACGCTTCGCCCTCATCAGAAGAGTTTGGATTCTACCGTTAGCATTGTGAGCACACGACACGGAGCCCTCCTCCTCTTCATCATGCTTTGACTCTTGTGCTCGGCCACTTGATCTTCATCATATCTACCACTCGTTTTTCCTCATGTCTCTGATGCCCTCTGCCTGAAGCTTTGTCAGCACAAGGGGACCTTCAGACCCCTGAGCATCAGTTTCTAATAAAACTGTCCTCTCTGCTGCCTCTCTGGATCTAATAGAAGGAAGATTCCAAGAACGCAAGCTCCCATCCGTTCACTGCAGGAACTGGTTGGAATGTAAGGGTCTCATTTCTGTGCTGGAGATCATACGCTGCCACCAGCGCTCTGGTCTGCAATTAATCTGAGCTTTAATCAAGGCGTCTGCCCCCTGGTTACCCAACTGACCTGATTCACATGAGATTGCCTGCTGGATGATGTCATCACCATGAGACCTAAATACAGTTGGCTCTGGAGACTGGAGAGTATAAAATATAGCTGCAGTATAAAATATAGCCATTTCTTTATTGAAAAGGGGCGAAGTTTGGGAGCTTTAACGTAAATGCTGGGCAGTGGGTACATTTTTCCTTTACCAAAGCACCGAGGCCCAACTAAAAACTTGCAGAAGAGCCCAGAAAAGCCACTCAGGGGTTATGATCTTTTCTATTTCTGGCTTCATGGTACACTCAAAAAAGTTCTGTCCAAGCCTCGTCAGCAAACGTAAATAAAAAAAGGAGCGCATGTCAGATTATGTGTATGTAAGCACGTTTTTGGTTTGTTTGTTTAAACCCTTGTCCTGTCAGCAGTGAAGCAGCATCGCATCTGAATGCCTGTTTTTCTGTCGGGCATATTTTGCCTTGTCAGGACGAGTGTGTTGAACTCCTCCTGTATCGGGTTTACATCAAAAATGGAGGTTATATTGGACTATAGTTGACTGCTGGGAGACCCACACACCAACAAATAATGAACAACAAAGCCTTGAACACAAAACAACACAACCCCGTCATTGATAAAAACCCAGTTAAATAACAGGCAAGTGGAGACAGAGTTCTCTTACACGTCTAGAGGTCCACGAACATACTCGAATTTCCCCACGCACATAAACGCATCATCTCATTTACAAATACATTCATGATCCGCAATTAAAACACTAGCGGAACGCCCACAAGCGTGCTACATTACATTGTATACATAAGACTATTATATAGAGGGAAATTAGCTAAACACTGTAAATTAGGGCAAAATGAAGTGAGTCCAGAGCAGCAAAGCCTCCTTATTAACAGGAGCTACACACGCAAAAATGAATCAAAGCCCACTAAAGTGGAGGTGAATCCCTCGGCCCAGAGCCCATGAGGAGAATTCTGAAGTCAGCTGTGCTGCTGGAAGCGCCTCACAGCATGTGGTTGGTGGCTGCGTTGACCTGGCACGATTTGATAAACGGCAAGAACATTAAACATCTCATGTCTTGTTTCCATTAAAGATCAATCGTCAATGTTTGGAATTCCGTCACTGTTCACGTAAAAAAGGAATTATGCCTGATGATTGCTTGTTTTTCAGGGTCAAAAACATCCCAAATCCCAACGTTTTTGACAAATCCTGTGATTAAACCACGAGTACTCATATATGCCAACAAATGTATAGACACGTATAGAAATATATATACCTACAAATGTACATTGACATAATACAACAGCATTAAAAGTGAATTGGGAATAAACGTATTCAGATGCACTGAAACTAAACACAGCTTCAATCAACAAAATCTGTATTTAAATGTGATAGAAAAGCCAGTGTGTGTGTCCTTAAGTGTGTGTATATATATCTGTAGATATAGACGTGGTGTGTGTTAATGTTACTGTGTGTCTGTGTGTGATGTGTGTGATAGCCTGTCACTTGTTGTACCAATTAGTGAGCCTGGGACGCTGCACCCCCACCACTCCGATCCAGGCAGGAGGCCACAAGCGGCACAGATAGACACAATACCCAATGACCCCCCCGCTGGCTAGAATGGACCAAAGGGCCCGAGGACAACCACGATCCCTCTCCCAGGACTGACCAGCAAAGGGCCTCCAACGGTGCTCCCAACCACACACCCCAGGCAGGCGTCCCCACACCCCCTCGACCTGGGGCCCGCCACCCACCAGAGAAACCAAAGCAGCTGCAGACCACCCCCCCCCCCCCTTCCCAGGGAGGAGCGAGCAATTTTCTTTCAAAAGGTCCACCTACTGTTTAACTGAGGCAGATAAATCTCTTATTGGTCTTAACAGACGAGAATTAAGAACAGTGCACTATTCTGATTACATTCTGCAATTGCTATAGAATAATGACGTGTGTGTGTGTGTGTGTGTGTGCGTGTGTGTGAGATCAGATGAACACTTCTCAACACTCCCTTATGTGCCATATATTCATTTTCGAAAGTCAAATAATCTCATCAGGCTGATATACGGTCATGAGAATTGTTCTCAAAAGGGTCGTTTAAATGTATTAAAACAGAGATCAACGGTTCTGCTGTTAGGATGAACTCCCCGTTAGAAAAGGGCAGCTTGTGCTGCACAGACTTTAGGAAACCTGCCCGAGTTCTTCTGGATCAACAGTTACGGAGTGTGTGACACCAAGGCCAGGTAGAAGGTCTTGGGAGAACCTAAAAGGCACAACTTTATAAAAGATCTGAAGTAAACCCAGAGGTCCATTAGCTAAAAGTCTACTTTGATCCATCATGGCTGAAGGAGGACTGATAGATTTGGTCCCAGGTGTCCCCGTATCCACGGCTTCTTGCGCGTCCTCGGCATTAAAACGGAGTAAAACTTGTCAGAAACATGAGTGGACGGAGAAGGACTTATCGACGGGGCTGAAACTCAGAGGGAAACTGTGGAGACAAGAGAGGAGGATGGATTTTATTGTCCAATAAGCAGATGCTGCGGAGGAGATGCGTGTTGGTGCTTCAAGCCATTTCATTTTTAATGTGGTTTTTGTCAGTTTCATTACTATTTGGCTCCAGTCAGACACGTTCAATAGTTTTACTGTTGCATTTTCTCAACAACAAATGCTCTGTTTACTTTTATTTCCAATGAATATTTGATTCTTCTCAAACGTTTATTGGACAATCTAGCTTAAACTCGCATTCTCTACTTTTGATTTTGTCAACTAATCTCTTAAATTCACCTTTATTTTTTTTAGTTTTGACAACATGGGTCGACTTAGTTTTCTACGTTTAACTATGAATTCCAGCCTTTTGATTTGAAAAGCTCCCGAAATTATGAGCGTTGCTCAACTGGCCCATATTAAGGTGATGCAATGAGTAAATGTGGTTCTGTGTGGATTCTGCTGACATTCATTTAATCACTGAAAGTCGAGACAAGATGCACATGAGGTGATTTATTTTATTTTTTTTATACATATATCTGATGACATGAGCATAAAAACCTCCGGAGCTTCTTCGTCTTGCTCGTCAGCTCCGGCAGAAAGACAAATTCTCATCATCCTCTGATGAGTTCTTTTTACTCACTGACTTTTGGGCTTTTAAAACAGAAGCTGCAATTAACATGTCATCTCTTAGCTGTCAAACGGGGCGTGTGCGTGTGCATGCACGTGTGCATGTGCGTGTGCGTTCACTCTGACTAGTTGGCTCGTCTCACTGTTGCCTTCTGTTGCCTCGACAGCCCGTCAAGAGACACACGTATGTGTTAACCTCTCCACACTCACGTTTGTGTGCTACAAATTCACACTTATTATCGTTCTATTATGTTTAAATAGCTTAACTTCCCAAAAAAGCAGAGGAATTCGAACTGAAGATGCCCTGCAGACTTCACTAATTATCAAACTAAGGCTCTGCTCACATTCTCACCAGAGTGCAGGATGTGTTGATTGTACTTCCTTGTCGTACTTCTGACTCCTGACTTCTTTACATGGCGCCACGTTTGGTGACACAACTGTCGACGTGCTGCCGCTGACTGGAGAAGCCTAGCAGCAGGGTGCTAATCAACTCAATCTCACACTCTTGTGCATCTGATAAACACAAACACGGCATCCAGCTGAAAAGGCACGGCTCATTAAAACCATTGATACGGCCATATCCTCATTTTAGGATATGCTGCGAGTGGAGGCGCTTTTGTTGGCTAGCCTCCGTGACGTTTTCACCTCAAGTCCCATCATCAGTTTATATCTCCGCGGGATGCCAATTAAACGTGACTAATCATGTAAAGCAAACGGCAGAAAAACAAACTGAAGGAGACCGAACCCAAATGTGACCGTGTCTTTACAGCTGTTCGGGGATGATGGATGGAGCGTTTCGCCAGGATTCGCACCCAGTCCCAGTTTTCATGTGGGGACGTATCCTCGTCGACACTAGGTGGCGCTAATCATCTTTCCAGTTGTGCAATTATGTGAGATAGAAAGCACCTGAAGTCAGGCAGCAAACCGGCATTTTGAACAACAGGAAGCTGGATCATCGCTCAGCTTCGTTCATCTCGTAGGTAACACCTTCTGCTTATCGTCAGATAAGATTCGATCCTTTTAGCCTCCTTCTTTAAGGCAAACCCATCTCCAACGGCATTTCCTGAGTGTCCGATTACACTCGGACTGAGCACCGGTGGAATCTAGTGACGTATTTCTCGACTGTACCTGAATAATTGGTGACATAGCTGCACTTTCTCTCAGTTATCTGTACGTTCTAATCGACTCCATTTCTACAGTTTATTTATGCTACAGTTCATCAGCACAATTTCCTCAATCTCGCAAATACCAACTGAAAATCTTAAGAACAAGCTCTGGTCATGCTGTGTTGATCAGGGAATAAAACGGAAGAGAATATAAGAATAAAATATAAGAGCCATTTTAGACAACGACTTGATTAAAGGGCTGCGAGTGGCACTTCAGTGGCACTGAGTTGGTAACTGTTGTGGTTTCCCTTTACTGCACCTAACACAATGTTTTAAGTAGTTTTACTTGCAAATGAATGGATTTAAAGATACAGTTAGTTTTAACTGATCATTTCATGGGTAGTGGGCAATGTTCCCTCTAATTTTTCATGTGTCTGAGCAGACACACAAGCTCCCTGAGCACCCTGAGGACCACTGTGAGCAACATCGGATAGGCCCGCTGTGGCCACACACCAATATCAGGCTTGTTCAAAACCTTGGATCATAGCAAGTTCCATGGCTTCTTAAAAGAATCAAATGACAGCAGCACATAAAATGAAAAAGACAAAAATCTTGTTGTTCATGAGATGTGCACTATGTTATACGTGAGAGTCCTGCTTTAACCATAGGAAGAGTCCTAGGAAGAGTTTCACCACTTCTTCTTCTATTTGCACACACTCCGACAGCCATTCCATCTCAAAAGAACCGCATTTCTCTTTTACTTTGGCTTGATGAGTGGATGTGTCTCTGCCCGCTCGTTTCGCCATGATAAGGGATTAGCATTTGTGTCTCTTAACTCCGCTGCACTGTTGTTAGTTAGCTAACCTGCATGGCGAGTAAAGACAGGGCACATGGAACTGGTCCGGGAACACACACATGAACTGTATCGGATTATTGGCTATTACTGGTCTAATTAACTAGATTATATCAGTTCTAAAATTAGATATTAATTAATATGTTTCTGTTATTTTATTTTGTGCGCTGCATAGATTTTCTTGTGCGCTGAGTATGTGCAAGCAGTGCGTGATTGCGCAAGAGCGCAGCTTAGAGGGAACATTGGTTATGGGTAATTTGTCATCCACAGAATTATGTCCGAATATGCACAGTGTTGCAGTGCACACACACAACAAACCACTATAGTTGTAATTATTACTTGTGTAACCTGTCCCAAGACCTTCCTGATGTCATGAAGGGAAGGTTTCGTAGCAAAATAAAAGCACATTTTTTGCTAAAATTGAATTAAAAGGACACAGGGATTACATTAGCACTGACAAGTCATCACCTAGTTCAAAATGGCACAAATGGTAACCCACTGTGGGAGTATTTTAACTTTTAAAAACACTTTAAAGTAAATTATTTCTAATGAGTACTTTAATTTTAGGAAGATGGTTGATGTAGTCCTTGTACCTTTAGTTGAGTTTATGTTGTGCAGGAAATTTGTCCTTTTACTTCACTACTTCCTTCAACAGTGGGATTGATGAAATAATCCATTTTTCATTAACTGGCTACAGCTCAAATGACAGTAGTCGTATAAAATAGTTAGCTATTGCACAGTGCTCCACTAAATATGAAACATGTTTTAGCTTAAATCACACATTTGATGGAAGGTTGGCCTCCGTTGTAGTGAAATGGGTCCCAGTAGCCACTGTTCCCTCTGGCTGAGGGCCCAGAAATCAGAGAGAAGGTTCCAGAAGGTCAACCAGTCTGAGGTTTATGACGTGGTCAAACAGAATCTAGAGATAAAGACCATAATAAAATCTCTATCGGCTTGTCCCTGACTGGCAGCAGAGCTGCTCAACACGTGCTGAGATGAGTGATATTGTTCTGCTCCCGTCAGGACTTTAAAAGTATTTTTCCTTGAGCTGATCCCTCACATAGAAGTCGATATATTCTTATTGGCTGGAAAAGGCGACGATTCGATTAGGATGAGAACGGGAATGAGAAAGTAAGGCCTAAACATATTTACTCTCTGCTTATATTTGCAGTTTTGCAGGAAGTACCACAGCGGCGGTGGTTTACTAGTTTAAATCTATAACAGTATTTCCATTTTACAGGACGTACTAAAGAAAAAAAACACCCACTGTTCTGCTCCTTTTCCATATATATTTCTTCCACTTCTGTTTTTACACTGAAACCCTTAAAAAAGCTCTTTTTTTTACTCAAAAGGATGGTGTCAACACTTCACGGGTTTAAAATATCTTTTAAATGAATCGTTTTTTACAGGAACTGAGGCAGGCTGACAGATGCAAATGGCTGGAGATTAGTGTAATGAAGACAGACGCTGGGATCCCGGTTGAAACAGGATGATCTGGCACCGGCGCCAGGGCCTTTTAATGCACAGGGAGGGGGCAGGGAGGGGGCAGGTTCACCTGAGGTGAGGACAGTGGGCTAAGACAGGGAGACAAGGTCAACACGGCTGCTCTGTCATTGTCCATCCAACAGCTGAGAAGGATACAACTTCATTTAAAATAGAGAAAGGCAGCTATGGAATCCGGGGAAAGGTGATATTCATTATTCCACCCGGCCTGGAACACATTTCTGAACTGATTTCAATGAATCAATATGCACATTCACTAAATCCCTTTAATGTACTGTAAATTTCAAAAAGCCAGTCTCGCTTGTGGTCATTATTTTGCCATTTTTAAGCAAATATGCTAAGCTTTTAATGCCACTTCCGTGGGGGCAGCGCCACAGCGCGTATTTGATGTTAATGTATGAGCGGAATGAAGAAACAATTTAATCCAGAACCAAAGCATTTAACGCTCACTAATGTCAAAGTTAATCCAGAAATCCACAGGTTTATCCCAAAACCCACATGTAAGCAGTCCTAGCAGCGCGTCCATTTCACAGTGTGCCACCACAAAAAAACCCACATAGGTTTAAATGTGCTGCAGGAAGAGCGTGATATAGATATTTAAAGATATTTAGCTGTAATTAAAAAAATAATCACTTTAACTACTTTTAAAGGGGGTAATGCTTTAATACTGCATCGCCGACTACTGTGAATTAGCGTGAACGCGCCAACTATAATCTATATTCTGCTTCGTGTTCAGTACATCTGTTGCTGCTATGGGATTAATGAGCACGTCAGCTTGTTTTAGGAGTGCTCATAGACTTGACATTTAGGTAAAACATCTTGTAAAAACAGGTTGGCAATTTTCCCGCTGAGAGACAGTGACGACCGAAGGGTGGCAACGCTCCTCCGAAGAATAACATTTGAGGAGTAATAAAACTCTAATATGCCATAGACGGATATTAAAAGGGATGTTTTTGAGAGGCTGTAACATGCTGAAATTGAGCTGTAAAAGAGAGAAGAAGTCCCCTCATATGCAGGCTGCTAAATGGAGCAGGTGGGTGGGGGCAGATGCTACATGCAACCAGTCCTGTTCAAAATATCTCTCACTTCTGAGGTTTAAAAACATTATCGCCCTTTTATTCATGTAATAGCAAGTAAAAGGTTTCCTCTAAGGTGTCATTTCAAGTGAGACATATAGGAAGAAGAACCAAGGAACCAGTGTGGTGTCAAACGGTTTCTACCCAGTTTCTGCCCACTTCTTGCCCAGTTTCCGCCCATTTTCTGCCCACTTCCCGCCCTGTTTCTGCCCACTTCCTGCCCAGTTTCTACCCAGTTCCTGCCCACTTCCTGCCCTGTTTTTGCCCACTTCCTGCCCAGTTTCTGCCCATTTTCTGCCCACTTCCCGCCCAGTTTCTGCCCACTTCCTGCCCTGTTTCTGCCCACTTCCGGCCCACCTACTGCCCTGTTTCTGCCCACTTCCTGCCCTGTTTCTGCCCACTTCCTGGCCAGTTTCTGCCCACTTCCTGCCCACCTTCTGCCCACTTCCTGCCCAGTTGACTCTTCATTAAAACGTTAAGAAATACACTGAGAATTTGTTTTTGTTTTTTTAACATATCACAACCTCTGGTTTCCTAATCCCAGAATTCCCACCTGAAACATTGCTTATTCATGTGTAATAAACGCAGCACAGGATCTGACACGTGTGCTGCCAGAGGACATTCAGCCATTCATGATAAAAGTTTTGCATATTTAGCTCCCTTTTCCAGCGGTAATCAATGGTAACATGGAAAAACAAACTTGCAGGTTTAAATGTAGCTTTTCTTGCCTCCCACCTCAGGCCCCTCAACCAATTAGTTCAGCTCAATTATTGACGGAGCTCCACCAGCACCCTCCCTCCCCCCTTTGCGCCCTCCTGTCAAATTTATCCTAAGAAATCCAGAGAAGAAAGGTAAAAGGTTGCACTTTTGTTTCCACACGCGCGCCCGGGCCTTTAACGGAGGTCCACCGCGAGGAGCCGTGCTCTGGTCTGACTGGGGAGACTGGGACGATGCACACACCAACCAGTCTGACCAGTGGATTTACACCTTGGCGTCGGGCCCTTGCAATTCCACAACGAGGTGCGAAGGCACATCCACGTGTGTTGAAGGCGTCTATTCGCTGGAGACGGTTGATGTGGGGACGCGTTCATTTGCACCCCGTGTGGCTGGATGACCAGACGCATCGATGATGTCCTCATGGTGTCAGAAGAACGCGGCTGTGATGAAATCGGTTCGCTACTGCGTGGAGTTGTCACCTCCGTGTGTGGGTATGTGTCTGTGGCCGTGCACAAACAAGCTTTTGAAGGTTGATTTTTAAAATTAATATACTCTAATAAGCCCCGGAGGCCTGTATTGTACAGCTAAACGATCACTCCTGCATATTCAGATGATTGGCCCTGCGGGGGTCATTAAAAAGCCTGTTTCTGAAGAGCCAGTGGTTAATGTTAATGAGCTGCAGTAACTGTTGCCCCTCTTAACGCGGACAAAACCCCCCCGGCTTTGGTCTAAACGCTGCAACGGTGGCTGCGGTTTGCCCGTAAACAGCCTCAGATTTATTGGGCCGCTCGGCACTCAGGACCGACCAATGGCGACGGACCATTTGTATGCGCTAGCTCGCATCAACTGTTCCCTATTGGAGCCAACCTCTGATATTTTAGGAATGGAAATGTGCCGGCAACCTCATAAGTGAGGCACTTGACAGCGCTGCGATTGGGTGCGATAGACTGCCAGCCACCCAGGGGCTGTAGTGACAAAGCTCTAATTGTGGCGCCGCGGCTGAAAGCTTGTTGACAGCCATTTCCATGCATTAGTGGGAACCACTGTACTTTAGTTCCATTAAAGCAATGTCTCTCTCCAGCCGCTCCTGAGCCAACGACAAACTATATTTGGAAAGCGGTAGTGTGAGATTATAAAGCGCTGCCCCTTGGTGCGACCACGTGTGACGTCATGAGCATTGAGGAACAGATTTTAGGTCAAGTCGAGCGGCTGCACTTGCGAGCGATCTGCTTTTGAGGACGTCTAAAACGGTTTCTGGCGAGGACGTTTTTCACGTCCTTTTTCTGTCCGTGGTTTGTGATTACCGGCTTCCGGCTCCTCTTTGATCCCATCAAAGCGTGACGCCGGATCTCGCTCTTCCTACATCTGTGTTTGAGGCCTCCATCACCAGATTTCACTGGTGCCTCGCAGGGAAAAAGAAGAACGAGGAAGCATCTGTTGGGGTCACCTCCGCCTGTGCGGTGGTCTCTCTTCGCTCACTGCTACTGTTGTGTTTTGTGGAATTCTCCCATTTCATCTTTAATTTTCCTTAATTATTTCTTTAATTCTTCTCTTTTCACTTTAATGGTTTCATTGACTAAAAAGCCAAGACGTCCTTGGTAGCTAGGCTAGCTTAATGAGCGCTATCACTTTAAGTAGTGTCTGTCCATGTGACCGCTTCTGATTTGTTGAAAAGGAAGCGGGAGATTTCAGTTGCTACCTGTCAACATTCGTACCCGGTGTCCGGCTGCTTGGTGAGTTTTATTGGGTTTCTTACTTTTCTGCTGGCTTTGTCATCTGCTGTCATGGTGGCTCCTGCTGTGCTGTTGGGTCTACTTGGTAAAGCTAATGATAAGTTCTGGATAAGTCTTGGGTTTGTTTGGTATACGTGTGTCACTGTCATTGTCTCCATGCTCCTAAACTTAATTATTGATATTGTGATGTTGTTAATGGAGATGGATTTGGTGTTTGACTGTCTTTCTGAAGCTTTAAATGTTTGTTCAGATTGCATTTTCCCTTGATTTGGAATGTTTGATTGTTTAACCAGCTTGCAGCAAGGATGTCTACTTCCTGGTTTGCCCAGTGGTTTCTGGGAGCTGTAGTCCAGCTGTGTTTCCTCTGGAGAGATAGAGGCTATTGGGGCTGCTGGGCTATATCACATTTGCCTTTCAGACATACATAAATGCTTGGGATTTGCTACTTTGAATGTTATTAATGTGTTTCAAGATTTCATTTGCTGCTGATATTTGATGTTTGATATTTGAATATGAGGCATAATATGTGTGAAGTATTTAAAATGCATTTGTTCACTGACATCATGCTACTGAACTTTTATGCCCCATCAGGATACAAAATGAATTAGTCACATTTTAAAACATCTGGTGTAATGCTGTTTAATGTTGCAATGTGTATGTAAATGCTGGAAAGTTGTGCTTATAATGCATCCTTATAGTTTGGACACCAAGTTACCCTTTCCGTGGGGAAAACGGAACAGCTACACAAGTGGCTTTTGCTGTCTTTTGGGTTTTTTTCTCACACTCAATTGATCTAAAGAAAACTTCTCATTTCTTGTTGTTCTATTTGTTACAATAACTCTGTTCGCAGATTGCTAGCGTTGAAATAGGCCCATCTGCTTGAATGAGCAGACATGCTGGCCCGTGAGCACTGTTTGCTTTGGCGAAATCTACGGCAGACGGATAAAACGGAGACTTTCATAAACCATTAGAAAGATCTGAGTTCAACCCTAAGATGGAGCTCAACCACGCGATTCACCTGAGAAGCTACTACATCTGGGAGATGCTAATCTCATCAGAGGCTTCCTGTTGCCAGGAAGAGCAGCCTTGACAACAAACAAAGTAAGACTACTGAAGCTGAACCAGGGTCCCCCAAGAGCGTCTTGTCTGCCTCTTTGTCGAAAAATCTGGGTCCACTTCCTGGTCAGGTGTGCAGGGCTTTGGAGAGAACCCTGCCATGATCGTCACATGTGCAATTAAACACATCCACTGAAGAATGGCCTTGACCGAGCTCTGGCGGCCGCTCGCTGAACGGCCAAAATGGCTTGGCAGTGCACACATGCCGGCGGATCTCTCCTGCCAGAGGCAGTGTGCAGATAAAGCGTGCTTGGTGCACAGCCACCGCTGTAAACATGCCAGGACAAGAAAGGCAGAGGATGGCGTCCAACAGAGCCATTACTTGGCTCTTGTGCTGTCCGTGGGTGCCACTGAAGAGGAGCAGCACAGAGCCAGCAGCAGCACTTTTGTTCATTATGACGCTCGCGTTATATGTAAATACTTTGATTTGATTTTGAAGCAGCCTTTTGTTTAAAACAGTCGCTGTGTGTTCTTTTTTTTTTTCTTTTTCCTGTTGGGGTTCCAGGCACGTCCTGTGCAGAGCGGCTCCGACCTGGGCGGCGTTCGTTGCAGCTTAGAGTCTTTGCATTGTGCAGAAGGAACCCAGCTTCGCCGGACCTGAGCCAAACTGTCAGGAAGTAAAATGAATTCAAATGTAAAGCGCTTCGGTTCAGGTGTGCGTTTTAACCCAGGACTAAAGTGTTGACAAATTGAGGCGCTACAATAAAAACCCAAGATGAATTTCTTGAATTCTCCACTTCCAGATCAACCATTTTTGGCAGCATGAATGCATTCTTATAAATAGAATATATCATTGCTTGGCAGGACTATATTAGCAACAGAAAAATCCTTGTTATTGTTTTATTAATCCTTACAGTCGGTTCTGTTCATTTTGAACATAATGTCAACCATTTCTCTTGAACGCCGTGACCAATAGGGCCCTTTCAGTCTGTGCAAACAAATGTAGGCTGTTGGTGTCAGTGGGAAGATTTGTGGTTCCGTGTGCAATTAAAAGTTATTAAACGCTGAAAATTGCTGGAATTGGTTTTTAAAAGGGGCATTAACATGATAAATGATCCTGAACCGGCTGACTTTTTGTGCAGGAAAGAGAACCTCAGAACAGCTGTCAAATAGAGTCACATTACTAAATGTATGCACTTAGTTGAGATGACATTTTATGCTAATGCTACGCTGTTGAGTGTTATGAAAGCTGCATTGATGTTTTAACAAAGGAAGCATTATGATTCTGCAGCTCTAAAAGACTCGGTTGCTTCAGAAAGGGAGACATGATTGAGCTTTCACATGTTCTCCTCAGCATGCATCCATTTTCCCGCATGCCTCACATATATGTTCACAGGCTAGCTAGGCTCGTTAGCATGGCTTCTTAGCATTACATCATTTTCAGTGCATTTTACTTTGTGGATGGACAAATGCTACATGGGCATTTAAAATTAATTTGCAGGTCATGGCATGAAATGATATTTTTATTCGTATTCATCAACTCTTCCGGGTCTTTGCTGTTGAAGAACACACTGCGCGGGTCATTGTTCATAATTGAATTCATGGAAAGGTATGAAAAACAGATAATTTATCCATTTCATTTATTAATATGTCTACACCTGATGAGATCTAAATAGAACAGTTCTATTAAACCCTTTTGGTTCCACTGCTTTTAGCATAAATATCAGTCTAACTTTCACCCTAAAACATCTGTAGATGCTCAGAAGAGACTGTTGTTTGGCTAGCGTTGCTCTCAGTTCTTTGGAAATACTTACAAAAGGTACATTGATGTTCAGGCACTTTGCTTGTCATCCTGGTGCAGCTCTATTTAAGTGAAATTGGACCATCGCACCCCCTCGCTGCCCACTCGCCTCCCTCGCTCATGTGGAAAATCGGTGGCTGACACTCCGCTGTCAATCATTCACGAAGACCGACTTCTTCCTGTGATGCTTATCAATAATGAAATGGCCAATTTAGCTGCCTCTCCCAGGTCTCTCACTCTGCCTCGCTCTGGAGTGGAACATTTTTCTGCATTGCTGACATAAGATATTGTCCTGCTCTATATTCAACAAGAGAATGCAAGAGCCTTTACGTTTGTTTCAACGTGTACAAATGCATCACGCGTCCCACTGAGGGGGCTCCTGTCTTAGGTTGAGCACCTCTCATCGGATGTGAGCATTACCCTTGTCATAAAGTAAAAGCCTATTTAAGACTGGCAGCTTGCTATGATGGATGCTGGCTCAAGCAGATCAACCATTTGTTTGCCACAGAGGAGACAAATTGCACTTTTTGTACTCCAGGATGACAGATAAGACCGTCGACTGTAATACCAAGGAGGTAATATCAAGCCCTTTCTTTTCCCTTTTTCCTCTCCTGGTGAATTATTTATGTTATAAATCTTTTCTCACCTTAAAATCAGCCTATTATTCAGAATTTCCTATTACCTCTTTTCATACTGATGCATCACCAGGCTTTTTTATGACATACCCATGCGACAGCTGTTCATTGACGGATATACTTGGACTACTGCGCTTTTTATTCCAGTTACTTTGTGTGGAGCTTTTGCAGCGAAGTTTGGGGGTGGGGGAGTTGGATAGCTAATTTCTCATTTGGGAACATTGTGTCTTCTGAGTAGTCACCTTCTAAAAAGAGGCTCAATTTGTAGTTCGGTATCACTGAATAAGACGAACACTAAAAATCACAAAACAAGCAAAAAAGTTTCTGAGCCCCATGCTGAGTTTACCTCTACGCCACTGCGATTTATTCTGTTCCGCTGCGCATCGGCATTGAAGTGACAGAAGGGTATTAGCAATGTTAGCCCTGTGGCTTAATGCATTTTCTCACACTACCACTGAGCGACTTGCTCATGCAACAGCACGCCCATTAGCTCCAGGTGTTACCAAATCTTGCAAGCCCTCCAACTTCCATTCGACACGGCGCCTATTCCGGTAGATTTTCCAAATGATGTGCCTGCTTGAATGCCTTCCTTGGCTCAGTGTGATCGAATAATGACTTTATGGGCAAATAGGAGATAACTGAGGAAAACAGGCACATTGAAAAGGAGCAGGAGGCTTCTTTCATGCTACCCTTCACTTTAGCATTCTGGTCCCTGCGGGTGTTTAGAGTGCCTGGTGAGAAAGACGATAATTTGGGCCTCGTGTGTGTGTACACATGCCAGCAGCTGCCATGAATATTACTGGACTGTACAGCAGAGATGAGCATTCCTTTGTGCTATGCATGCCTGGCTTGTGTTTTCTATGCATTAGCCGCCGCCGCCTGTCTTTGCAGTTGAGCGTCAGACGCTCCCGATGCCTCGCTGTGCCGAGGACGTGCATCGAGCGAGGGGCAGAGAAGCAAAAAAGCCCGCAGATGAAACAGAGAAGGGGGTATTTGGCATTTGTTAGGGAAAGCTGCTAAATTAAAAACATAAAGAGGAATATGCCATAGGGGGAGAATGGAAGATCAAATGTGAAGCAAGACAAACAAATGAGTACAGAAAACAACACAGAGAGCAAGTCGAAGAGCATATAAAGCCAATCCCTGTGGGTTCAGATGTGAGTTTGGAGATAACAACTGACAGATAAGAGAGGGTTGGAGTCTCAGATCTGAGTCTAGGCTTTTAAGAACTTCACTCTAAACCAAAATGGCACAGTCCATCATACACGTCAGCAAACGGGTGCCTGACATGGAGGGACGGCGGACTTTTGTTGTGCTTCACCCAGGAACAATATGGCTTAAACGCGTGTTGTCCTTTTTATTTAGGTCAAAGGGGGGGAAGGGTGCTGATCGAGGGGGTAAGAAGAGCCACTGGAACTTCAAAGACGTTCAACTGTGATGCAACTGGCTGCAATTGAATGCCAAACTTCAGCAACTGGGCCTAAAGGAGCAGGTATTTCAACGGCGAGCAAAAAAAATTCTAAATGCTAAAGCGTGCAGCCACAAACCGCTAGCTGTCATTATCTCAGACAGATCCCCCTGATATTCAGAATTAGGCTCAGAACGTGGCCCGATTTAAATTCCATTAGCAGCTTCTCTGCAACTCATCTGCAAGACTCGGCAGCCAAAGACTAACATTTGAGTGAGCTGAAATTGGGGTGCAATCTTGTGACACCATAAAGAATTGGCTCCACAGATGGGAAGTGGAATGATAACATGAACTTGTAGTTAGCTCCATGTGCGGAGAAAAAAAGACTCTTTTGCATTCAATTCGAATTGAATCGCAAGCGCTTGAAACCAAGAGACGTAGGCGGTTCGTACAGTAATAACGATGCACGCTTTGAGAAATCAGGTTACTCCTCACCGGATTTTCATTTAAAAAAAAAAAAAGGTTGATCTTGATCCATCTGACATGTGATTACATTTTTGAGAGGCAAGCTTGTTTTCATCTTTATTGTCAATTTGATATTGATACAAGCCGTCTGTTAACTGGCTGTACGGGTTGGTACGGTGGCGGTGGCCATTACACCAGGGTACTATCAATACGTGGGAGGTGTAGCTCTCATGGGTCACCAGTGAAACCGATCACCCGGACAATCAGGGTATTAACAGACCTACATTAACATATATAACAAGCTTGGGACCCTGGCCTAGTGGGTACTCTTTTAGCCCCGGTGCCTCGAGTGGAAAGTTTAAAAAGTAGAGACAATAATAGAGGAGGAGGATTCTTTCCAAACTCTCGAGTCTGCCGCCACGAGTCAGGAGGTGGACACTTGGCTGTGGTTGTGACGTGCCGTTCAGTGTTGAAGGATCATTGCATCATCAGATGGAAGATTTTGGAGGGGTCCTCTCAAAGTTCTCACCGACTCCCGATGACCAAAAGCTTGTTGAATACAAGTTTACGTGAACTGAAAGTATATAGAATGTCAGAAGCACCTAATGTGGGTTGAAACGTGTCGCTTAAGCTTCAGATTTATTGAATAAAAGTGAAGCTAAACTTTCAGTGCAGTTTTCAGATTGGTACACTAGAGCTCTCACTCCAGATATCGAATGTCCTTTGTTGAATTATACATCAGCTTAGCAGCGTTAAACAGCCGCGGTCACACACGAGAGGCTGACTGTCCTTTCAGACTCATCAGCTCGCCAGTTTCTCTCTCTGCAGCTTCAGCAGAGGAAGGAAATAAAGCAGGAAGCCCGAGAACATGCTAGTCATGAGCACCGTGGTGTTGTAGGCCGGCGTCTTGGACGCCAGCCCACCTGCATATGCACGAGGAGACGCTTTGTGCATTTATTTACCATAATTCGCTGTGACCGTTTTTTTTTTTTCAAAGGCCGGGGGAAGAAACCCAGCCCTTTGAGATAAGCCCCCCTTTTGTTTTTAATCAAAGCCCTGGTTTCAATGAGGAAATGTTCCAAATGACTAGAGTCAAATGAAAAGGAGGTTTACATGGACGCGGCGCTTTGAGAAATCAAATCAGACCTCAGAACCACTGCCCAGAAAAATACTGAAGCAAGGCGGCGGCTAACTTTACACATCCAGGTTTGGCCTGATTCTTTTCCGAGTCATTACTGAGTCAAAGGCCCTGCGGTTGACATGTGTGCCAGTTGTTAGTCTTGAAGAGTTGCATTGAATGACACCATAAATCTCACTGGAAAGAAAATGTTGTACTTTTTTTCTTGAGGAACCTGCAAAGAGGGCAGAAACTGTGCTGAACTTTAATCAGCACTATTGTTCTAAAATAGACTGACGATGACTATCATCAATGGATATATTGAATAACATTGTCACAAAATGGTGGTTTATTTGCAAACATGTGATTCAAGATGAGCGTTGCAACGGATATATGGAGGAATCATCTACCTTCTAAATCTTGTTGTCTCTAAAATGACCAGCGCTGATTGTAATTATTGTTTTAACTGCTAAAGTGGGTATGGCCACCTGCGTTCCTCCATTCTAATCGACGCTCTGGGATATTCCGTCTGCAGCTACTACCCCCGCCGTTGCTGCCGTGCAGGAAACGTGTGTCAAGTCTCGTTTACAGTTTCACATTTGTCATCTCAATCCGAAGCAGACCAGGGTAATATATCACGGGGCCGCGCGCTTAAATTCCTTTGAACTGGCCTCTTTGTTTCTGCGACTCGTGTTTGAAAGGACTGTTGCCAGGCTGTGCGCATGCTATCTCACCCAGAATCTCTGAAGGTCTTTTAGAAGTCACCACTAACTAGAAGCTGGGGAATAGACTGCCTGGCTTGATGGAGAAGAAAAGGAGGGGTACCCCCAGGAGGCCCCGTCAGTCCCTGATGCTCACACCTCATACAGATTCTCTTTCATGTGGACTATTAGCATCAGGTAACGTTGCAGCCCACCACTTTGAAGTCAAGGCAGATATGAAAGGATCAGAAAGGAACAGGAAAGGAGGACGTAGAGAAGTGCATTTAGATATGAATGGTACGCCACATGTGCGCCAACAGGACATACGTCGTATTATAATCACCCCTGACAGCAACCATTGAAAAATTGCCTCATTAAAATCTACCTGAATGAATAAAATATACATTTTCATGCTGCTTGTCTGAAGGTATGAGTGTCTACTGTAATCCAAGAACGTAGAGAAACACTGCAAAAGATAAAGAGAGAAAGTTCACATTTCGAGAAAGCCGGCGTCGATAGCAACTTTCCTACCAAGGAACAATGTTTCACGGAAAAGTTGTGAACATGTTGTCTTCACGCGCCGCTTCCCCAGTTCTGAAGAGTCTCATGACTTGGCCCAGATGTGATTCTCACTCACCCCTTTGTGCTAAAGCTCTCATCTGCGTGTGGAGCTTCGATCCGGAGTAGTCCAAGCAGCAAGAGCGCTGCAGGGGAGGGGGGATTTAGCTGAAGAGCTTTCGCCTGCTATGTTAATCCTGTGGCTACAGAAAGAGAGAGAGGAAGAGAGAGACAGGTCAAGCGGTGAGAGAGAGACCGGGACCCGCCATCTAACCAGGGACGGCTCTGCAAGTTCAGCCAAGTGGCACCACCAGATATGTGAGGTTTTGGAGGGAAGCCTGATCAGAGCCAGTGGATCTGTCAAACACAAGTACACAAGCAGGTTGCTAAAAGCAGGAGATGTGCAGCGTTTTACTTCATGCAGACGGGGTTGAAAGACCTGGAATCAGAAAATCCGTTTATGCTTGAGTAGCAGCTAGTTCCCTTTGCAGTTTTGTTAATTGCCCGATACAAACACAAGCTGAACGGGTCTATTTATACCCAAAAACAGAGCAAAAATGGGTTTCCTGCTACAGTCAAAACCTCATTTGTTGGTTAAACGCATCAGAAAATATTCTCTCTTAGTTGGAAACGGGTCTATTTGAACCAAAGTTTGTTTTAAAAGGTTACTTGTGTCTAAGTTTTATTGTCACTTTTGCCTCAGCTCATGCTAACTCCCACCCCTACACGCTAGCATAATTGGTGTCTTGGACTATGGACGAGTGTTTAATGTCAGAAGAATTTGTGCTCATTATAATTCTGGATCGCTGGAAGTGAAATAGCATATTTCCTTAATTTACAAACACTTTTTAGACATTTTTTTGTTATTTAGGTTGCTCGTTTTTGTTGTCTTAAAAAGAAAAACTTTTGTAGAACCCACATCGCATAATTGGAGATGATGATTTCGCCGTTCCTTGACCACTTTGCCTAATCACTAGACAATCTGAAGTGAAATAATTAGAACACTGGGGCGAGTATTAAATTTAGATTAGGATCTCAGATTTGGATCGTTAATGTTCAAAAGTGGGGATTTAATGGACAGCGGAGGGTGAGTGGTTGGAACAAAATCAGACCAAGTAGATTAATCAATCAGATCATTTCTGATATCTTGAAATGCTCAGATAAAAAGTGACACAAACGACGAGTGAGACAAATAACTACCCGGCTAGACCGTACACAGCGTACCGCCGTCAGCTTCTTCGTACTCTGACATCTGTTATTCTCACACAGATTCGCTCTGGCAAACCAACAGAACAGCAAGTATTTTTTCTGCAGCGACGGAAGCATGAAGACAAACTGGTGCTCCTATTCCGGGAACACATGACAGGGCGTGTTTGGATGGAGTTCCAAGCTCCCCATATTGCCACGCTGCAGTGTGTTGGTGCATCGAGGAACGCGTTGCTACTCCCTCATTAAGCTGCAGTCATGGATATAAAACTTGATAGTTCTACATGCAGCCTAAAATATAGCAAACGCATCCAGAGGAGCTTAAAAAGTATCTCTGGGAAGCACCGTTAGCTTGTTTGCTTTATGGAGAGGACCTTAACGCTGCACTGTGTGAACTTGCATGATGTCACTTCCATTGACGTTCGAGATAAATACAAAACACAACAGATCAAGTTAGCCCCTATTAGCGGTCGTGAACGAGCACAGATGGACTATGATTTCTAAACGGGGGCTTCTTGTGCTAGCCTTTGCTGCAATCTCTAACAAACTTGTTTTTTATTTAGCCAGGCCCTCAAACACGCCCCTCCCCCCCAAAAGAGGATCTGTGCTATGCTAATGATGCCAAGATGAGCTAACTCCTACTTTAAATTCCTATCTCGACACACAGTCACCCTCACCCCACCCTCAACCTACTTGTCGGAGACTGGCTGCAATGTGGTGTCTTGTGTTTTGGTGCACCACCTAGTGGTATTTTTATCTTTAGATAGGCAGCGAGCAGATTGAGGGGAGATGCCAAAGATTCAAGACAAAAATGAAATCAGCCCGACATCGTACCTCATCGTGTTACTTCCGATGTACAGGCCAGAATTTATTTTGTTTATCTCAAACATGCGTAGCCGATAGCTTTCTGTGCTGTAGGCTGTGTGCACGGTAAGGTTGTCTGGTGTATCAGACTGTGTTGGATGGAACACTGTTGTTCTTTTACTTCCAAAATCGAAGTGTTAATATCACCTGCTGTAGTGTTGGCATAGATGTGCTCACTGTTAAGCACAGTAGGATCATTAGCAAAGGCAGCGTTTTCTAATTTCATTTTGTTTTAATTATCAGCATCTTAAAAAGGAAACCAGAGCTTATTACACTTACAATCACTGTTATTATCCAGAGTGCGGGCCTTTCAATAACCCAGAGAAGGCCGTATTGATGGGTTGGCTAGTATTCAAACATAACTTTTATTGGATGAGTGCGCTTCTGTTTGATAGATTTCTGTCAGATGTCAAACGATCCTTCTGCCCAGACCTTCAGATGTAAAAGCCTCTGCGTTTCTTCTCTACCTCTGTTTTCTGCACGTAAACGAGACGTTTCAGGTGTTGTTTGTACATCGCGGCTTACCCTCCCGACTTCAATTTCCTAATCGTGTCCATTAATAACGATTGGGGTCGCACGTTCGCTCCCAGATGACTGGATGTGATCGTGTGTGCGAGAGCGTCGACAAGCGTCGCGCATCTGCACTCATCTGGAGCTTTGCAGAGCCGAGGATCGTTTGGATGATTGCGACGTTAAACACAGCTGCATTAAAACAATGAGTCATTCAGGCAAAAGCTGCAATTATTGGTATTAAAACCCCGAAATAAATGCAAAACAACACGGAGCACGGAGACGCACAAAGCTGCATTAATTCCGAGTATGTGGTTCTGCTCACATCTTCTGCTTCCCCTTTTGCTCTCATGCCCCCGAGGCCCACCCCCCCCACACCCACCTCAATTTGAAAAAGGAAAAAAAACCTTTCCGTCAAAGCGATAGTAGGCGGTAGCGAGTGTGGGTGGTGATTTTTGGTTAAATGTGGGGGTAATCAGCTTAATGTGGAGTTAAAGGACTGATTGGAAGTCGGCCAAATCTCCGGGCTATTAAAGCAGCGCCATGTTCCCGGTGGTGACCTCATCCTCTGCTTTAATTATTGCAACAGCGTCTATCTCCTCCTCTCCGTCACCCCGATTCTGTGTGGGGCTCGCTCGTTCTCACCTCCGCACGTCACCATTTGGCTCTTTCCCTTCTTTCGCCCTCTTCTGTTCCACTTTCTCTTACGACTGTTCACAAGTGGAGCGCGGCTCATTTAAACGTCCTCAGTGGTGCCAGCGGCAGATGCTGATTTCCCTCCTTCTCTCTCCTCCTTTCTTTCCCCACATCCATGTTATTTCCCATCCTTGCTCCCTTCTCTCAGCCCCCTCCCAACCCAAACACCCTCCCAGCCCACACCCCAACCTCTCTATCCATCTCATCCCTTTTGAGCATCTCCCTCTTTACTCACATCAGCAGATGGTGGCTCACTCGCTCACTCACTCACTCACTCACTAAACAAAGACCATACAACTTAATTACATAACCCACCTCACCAAATCCTTTGGCCTCTCAGTTCCACCTCTCCTCTTCCTCGTACCGCTTTCCCTCCCGATTTCATTCTCTTCAACATGTCGGTCAAACCCGAAACTCTTTCTTTGCACCTCCATCGTTATATTCTCCAAATCTCTTTTCCGTTCTATCCTGCTCGAGGCTTCCGATGCTCATTGTTACAATAAAGCGTCAGTATTGTAAAAAGAACAACTGGTGGCTGCTCTTGTTGAACCACTCACATGAATTCTTTATTCCTCTAATTCCCCTCCAACGGCTACACACACACACACACACACACACACACACACACACGCTCTATCTCTCAAAGCCCCGCCAAGGCAAAGAACAACCAAACACGACATTTGGAGAGTACACACAAACAAAGCCACGTGAGATGAGTGCACACAAGAGCAGACCCAAGTAAACATACAGAGTGTTGCGCGGCGATATCATATCATCTATGCCAAACATCTGTTGGCACATCTATAATTTCAACAGAACCCTGGTATGCCATCGAGACGCGCCCGGTGCCAGCTGGGCTTGTGCTACTGCCAGCTTCACAGCTGCTGTGTGTGTGTCTGAGTGTGTGTGCATGCATGTGGGACCAGTGGGTTTTTCTTCGTAACATAGCAACATGTAATTTCATGTATTTTTCAATAGCACCTCTGGGTAGAGATGAATTATGGCTTGGTTAGGGTTAGCACGAAGCTCACGAAGAACTGCTTTGTTGCCTTATCAAGCTTTAAAGGTGCACTTTGTGATCCTGCATGACAAAACAAAACAAAGCAGAGCAAGCTCGACCCCTTCCTAACTGTCATGAATGCCCATTGACACCAAAAGTGGGTCTGTGCTCCGCTAACGGTGAATGAGGGCAGGCAGCTAGCGTATCGAGGGGAAATGAACAACGAATTGAGACAAACCTGAAATTGCGCAAAATCACATAGTGCCCAATTAAGTAACAAATACAGGACAGTAATCTTGTCCTTCAAACGATATGAACACACAAATGCTACAAAAAGGAACCCTTTGTTTTAACCGTTTCAAGCAGACATGCCAGGTATTGATTAGCCCAGTGATGAGGGTTCGATTGTGGGCGTGCGGGCAGCAATCATCACCTTTTCAACATTCCTGTTGTGTTTTCCGCCCTTTTTGGGGGTCCATAGATGATTTCTTCTCAACAGTGACAGGAATTCCAATCATTACTAATCATAGCAGTCGTCCCAACTTTTATTTTTTTCATATTTAAAGCATCTGTTCCAGAAATGTGTCTGTTTTGGCTTCACTCTGTTCTGCTGCCTGGTGCAGATGTCACTATTTACATTAAAGCCTTGAAGAAGCCCACAGAGGATCCGTCTGCTGGTACCTAAAGAGTTGCTTCAAGTCGTATACCTGAAAACGAAGACACATCTACACTAATGAGCCAAGTAATCTTCTGTCCCGCAATTAATTCAAGCCGTCGACGCTCCTTCCATCAGCATTTGTCAGCACGGATTTTTCTTTTAGTAGGGGATGAAAGCCTGGAAACTACGATCATGGCCGTGCTTATCATATCAATAAAAAGTGCTTCCATCAATTCTTCTTTTCTGTAGTTCGGTGATGGACTGCCTCATGGACATATAGTAATATACCATTTTCTTCTATCCGATAAACTGAAGAAGGTATTGATTTGCATGAAGAGTACATATCCATCAGTACTACAGGGAATCTGTGAGATTGGTTGGGTGTTTTCAGAGACACGGGTATTGATTTTATATCGCCGCATTCGTTCCTCGAGGTCCTTGCAACGATTGGCAGGCTCAATTTCATTTTAATCATACCTTGAGGTGCTCCTGTCTGTATTTAATTGCAAACATCTGAAATATTACATGCAGCAAATTGATCTCAGATAGATTTGGTGGGTTTTCGACTCCTGTCTGGAGGAGTTTGTGGTTTTGTCCAACTTTTTCCAAGTCAGTAGTAACCACTAATGGTGTGTGACAGCTCTATTCTGGCACAGTGGGAGAAGACGAGGAGTCCTGCAGTCGGTGGAGGAACAGATTCAACCCTTCTCAAACTCTAATACTCAGTCTGTAGGGGACTGTGAAGTAGAGGGTTCCCGCTTCAAAATCCTGGTCTGGACAAAACCTGGAAACGGGAAGGTGTCCAGATGCCTTCAGAGCACTGCCAAGATACCTCTGAGCAAGGTAGCGAACCCCCAAAATCCTCGCGTAGAGCCCTGCTATGAGCTGGTGACCCATTGGGGGTGTATCCTACCTTTGCCCATATGCTGCTGGGATAGGCTCCAGCACCCTGTCTGTGACCCCCACAGGGTTAAAGGGGTCAAGGAAAAGAAAGAAAGAAAGAATTGTGACTTCCTGCCTACACCTGAGTCACGTGTGTGTGGTTTACCGAGGACGCCAAAAGTGTGTTTAAATTCTTGGCAGCCATCTTGAATGTCAGCCGTTGAGAAAGAAGTGACCCCGTTTTTCTGGGAGTCCTGGGACGCTGCATCACATCGTGGATCCAGCTCACCCCGGAACGGCGCTGACTCAGAGGAGCCGCGGTTAAAATGTTCAAAAATACAAACGGCATTAAGCCACATTAAAGAAGATTAGGGCAAGCAATCAAGTATCTGTTGCCATGGAAACGCCAAGCCTAAACTGTTATTAAGTGGAGCCAAGACTAAGAATCTCCATCAGGGATAAGCTAAGCGTTATCTACCCCCCCCCCCCCCCCCCCACCTCCCCGCATGCTTTCTGTCTGTAATTCGGGATAACATGACAATCCGCATCCCAGATTATCTTTGTCTTCTCAGTGTATTTATACTTGTTCTGCTTATTTATGGAAACGAGGATTGTGCCTGGATTTGTCCCTGTCTTTCACCGACTGGGACCTCAGCGGTGGCTGGAGTGGGGGTCAGCGACAATGTGACTGGGGGGGGGGTCACCTCCAGAAAAAAACTTGATTCGATTTAAGACACCATTTTTTTCTGTCTGTCAATGACAGCCAAACCCATGTCTCTCCCTCTGTCCCCCCCTTCACACACACACACACACACACACTGTCCTACTTCCTGCTGTGCTAGACAACAGAAAGTGTGACAGGCTTTTCTGTCGTCCAATTGGGTTTTTGAAAAGCAGCCAGCTAAAAACGTGGGCTTAAATATGAGCGCTAAGCCGAGGGAGTGGCACACGTGGAGCCATGTACCACCGACATGAGGTGAGAAATGGAACAAACTACGACATTTAACTGCACAGAAATGTGCTGCATGGTTGCATCTATTAACATATCATTGATCGCGGGAATAAATAATTATTTACAGCTGGTAATAAACTAGTTTATGTTATCTTTGCTCTGTTCACTGATGAGAAGGGGAAAAAAGAAAAAAATAAATTCCTAACTGAGTCAGGCTGCTTCGTGATGCAAGTAATTGCCAGGATACGATATGTTGACGATGTGTTGAAATGGCTGTAGAACGATTACTGTGCCTAAAAGTGATCCACTAAAAGAGAATTACGTAACGCGGCTCCATTATTTCAAAAGTCTTTCTACCACTGTAATTCCGAGCAATTATTGCAATCTAATATTATGAATCAGGCCATGAAGTGGTCAGTGCACCATAACGGCAAGTAGGCTTAAACACGGGTGAGAGAGGTCGATGTGACACCCAAACACCGTAGATTGTGTTAATCGTGTGTTTCAAATGCTCTTGGGTTTTTTAAATAAACACCCAAAGGTATGTACATTCTATAGATGGAAAACTGTTATGGAAACTGGATCCACAGTATGGAAAATGTGTAGCGGAACATTTATATGCAACAAAGCCCATCAACATTATTTGGGATACCGTGCAGAGCAGAAGAGATTTAAAAACAAAGCCAGCTTGCTATTGGCTTGTAATGATAAACTCAAATGCCAGGAGCTTGATTGTGCACATCCCTTGCGGGGGCCACCTTGCTAAACCTAAGCATAACCTTTACACAAGATTTTTGGCTCTTTTTTTAGCACAGAGCCTCAATTTGGGAGGGCGTCCAACAAACACACCCAACAAAGCTCCTATTTCCTGCTCTTACCTCATTACTATGAGAACATCGCACAGTCCCCACATGCTCATCATCTATTACACAGAAGTGTCGACACTGCTCATCCAGGAAGTAGCTTTGGCTCCCATAAATTGAATTGGGATGGTTAATATTCCACTCGGGGGCCCTGTGCGCTCGGGCGGGGCTCTACACAGAGAAGTGGAAAGAGACACATAATGTTCTGTCAGCATATGTAGTGGGCCCAGTCCATCTGTGTGATAGAACCCCCACAGCCGCTATAACACCTCACCACCCTCCACCCTCACTGTATCTGCCCTAGAAACCAGTAGTCATGGCTCCCAATGGGGCAGAGCTGGAGGAAAAGTTCCCAGAACAATTCTTTGTGTATAGTTTACTCCATGTACGTGGATATGTGCCCATGACTGCTCCAATACACCAGCGCACATGCAAATTCTGCCCTTTGATAGCCATTTCAGTGCAAGAGTGCGTACAGTACAAGCTCCTACTGCTGTATTGTGACAGAGGTCACCTGTCTACAATCTGGGGACTGTCGTTCCTTCTCCTCTCCTTCCTGTTACCCTGTTAGATGTTTCCCCAGAGGCCCCTTAGCCTTGCTGCCATCTGCCGGAACGACATTCACACTGATTAATTAACAAACACGGCTAAAAACAGGCTGGGCACTCTTTAAAACACTCATTATATAGGACATCCGGGGGCTGAGTGTCAGAGGTGTGCTGCCAAATTCCTTAAGTCAAGCCTAGTTTCACATTCCTATTTACGCGCCTGCTCCGCCTATGTGATTGGATGGAGTGCCCCCCCCCTTCCTCAACAAGATGGGGGAGGATGAGCGAGGCGATGATACTTGAGTAAAGGTGGAAGATGGGAGATCTAAGGCTCCGCAGAGGTGTCACAGCCGACAGAAGAACGAGCCGATTAAGAGTGAGTTATGAGCCTTGGAGGAATTATCAGCTCTAAGGTTTTTTTTTTATATCGGCATCATGAAAGCGGAAATTGGTTGTCACCAATAGGATCTCAGCATTACAGGTATATATGTTATCAACGTGCACCCGTGAGTAACTGCACGGAGGTGTTTTAGAGGGTAACCCTTTAAATCCCTCTCTGCTTCAATGGATTGAGATTGGGGTTAAGAGCTATCACACAGCTATGCGCACACACACGGAGATAAAGCCTTCTCGTTAATGTAAGATGAGCGCGCGGGGGGATTAATTGCAACAGTTATGACCTAGAGCTATAAAGAAAGATGTATTATGAAGAAAAAACAATCCCAATGAAAATAATACACAGTGTCCACTGGTCCTTATAGGTCATACAGCAGCTTGCTAGTGTTATCTCCTAACAAACACACACACACAAACCATTACCATTAACATCTGTCCACCCTGGTGCTGACCCCCCCTCAGCTCGGGTCGAATGAGGCCCATTGCACCGCGGTGAGATGGATGGGAATTTATGTACTGATGTGTGTAGCGTGATGTTTGCCCCAGGCCAGAGTACTGAAGCGATATGATCCCAGTAGTCACATATCAGCCAGGCACATTCTAACAGCAGCGATGCGGACCGTCTAAATGCTCGTACACGCTGCAGGAAATTGGAAAAAGATGAATTATTACATAGTTTTCTTGCAGTGCGACCGTTGGGTCGTCGGGTCCTGGGAGCTCTGGCCTTGTGTTAACGTTGGAACCGGAGCGATGGCGTCTGTGGTCTCACTGCGGAGCATTGATCATCGTTCTTTCCTTCCTTCCCGCTGATCCTGCGGTGTTTCTTTTAGCCACAACAGGCCACATCAAAGTGAACTAACTGCTCAACACAAATTAGAGCGTTCCTGTGGTTTGGCATCGACCTTTGACCGTTTACATGGACCGACATATTTGACACTTGTTACAAAAATGCACAATTTCTTAACAATTCAGGTCCGGGACTGAGGTAGACGACCACGCGGTCGCTGATTTTGCATTGTCAAGGAGAATCGATGTAACCCTAAAACCTGAGGTTGATTGATGTCTGTTTCCTCTGCTTAAATACCTGCAGCAGACTGAGCGTGAAAGCAGTTTCCAGGATGGTGCGACATCATTTGCCAATGTGCCGCTAATATCTGCAGCAGATGTTATGTTCTGAAAAGACATTTTTTAAACATTAATAACCGATGTTCCCAAGCGTTCACCATGTACTTGCAGGATGAAGTCACACAGTAAATTATTGTCACCCCTTTTTGCAGATGCTCTGAAGTGACAGATGTTGACTCCATTTCCAGTGATCTTTGAATGGTTTGGCGAGCCATTGTGGGCATGTTGTATTTATTATATTTGCACAATGTCTCTACAGTCCTGACTAGAAATACTTTTGGTTCTTCCTCTCCTGAGATGAAGTAATAAACTGGAAAAAATGACCCGGTGACTGTGATTATTGAGTGGCCGTTGCACGTCAGGAGTAAATAGCACAAGTAAAATATTAATTATGAATTGCAAGTGCATTTGAGGGGGAGGGGGGAGGGGGGGGATTGTTGTAATTAAAACCCCCAGGAGTCAACCTGCTGCGTTTGCTTTGAGATTTATTTACAGAGGGCTTACTGCAAATTTCCTAAAATCTCTGGTAGGTAACACTTGAAACGATTTTAAAAATTGAAAATCCCCACCCACGAACACACATACCAAACATCCAGAAGCAAAGACGGCTGAAGAGAAATCATTGTTACGCATTTATAAGCATAATCACATTTCGATTAGACGCTACTCCACTTATAGATTTCCCTTACAGAAAGTGAAAGCGTAACACCTTATTGAGAGATCTGGCAATTTTCACAACATTAACAGTCGACAGTGGTAAAAAGCAAATGCAGGTGTGAACGGAGTTCATATGTGCAAAGACGGCAGAAAACATTTTCATGTGTCAACTGGGTAGCGGCACAACTTGGAGAGCGCCAGCTATGACTACGTGCCAGACATATACTTCTCCCAATACCACTTTTACATCTTCCCCAAACAGATATTAGAGCACCAAGGTGTTGCGGTGTTCTGTTAACACCCTGAAGCAAAGCACTTGAGTAATGAAGAGCAACCTCCTGCTGTGGCATTTGTGTTCTGACTTTAATAGCTTTCATATGACTTATCACTGTTTACACAGATATCCTGCCAAGACTTTGAATGCATCTTGCAGAGTTCCCCAGTGGCTCAACCGGTTTGTGCTCCATGTTTCCAATACGCTACACCCCGAGTGCGGGATGCGAATATCAGCTCCTGCTGTGAAGGCACATCTGTGTTTTAATATGTTGTTTTCTGCCAGCCGCTGGAGCTGCTAGCATGGAAGTCTCTAACCAGGAGGACCCGGCTCTAGTTTAACGCTAAGTACGTGTTTTAACCGTAGAAGTGCAACTGCAGCGTGTAAGACCATGGCTTTCTTGATTATTTATGCGTTGTGAGCTGCAACCCTGGAGGCTCTGGGCTATAAATTTGGAATTGTACTGCAAAGTGATTCGTACAAGCTAAGCCAAACTCTTGTCTGTAGCTATAGACATTAATGGGATTCAGCCCAAACAAGCAAGTAAGTGTGTTGTCTGTGTTAATTTACATCAACACAGACAAAGCACTGCCAAAGAATTGCAGCATGCAATTTGAATTTCAAGCTGCACAAACATAGCTGATGCTGCATCCAGCAGCATATTGATGTTGCTTCAAAGTACAATAATTTCCTCTGTTTGTGTATTATTATTTTTTTATATTCGTTTTTGATAGGTCAAGTAAAGGGCTTGAAATTATGCAGTTTGTCCAAAGAAGGAATCAAATGGTGCGAATACACAATCAAGAAATACGCACATATTTTTATATATATTTAATTACAGTGTATATATTTAGAGGAAACAGCATCACAGCAAATACAAAATGATAACTGACAGTCACTAACCTCACAGGTTAACGCCTGTCACTGGAAAAGCTTTGTTCGTAATCACGTCATTTAACAGCTTGATATCTTCTTGTTGCGACACGTCAGTGATCAAAGCAGTTTGACAGTCCCTGGGATCCACCTTTGAACCAAGAGATCCGTGCGATCCAGAGAGGAGCAATCTGATGACGTTGCATGCCTCGTCTCCCAAATCCACATCAATATTTCATATTTACCACATCATTTATCCACTTGCTTTATCATTTATGAATGTTATTTAGTGAGCGCGGTGCACATTCAGGAGATGCCCGTGTGTTTATGTGTCTTTTGTAGGTTTGCCATTTAGATAATGTCAGGGCAGGCCATAAGCTTCTATACCTTCGGCAAGGGTATTCTCGCTGAATAAATAAGTGCCCTGCTCTCAAGTCTTGACACTTAATTATTCATATGGAGCTGAATGAGACATTGTTTATCAAGGCTGTAGCACTGAGAGGGAGCAGAACTATACACCTGTGTGTGTGTGTGTGTGTGTGTGTGTGTGTGTGTGTGTGTGTGAGTGAGAAAGAGAGCAAGAAAAGGGTTGGGGGGGTGATATTGAACCAGCTCATGTGCAGGCAGCCAACTTTCTAATTGGTAATTAAAATACCTTTGACAAACTAGCTTCAGCTGTCTGCTCACTATTGGTATGTTAATGAGGGTTGAAGAGGTAAAGTGCATTCCCACAAGAGGGGAAAAAAAGCTGGCATGAATGAGAATGTATGTGTGTTTGTTGCGAACAGTAGCAGCTTTAGCTTAGATTTCAATTTACATATGAGTGGGGACCGCCTGTTTTTAAGACAGAGATTTTGTGCACGTTGTGGCTCAATAAGCACACAACCAACCGCGGCATCGCAGCAATGCCGTTGTGTAGTCCTTGGGACATGCGGGTTACCAACTTTCTGTCAACTGGAATGTGAATTGCGAACTGGTTTATTTTCTTTGATGTGTTTTGGTTGGAAAGAGGATGTTGCGTTAGCACATTCTGTTGGCAGCTGGGCTGAGAAGGTTTCTCTGGTCGAGCCCCAGCGTGGAAAAAACTTGGTGTTTTCATAGCAGGGGGAAGGGCAAAGACACATTCAGAGCATTGCAGAGGTACCATCGAGCAACGTCCCAAACTCCTAAATGTTCCCACAGGGTCCCGCTTCGAGCTGGTGACTCATTCAAGGGATGAAACAGTGAAGAAGAAGGCTGGTGTTGGAGTTCCCCTTCCAACATGATAATATGACGCTGTAAACAAAGTTTTTCCTGACCAGTTTCGAGGGTTTAAAGGCCGAGGGACCCTATAAGTATTTACGTCTTCCTACTCCTTTTTGAACATGTATATAATGTACATAAAATGCACGTGGAACAATTCACCTGTCCTCACTTGTTCTCTAGCTCTCACATTTATTTAATTACCCAATATTTGCACTTGCATGTTCAAAATAAAATCATTAATCAATCATATATTTATGAAAACAAGTTTTGATTGCTGATATAAAAATTCAATTTCTTGCACTTTTGTTAATGTCAGATCCATAAATACCGGTGGCATTTAAAGTTTTTAGGAGTCTAAATGCCACAGTAGTGCTAATAATAAAAGAAAAGGCTTTTCCTGATATTCTGAAGTTTATCTTCTGAATGAATACACGGATCCGATGACCTTTACGTCCTCTCCACCCAAACCGCAGCCTTTCTTCCACTCCAATAACTCCGGCTGAACTCAACCTTTCACCAAAAACTGTTTGTCCCGTACAATCAGCCACAACCTGTCCAACAGTGAGAGCCCCCCCAACCTCACATCATCCTGAACTGGAGAAGGACATTGGTCCAACCCAGTCCGTCTCCATCCTCTGAAAGGATGGCAACAGAATAGAGGCCGCTCTACACGCCGAAAGCGAGGATATAAATTCTTGATACTGACATGACAGTCGATTATAGACCTATAAACAGTGAAGTTCCACGAATGAGATCCGTAACCTCGCATAAATGCAAAGTTTTAAAGAAGAAGTTGCGGACTTGACCTGTTCATTGGGCCACGCTGATCATCAGATAGCTGAGCGAAAGGTTCTGTGCACAAGCGACGCACCTTCAGCTTGAACTGACATCGTGTCAGGCAGTGAGAGTCACTTGATCTCACTAGAACATCAGCAGTAACATGATGCTCATCGTTGTACACTTCTTCATCTTGCTTATTTAGCGAAGCCTTTCAGTCTTTTATTTCACTTCTTCCTTTCTTGCTGAGGCCATGGGGATGCGTGCTACCATTTACTACATATTTCTTTCTGGTGTTGAATGAGAGTCTGTGGGCTCCCTCTGGTCTGGAGAGATATTTACATGGTTGCAGAACATGGAGGCGGTGTAAACGTCTCTAAAGTATGTGCTCATGCAAACTTTCCTAGTGGCCTAGAGAACATTAGGCCAGAGACTCATCTTGTTCTGGTTAGGTTCTGGGTTTTGGTATTCATCTCATCTGCTGCTGTTTAATCCTGAAGGTGGGAGAAGTTTCTGCTACGGCATAGTGAAGAGCCAATTTAAAGTTTATCTGGGGAATGTCATAGATCCAAGAAAAAAGATGCAATTACAAATCTGCCTGTCTCTTCAGCAGAGATAGAGCCATGGGTTTATCAATACAGAGTACTATTAAGCTACTGATATTTCATTAATATAGATTCTCACTTGCACAAACCTGAGCCACATATGGATCAATGACAGACGGGCTGCAGTTGCTTACTCAATAGCAACCTCCCCTGCAGCGTGAGCAAGGACACCGAGTGGAGAATGGCAGGTCAATGACACGGACTCATTTTGGTTATTTTTGTAGCACGTCATCAATGGTATCACGACGTTTCCCAGCCGATAGCATCCTCGCCTGAGCTCTCTTCAGTGCCACTCTCTAACCTTTGCGGGCTCCCTTTTCGCCCCAATTACAAAGCCTTGTCAGCCGGGTTGACCGTGTTGCACTGAGGAGTACTGGACACAGTCAGACACTGGCTGTTTGATCATTCCCTGCACATCCCCACAGAAAGCCACCCTGGATAAGCACACACTTTAGAGATAACGCCCTTGTATCATTTAAATGTTAATAGGCTTTCTATGGGCTCAAACCTACATTTATTATTGTGCAAATGAGCCAATTTCCCCATATCTGCGCTGTCGTTAGAGCTGGCATGTTTAGTTGTCTGAACATAATTAGAATTATTGTACTGGAAGGAAAAGAGAAGGGGTGGGGGTGCAAAGAGAAAAGAGGGATCTTGTCAACTGGTTCATGTGAAGTGGGACGAGCTCTTTTGCAAAACTTTGGAGAAAATGTTTTTCTTTTGTATCTTACGGATTAATTGACGGTTGTGATTTTCTTTCTTTCCTTCTTTCTTTCTTTCCTAAAGTTTTGGCACACTCTCTATCTGTGGGGGAGGCGTCTTGCTATAGGCACTGATGGAGGACTGAGCAAGAAAGCCAGAGACAATAGCAAACAAATGGGCGTGTTGTCGGTAGAGAAAGCAATCAATGTCAGACAAATCAATTTCAATATCAGATAACTGCTATAAGCACTCGGGTCCTGACGCAGCAAACCCAGATGGTGCTGATGTACACCCCGTCGGTGTGTCGGAGGATTGACGTCCGATTTAAGCGGCTCCAGCCCAGCCACTAGTGGTATAGCAAACCGATGTACCACCAGTGGAGGCTGCTTATTGTACTCCGTCTACATTTCTGGGGTTTGGTTAATTAATATTCAAACATCTCCTGCATGACCCAGGACATGTTGGGGAGCTGGGAGGTATCCGAACCAACTGGTTGGTCCATAACCAGGACCGAGTGAGAGATTTGTAAGATCAAATGAAAGCCCAAACGAGCTGATGAGAATAATAGCCATACTGATGTTTATGCACGTGTTATTTAGGGGAGGGTCAAGTTTTGTGCCCATAAGAAGAAACACGAGTGACAGCATATAATATCATCAAAGCTTACAATTCATTGACATATCAAACCCTCCACATTCCCCATGACAGATGATCTCTGTTGCTCCCTCTTTCTGTCTCTCTCCTGTCTCAAACAATTCATTTTCAAGACTTGCATCACTCTGTCCAGCTTCACTGCATGATTTGCTCGCCTCCTCTGACATTTCGTTTCAAACTGTCCTTTGTCATGAGTTCCCTGCTCGTCTGTCATTCTCCCATCAAGAGGTCTCCATATCCAGTTCAAAACAATGTGTGGATCTGTTTCTCCATGCACTTTTCTTTGTTCCACTTTAACCTGGGGCATCTTTCTCTCTCTGCTATCCTTGCTTGTTTCACTTCTCCATGCACCTCAGCAGAATCGGTGTCTTCCAGGTAGTCCTGACGCTGACTCCAACTGGTTGAAGGCCATTGGTTTGCGGATCTGACAGGACTGCAGCACTGGCACAGTGTTTTCATTCATCCCTGATCCGTCTGCGTCCTCAAGCCTTCCCTGAAAAAAGCACTTCCACAACAGTAAGGTATTTTATACTCTTCTGTCTTTTGCAATCCGAGCCAAATGGTGTGAAAATGGTCACAGCTTTTACCCCTTTTCCGCCAGGGCTGGTTCGGAGCTCGTGCTGACTGTAGGACTGTAGGTCAGGCACTTTTTGCCACATGCTTTTAAATTGTTCACCGACTGAAAATGATGAGATATAAAAATTCCCTTTGTTGTTGTTCTTCTTACACACGAGTAGATGACACATGCGGTGTGTTTGGTCAGAGTGTTTTCAGTGATTAGATGATTTAACTCACTGGTAGGAGGGTAATTTGTACACCTTTAACACGTGAGGCATAAAGTTTGGCTAGAATATCCTCACATTTCTCACTGAGTTCATCAAAATGTGATAAAACAACAACTATCGGGCAGCAACGTGGGCTTTTACTGGTGATAAGGCCACTCGATGATGGTGCCGCACATGCAGCCATCGCAAGTAATCATTATTCTTTGGGTACTCTTCTAACAAATTAGAATTTGATATTTCATTATTCCTATTGAATGTACATGCTATGATGCACACTTTGATTAAGCACTGATTACGCTATGTTAGTCAAAGGTAGCTTGTTAACGGAATGATTTTGTTTCGCGCGATACAAATGAGATGATGCAGATCCACTACGAGCAATAACAACCTCAAACAAATCATAAACAGACCTCAGAAGCCACTGGCTTATTTCAAATCAGTTGATTTGGCAATTAACATGGCTGAGTAGCTGCTTCTAAAAGGCTTTGTGTGGCTCTGCTTTGAAATGAAGTTGGAATTCACATCACAAAATAACAATCAGTCCATCCATGATTGAATGATTTGCAAGTGCTGTTCCTTTAATTACATTTCAAATCAAATAGGGAATGGAGATCTAAAATGCTCAGCGTGCCTTCAAATACTTAATCAGCTTTGCTCATATCAGTGTCTTGGAGGTAGCCTACAGTCTGATTAACAGAGCAGACATGTCAAACTTCCTATTAAAAATCTCACATCCAAGACACAATTTCCTTACTTTGAGTGTCTAAAAGCTTTTTGTGCATGTGTCTTACGCTTGTATATCAGAACACTATATGCCAAAAAAAAGGAAAGTAATTTATTAGAGAAAACACACCCACAAATGTCAGGTAATTTTGAAAAACAAAATATCCCATAACTCAGTTCGCAGCGCTTTATTTGAGGAGATTAACTGTCAGGGGCACACTCACAAGAAAAATCTGTTTCGATCTCCTCATAAGATAATTTAAAATGGTGTACGGATGTTGTGCACATTGGGGCCACATCTGATGTGTTCCCCTTTAATATAAAGGAACAGCTTGTTCTTTGTCACGGTGCAATGTTTTTTGTGGAATGCGATTGCTTTAAAGATTAGATAATGACAACAATAACTTGCCCGAAAAATATCATTTTTATTTGCATTGTTATAATTATTTCCATACACATCGATGTTCTCGATCAGCAGCTGGATGCAAACTCTTAAAATGTGATTTGACAACAGCCTGCAGGGTTTGAATGATGTAACCAAGTAAATCACTTCCCGTGACTCCTTCAGAGGCCTGTTATTGTCCGTCTGGGACAGGGCAAAGGTCAGCGTGAGCACGGGAAAGAACTGATGTCTCAGCTGACTAACATGCTTTCTGGTTCTGTCTGCATTGCCCCAACCTCATATGCTTGGCATGTGATATCTGGCTCTTGACTGTCAAGGGTAAGCTTTAGATTTGAAGATGTTTCCTCCCTCTGGGTGGTGGGCTGCTTCAAGTCATAACACAGCACAATGGGCTCCTTGTTGTCAGATGATTAGGCGGACTGGTGTGTGTGTGTTGCCTATAGTTTGTCTGACAGCAGTTTCAAATAACAATACATGTCAGAGTTAGTGAATAAGCCTCCTGACTGGCAGAGTCTTTTGTCTCTCAGGCCCTTTCAATATTGGTTGAGAATGTCAGTGTGTTGATTAGGGATTTGCCAGAGGGTGCAGGAAAAGTGTGCTTTAGTCAGTTATTTAAGACAAACCCATTTGCATCCTCTCATCTAACACCCACTTTTACTGTTTATAGAGCGTGTGGGTGTATGAGTTTGGTCACACCCTTAAGTCATGAAGGAGAGGCTACCAAGGACAAACAGGTGGATGATTATCTCCTGTCTCCCACATGCTTTGCACCCTTCCTTTTTTGTCATCTGAACAAAAGATAAGCTAAAAAGCCCCTAATAGACAGAGAAGTGTAACAAATAAGTACTGTTTTGCATATTACGGCTTTAATGTCTCTTCCTCGGGCATTACCAGCTCAATCAGGGACAACGTCGGCCAAGGAAGGCCAAGGGAAGCACTAGATGGAAAGAGATAAATAGATAAACCTTTTCAAGACAGAAACAAAGCAGGGAAAGAAAAGCAAGGTGAATGTGACTAATTAAATTTAACATGGCTTGACTTGAGGGTGGCTTTGGGGTAGAGGTGCAGGAGAAACTGGCTGTGGGGGTGGAGCTGGAAGTCAAAGCAGGATATCGAAGTCGATCGGGTCGGAGGAAATCACAGCCCCGAGGCACAGCCGAACCAAACATGTCACACTCAATGAGGTTCGAATACAGAGACAAGCTCTGACCTTTGAACCCTAACCTCTCTTGTGCTTTGAAAGAGGTCAGGAAGCCACATCTACCTTCCTGTTTGGCATGTTTAGCCCTGAGGGCAGTGTTTTTTTTGTTAAAGCCAGCCGGCACTGGTGGGTAACACGATAATAGCCGATAGCATGTTTTTTTGACAATTAATGCAGTTTTCAGACCTCAAAGAAGTCTGTTTAACAGGAGAGACATGGAGACTTTGGTAAAATAAATTAGAACATGCGTGGTAGCTGCTAGGGTTTTTTTTTTTAGCTCATTGCTATATAGCCAGCAAAAATGAAAAAGAAAAGAAAACTTCAAGAAATGACTTTCAGATTCAAATCTTGAAGCTCCAATGAAACGCTACGATGGGCTTTAATTTGTTGAAATTAGCTTTTGTATTGAAGCCTGTCCGATATTGTAATTGTCTTTCAAACCAACTCCTTTTGTCTTTCGCTCTGTTGTCTCCATCACGCATGCAGGAATCACCCTTGTATGTCAAAAACAATACCATTCTGCTCCTCTTTTTGCAGGGGGAAAAAGCAGTGCAATTAGAAACTCTTTGGCAGCACCCAGGCTGCTGCAGCCTCGGGGCGTTCTTGATGTGTAAGGGATTATTGTGGCACTGTTGCACACACGCTGTTAATCTTTATTTTGAATGACTATTGCTAGATAATGGTGCTACCTTATTTTGGTAGCTATCCTTTTCGCAGGCTCAGTGGGGTAGAGCATGTCGGTGCGTCATGTGTTGAGTGTATTTCTAAATCCCCAGGCCACAGTAAAAACATCCTACTTATAGAGTTATAGTTGACTAATAGGCTAAAGTAATGAATCTGACCATTTTTTCCCCAATTTTTGCTGTTATGCTGTAGTTGTGTGTGTGTGTCCAAATCAACAGCTATAATGAGCCAGCGAATCTTGGGATTTTTAGGCTGTTTATATCCCACAAAACCGCAACATTTTACCACGGGCAGCGTCAGATAACTATTCAAACATGAAGCGGGGGGGGGGGGGGGGGGGTTACTTTAAGTAATGGGATATGTGTGTAATATAGCTGGAATACAAAGTCTCGAAAGTCACGCTGATCCTCTCACTTTAGTTTTAAAAAAAACAAAACACAATAAAAACAGTTGCGAGAGGGGTTGAAGCGCATTAAGCTTCGGTTTGATGTTCCTCAGGGTTTATTCTATGGAACTCAAATGGTTCAAAGTCGTCACAGCAAACATAACTTGAGCGGCTCCTCGGCTAAACTAGCTTCTTTTTGGAAGTGCAGGGAAGCCGCCTGTGTGTCTTTGAGACTGCCTTTGATGTAAATAGCGTGAACATTGTGAAATCCATCCATTCTCATTATACACCACAATGCAAAGAGAGACAGAACTACTGCAAAAATGATAGGAACAATTTTTAAAATCCTCAGATTTGTTGTTTTACAGCAAAGTTTTGGAAACCTAAATTGTCCTTTAACAATTTCACTTTTTGGTGTTTGAAAGGAATCTGGAGATCATATATACAATTTAAATTGGATATTAAAAACAAGGATTATTAAGACCATTAGTGCAGGCCCATAATGGCTTTAGTTGTTGTTAAATAAATCGGGCTGCATTTTTATCATGTAGTCATCAAAATTGAGCAGATGTGACAGAAGATTGACACAACTCTCAGTTGTATTAAGCCAGTGTGCTAAATTTGGAGTTGGCGGCTGGTTTAGGGTGTAATTACAAACATTTTAAAACCACCTCTAATATTAAAAAATTCAATTTTGGGTGTTGAATTGGTTTTTTTCTTATCAAACTAATTTAATGATGGTGTTTGTTGTTTTAAATGAGGACTAAACCAAAACCCGACCAAATGTTTTTTTTTTGGTTTTTTTTTAACGTGTGTGTGTGTGTGTGTGTGTGTGTGTGTGTGTGTGTGTGTGGTGTGTGTGTGTGTGTGTGTGTGTGTGTGTGTGTGTGTGTGTGTGTGTGTGTGTGTGTGCTCGGCTGCATTAGATTCCCTCCTGCAAATTGCTCTGCATTAAACTCCTTGTTGAAGCCAAACTTTTGTAAATAAAATAAAAAAACCTCAACTGTTGCTTCAGCTCTTTCTTGACTGCAGACCTTCACAACTAACCCAGACACCGAAATGTCACAGCATTTTCCTTCAATGTCAAATTTCTTTTGCTTGTGTGAGTGCGTGTGCATGGGGGGGTTGATAACTACCGACAGGGTGCAGCAGGTGCCAGTAATGGTCAGATGCCAGGGCCAGAACACTGAAGATAAGAAAAAAATAAAAATAAATCACTGCATAAATTATGTCTATCAGGTGGCTTTTTCCCTTTGTGTTTCTGCCCATGTGTCCGGCCCTTTAAAGACACACTGGCCACTCATCCCTCATCCCTCATCTCTTTTATCTGCCCGTTTTACCCGCTCATCTTCACCTCTGCCTCATTTACAATTGCTCTCTACCTCCGGGGAGTGTTAACCTCGGTCGTTCATTCACGGGGCCCTAAGGCCGTGATTAGTGATGAAAACCAAGAGAAAGAGAGAGTTGGACACGGGAGCGACGGAATATGTGGGTGGCTGGGGGGGTGCAACATGTCTGCAATGCACTCACGCGGCGACTGACCTGCCAATCAAATCCAGAGCTGTCTGGTGCATTTCTACGTCTTGTTGCCAAGAGATTCTTCATTTCCAATCCACCCAAAGCGCCCGTTCTTTCGCTACTGATCGCTAACTGAAAGGTGCCTCTTCTGAAGGATGTGTTTCCCTTCATGTTAACTGAATGGAGCAGATCTTGACTGAGAGTTTGTTAAAACGGGGAGCAGTTCAAACCAACTACGCTGTGCCCGTGACACATGATTTAAATTAGCCTGGTACCTGAACCTCCTAATATAAAACCTACTGCACCAGTGTCTCGCCTGGGTAAGAATCCCATCCGATCTCCAAAATGTACAATACATGAAAGAGTTTTATTTCCTATTTTCCATCCATTTCAGTAATCGCATACACTGACGTTAGTACCTTGGTGTTTACCTTGTCCCTAACCCTGATCACGTGTTCTCTCCAGCGCCAGTCACACCTACGACACACACCAAAGACGATCTTTTCCTCCATCTCCACATCACTCCAATAAGACCTCTATTTTTCAGGGCCTGTTCACCTCTTACCCTCTGCACTGATCACCCTCATCCTCTCCAGATATCAATCCTTATAGGTCACGCCTCCTTACATCTCCTCGGCTGCCATCAGGCCATCTGATGATTCCTTCCAGCTCTCCTCCCCCTCCCTCGCTGGTTCCTGACCTCCATCCTCCCTGTGATCATCCCTCCAGAGCTAAGGCCATCTGTTCCTGCAGGAGAACCCAGTGCATCCTGGCCCCTCCAGTGTTGACTGGGAAGTGTGGATGAGCCTGTGGATATCTGTGAACTCTGGGGGGAAAAAATAAATAACTAGGATTACCTACATATTCATGACACATGCTGTTGTGGTCTCACTTGGGTTTCTGTTAATTTACAGAATTATCTTCTATGTTTGCCCCATGACCGAGGGATCCACGCACAAATAAAAGCACTTTAATGACCAATATCAACGCTTAAAGTTATTAAAGCTGGTGTGTGTGCGTGTATGTGTGTGTGTGTGTGTGTGTGCACTCAAACCGTAACAGTGAGAGTTCAGACCCCCGACCCAGTCCCTGCTCGATTAGGAAGTAAACAATGTTTATTCAGGAGCAGCTGTCTAAGAGAGAAGGTTGCACACACACACACACACACACACACACACACACACACACTAAAGGTGTTCACATGCAGCCTTGTGTTTTTAAAAAGACCACCTCACATATGATTGAATTTAATTGGGACGGGGAGCCGCGGGTGTCATCGGTAGGTTCTTAAGCGCTCCACAACACCGTGACCACTGACCTTTTACCTATTAATCTTTCTTTGAACGTGTGGCGCCCCCCCCCGCACCCGTTCTACCCCCACTTTAGTTCTTGTAAGAACTCCCGTGTTGCATTTGAACCGCGGGAAAATAAAACAAGTGGAACGCAATAGCAGGAAAATGCTGGTGAGTGTGCCGGAGGTTTATCTGAAACCAAAATGAGAGAAATCTGCCTGCACCCTTCAGACTGCTCCGAATCTGCGCTCTGGTCCACCCACCTCTGTTTCTCTCTGGTGATTCTCCCCTCACGCCTCAGCAGCAGCTGCGTGTATTCCTCCTCGGGGTGAATCCAGCACCAAGAAGGCCCGCTTTTACAAGAATGACCCAATTTATCAGACACAGCGCTCGCCTTGTTGATGGATCTAATTAAAATCTGTGTACAAATCTTATAAAGGCCAGCAGTAATCATATTTACGGTACGAGCATTCAGTCATTCTTTCTCAGTGTTAAACCAGGATAATCCATCGTAAACAGCATAAAAGAGCTCTCTCCAGTAAGTTCGAGCCCGCCGCTGTCTCGCTCCTTCTCAGTCACACATTTTCAATTTTCAACCCTAATTACTTAAAATGGACTTTCATAGGCTTAAGAGAACACTTGTGCAAATGTGACGCCGTAAATGTGATTTGGCGAAATTATGGATTAAGTATTCAAATTTGTCTGGGAGTAATCCAACAAAGCAAACAATTGATTTGATTGGAAAGCTCTCAGCGTGGGTCTCTGAGAGCTCCACAAGGAAACAGTAGCTGAGCCACAAGCAGTTCCTCTCCCTGACCTAAATGTGCTCTTTAAAGTCCTCCATTGCTGTTAACACACTGCACTGTGCCACACATGGATTCCCTTTTATTCCGTTACCAACCTCTGTCAATACATTATGAATTAATGTGTTGATCTAAGCATCACGTGTTGGGACTGGGAGCGCTCCTGCACATAGGAAACGCATGCTCCCTCCTTCCAAATGTGGATTAACTCCTTCCTAATGGAGTCTGAAAATGCCTCCCAACGCCAGAGAGATGAAACAAAGCCACCCTGCAGGGTGAGGTTTGTTTTTATTCTGCTGTTAAATCTATATGCTCAAGACAAATAAGGGAAGACTTTGTTCCCAAGATAAAAAGAGCTGACCAAAAATAGCCGGCGTGACGTGAACGGGACGGTTTACCTGTTCATCCGAGGGGATGAATGACAGGTTGTGGCATCAAAAACATCATCATCCGGTAATTATCTGTGCATCCTAACCCGCCTCGTGGGACAGGAACTTTTGGAGGCCTTCCATCTCCAATAGGGAGGCGCTCTTTGGAGGATAGAAGGAAGCGGCAAGATAATTGATGTCACGATTATTTTAAATTCATCCTTAATTGTCTCTTTCCCCTTTTTGTCACAGGCTTGAAAGAATCCAAATGTTCTTTATGGAGCGTTTCTACACATCCCATTGACCAACGGCTGCTCAGAATCCAACATTGTGTCGCTTTTTTTTTTTCTCTTTTTAAAACCATATTGTTGTCATTTCGCTGCAAGAGAATTTAATTACAGCTTTTTTTCCCCGAGTTGACTAATTTTCTTCTCTTTGCTGTGTGATATATTTGCATTCACGCTGCACCTTTGCCAGCCCCCCCGCCCCCTCCTTTCTTCCATTTCACCCCCAGCCGTGTGCCTCTGCAAATACGAGCTCTTAATTAAAAGGCCTGTTTGAACAAAGGCTAAAAGTTCTGATAACACGATGTTTTCAATCCCTCTAAAATGAATACTGCTCCGTGTGGTGGGGGCAGCGCTCCGGCGTGAGTTGAGAACTCTTGCTATGACAGACATCAAAGACCTAAAAAACAAACCACAGCTATTGGCTCGACCTGCAGCTGCTTTTATGTCGTTCATGTCGGATTCATTCAATCCACACGTTTCTCAGCTTTTCCAAGGACGTCTAGAGACAGAGAGGTGTGTGAAGGGTTGGAAAGGTTCTCCCAAACCCAGTTCCAGGGACCAAAAAGGCTTCAACCTGATGGATTCCTGCTTGCAGCCGTGGCTCTTTTCCCTCTCATGGGTGATCACTTCCATCACGGCGTCCAGGACCAGTTACTTTTGGTGCTTTACAATTCGAGTCACTCAGTGGCAGGGATATGAACACACACACACACATCAGAGGTAATTCATTCTTTTGGGATTGAAGGGCAATAGCTGTGCTTAACTCCTGAGACTCTTTGAGCCTACTTAACTTGTGATGCACAGTTCAAGTACAAAGATGCTTTTATATGCGAAGACTTACAGATCTCAGGAAGTCTAATCTAATGTGTGATCCTAAACCGATGCGTTACCTGTGTTTTAAAAGAGCAGCGCTTCTATTTTATGATACGTTTACGACCAGCAGATTGGCTGAGATGAAGAGGACGCTGTAGCGAACTTTTTCCAAATGTGACAGTGATCTGAATGATCAATTTACCATAGATTAGTGAACAGTGGAGGTGCACATGTGTGGGTTCAGCTCGTTTTTATTTTGTTGCTGGTGTCTCTCCTCAGTCTGCTAGCCCCCTGAATACGCTGCGGAAAAGCCTGGTCGCTGGAGACGACATGGGGGTCGTAAATGTCAAACCAACACTGAGGGGACATGCTGGGCCCCAAACATAACAAACCACATTCCAGCCAATCACCGACCCCCCACCCCCCGTTGGGGTCAGGGTGTTAGCTCGAATGTAGATATTGGTCTAAATTCACTGACTGGTTGGAGTTAGCTCAGCCAGCTTAGCAATGTTAGCGTAGCACAGAAACGTTGGGGGCAGGGTCGATTCTGCTCTGTTTTGGTTATTTCATTTCATCAACCGCTGTGATGTCATGCACGATCGTGCAGTGCACCTTTAAACGCCTCTTTGAATCCCTCTGAAGCAGAATGATTAGCAACATGTTCACATCATGGCTGACACTGAACTAAACCATCATGGACAGAGCGCCGTCAGTACCACAGTCGCGGCCCTTAGACAACCTCATCAAGACCCGGGAGGTGCATCGGGATGTGTTATTTCAAAACCAGGTCAGAACCAGAATCCCTTCTGAACCCCATCTTCCTGTCCTACATGTATTTATTCATTTATGAACCTTACGCAGGCCTACTTTTTCTTGCTCGGCTGTCACTTCCAGTCAGGAGTAAATCAGCTAAGTATAGATAAGCAGCGTAGAACTCCAACATGTTTGCGGTCATCCTCAGGCACCAGCCTTTGACGACAACATGGAGCTCCAATGAGATGCCATCTTATCCCATTTCTGCAAAATCAGACACCGACGTGCTGCTGCAAAGCAGGATTTAGAATTGTGTTTTGTGTGTTTTGGTAGCGCTGCAACATCACACTCAACATTGAACCGCTTTGTTCTCTTCTTTGATGAGCGCGAGCGTACCTGAGCCTCCATCGTTTACCTTCCCTCTCTCACATACTCTCTTTCTCTCTCTCTGCCTCTCAACAACCACCCACGCAGATCTACTCACGGACTGGAAGTTACAGAAAAAAGTGCTGATCCTTGTCTTTGGTGGCACGGAGGATTCCCCTGGGTATTAACGTATGCACGTGGAGCATTTGGGGAAAAAACATTATTCCAAGTCAAGGAAATATCAAAGGTCTTCTTTGAGAGAACAAGGCGGAGTGGGGAGGGGGGGACGAAAGCAGCATTTGGCAAGAAAACGCGCTCCTACATTTAATATGTACACAAACAACAGCGTTAATGTAGCAGAACAAACGTCACATTAGTAGAGCGACCATATTCTCACACCTCACCCACTCATTTCTCTAATCATCATGTCACCACAACAATCGGGACATCTGAAACAAGATGTATATTATATTTTGCTATATCCTGCTTCTGGGAGGGGGCTAATATTATATAGTATACACCACGCACTGAGGACAACGCACGTGCCACCCTTGGCATGCTGCAGGACATATGCACAAACCTTCTCAGCAACATTTAGATTCATGCAAGGCCTCGTTAGCATTTCAGAATAATTGATCATCCATGTTTGTCATATACCCTCAGAGGTACAGGCTTAGGTTTGCTTACGTGTTTTGTTTCTATACGTTCTTTGTTGGTATCGCGTCAGCAGATACAAGGAGGGTTACCCCAAATTTCCATCGTCCCAGCCGAGTATGGAGAACCCTCAAGTCCCACAGTTGGACCACACAATAATCAACGATGTTACACTTGGTTTCCCTTCATTTTAACCACGTATTGCTCCAAACTGAGTTTTACAATGTATGCAGGTATGTTTAAATGCATTTTATTGTGAGGTGACCTTCACAGCCTTGAAAAGTGCCACTATTTCTATTTGACTTTTAAAATACAACTGGGATGTACAGTACATGCATTTATGTTCAGCAGGGTGGGCTAGTGCTGCTTCCGTGTGTCTGCAGAGCCCAAATGTTGCCTGGCACCATTAACTCGGTGAAATAACTTCATTTGCTCCACATTTTACCAAAAGCACGATAACACAGAAAACCGCTTTAATTCCGGTCACTGTAATCGTGATGCGGAAGTTTCAAACCATGTATTTGCATTTGTTTGACACTGAAAGCTGCGAATACTGTAGATAAAACACGCACAAACAATATGGGGCCTTTCAAAGGATAGAATTATCTTCCCAATAGCAGCATCCTTGGCTGGTTTTCCCTGCAGGAGAAAAACACACAGCAGGATCAACCAGCTTTTTGCGACACTGACAATAAGTTATTCCCTAAGCCTGTAGGATTCGGGAATATTAATCCTCAGTGGAGAAGCCCACAGCTGCAATGCCTTAGCCTTAAACTGCAGCAGATTTAAAAATCTAAATCCAGTAATAGAATCAGCTGTTACATGTATAGGCCATGCTGGCATTTAGGATGTACATTTAACTGTAATAAATCCACTTCTTCTCTAAAAAAAAAAATGTCCTCAAGATTTTGGAAAAACAGCCATAAAAGATATACAATCAGACCTGAAGGAGAGCAGATGGAAACATTGCTGATATCAAGGGCAGCTACAAATATCTCCGAGTCCCGCAGGCGAGTGGGAGCCTTGAGGAAGCCGCAAGGAAGTCGGCCACAACCAAAGATCTTCAAAAAGAGAGTCGATTCCTGAGGAGGCATGTTGGCTCTGCCAGTCCTTAGATGGTATAACGGGCCGGAGATGGAGACCACACATGTTGGAACATGCGACATTGCATCCCAGGTGCAGCCTCACGCTGGAGAGCCAAAGTTGCTCCTTCCGCTTTCCTGGGGGACACAACAAAGATGAATGAGTCCATTAGCAAGACGCCCCCAGTGATGGGCTGCTAAATGAATCCCTCAGGGGGGAGAAGAGGAGCTGGGAGCCTCGCAGGAGGACAAACAACGCCTTGGAAGGCACCGATCGTGGCGGCACAGGAGCGTTGGAGGCCGGGATCCACGATCCGGACCGAAGCGATCCATTCTCATCACATCTCATCACAAGGCTGTGGCTCCTCATGTTGTCTCCAGACGCACTCGGTGCCCTTTGGTGCTAAGGTTTTCATTTCCTGCAGCACCTCGAGGCAACGTCTCGCGCCGCTCACATGTCTGACACGCACGAGGTCGGTCTGTTAAGACTTCGCATGGCTGAGGTCAGAACTCAGTTTAAATCCTGCTGGATCCAGCGTAGTAAGTCGGGATCTCCAACTTTCGATCCACCCGGGTTCCGTTCATTACGGGTCCTTTCAGATCAATACATTCACTGAGGCAATTGTAAACTTTTTAGATGGTCTGGAATAGAACAATGACTCTTATTTTAGCTTGGCTTGTTTTAGCAACAGCACATAAACTCAAAGTAATTCTGCTTTGTTTCTGTGAAAACTGCAGTTTTTTTTAAGAGATTAGTAGAAAATTCAAGTTAGTTTTTTTTACTGATCCTGTTTCTTCAGTCTATTTTAATATATTTTAGCATAAAAAATAATATCTGCGAGGTTGCAAGTGGTAAATGAGACGGTTGCATGAAGCACGGTTCTAAATTTAGGAGGTGAAAGTTGATTGCTCGTTACGACACCCAAGCACAATAAAACAAATATAGCAAAAACAAAGAATCACAATAAAAATCAAAGGCTTCGATACAAAAGGCTGTTTTTATTTCATCCTGACAGATGAGTCAAACAGCTTAAATAAAAACAGCCGAGCAGGCACCCAGTGTCAGGCTGAAATCAGACTCCAGCGCCATGGAAATGTAAACCCCATCTTGTTTTACTTTGCTTTCCTTTGTTTCCTTCCGAGTGTTCTGATTTTCCTCCGACCTCACCTCACCCTCACGCACGTCCTCGCCTTCGCCATCTTAAGTAGCCTGACTCCCGGGTCACCGTGAAGTGGATGTTTTTCCTCTCTCCCCGAGAAAAGATTATTCAGTCTTTGCATATTCAAGCACTTTGTTCAAACAGTCAGTTGACTTTATGGCAATAAAAAAAGGAAAGTAGAATAACTGCAGTTGAAACACGGAGCGCCGTGTGCCTCTCGCTGTTTACTGAGGGACTAACTGTTCCGTACAGCGCGGGAACAAACGTGGAAAGGTGCTGGTTAGCTCAACTTTTAATTAGAGAGAAATCTGGGTTGGTATTGGTAACAACGCCACGCCAACAGTGACAGACTTAATCTCATTAAGGAAGATGATTTGGGAGTGCACGTGAAACTTTGCACGCTGTGCATCCGCTGGGGTGACATTTACTGTCTCATCGCGACGGAGAAGAAACTACGACGTGTGCGATGTTAGCAAGCATCCAGCGGGGTCTGCAGCTGGCAATTGAAGCATTTTATTTGCACACACACACACACACACACACACACACACACACACACACACACACACACACACACACCACAAGTGTGTTCCTTAGACACACTTACTTTGTGACATCTGCACTTGCAAAAAACAAATGTAGAGACAGATAGTGACAGGTGAGGTCATGAGCGCGCACACACACACACACACACACACACACACGCTGCTCCCAAGTTGAAGATGATGGTTACAGTGTCGTCTCATTCCCCGGTGGCACTCCCCCCACCCAAGAGATCGCTCTCTGCCACTGTACACAGTGACACTCCCTTGTGTGTTTTTGTTTGTGTGTGTGTGTCGGGGGGTTCCTCCCTTTGGCAGATGTATGTTACACCATCACAACAGTTTTACCGGTTTTTACAGTGCAGATCTCGTTAGCGACACAGCATTCGCCACATAACCGTCATTCTCTCCGCTTAGGAAATAAAACCGAACCGCCTAAATTACAGTCAGCACTCTTTTACTAAAAAGCTGACAACGTCAACTTCAAATGAGCAAAATTTTAAAATAAATAAATGAGTAAAGTATTTCCCCAGAGCAGGGGTTCAAAGTGTCTATATTTATATCTTGTTTAACAGGCTTTGCTACATGAATCCCAAAAAAAAAGGCTGTTTACGGTTAATATTACATTGTTTCCCAGCTGAGAAGGACATTATTCTTTTCATCTCTTGGTGCCTGGAGAAATGTGAATTGCGTGCACGGCGCTACAAAGGAATGGCACAGACTTTTGTAGTCCTTGTGTTTTGACATCTCTAGGCAGAATGCCACAGCTGAGCTAATGGTATGGTAAGAGATAAAATGTAGGTTTATGAGGGATTAGTCAGCTGTGTGTGTGTGTGTGGTGTGTGTGTGTGTGTGTGTGTGGTAGACAAACACACACGTTCACATGGTGGCACAGGAGATTCCCCAAGTTTAGCGATGCATTAGTGGTGTTTACGACAGCTTTGAGAAAAGCTTACCCAGTGCCCCCCCCCCCCCCCCCCCCCAACAACCAGCACCACCCCCACCAGCACCAGCACCCCCGCGACACACACTCACACACAATGCGGGGACCAGTATGGAGGGTTTTAGCAAAGACTTGAATTCTCTGACACAGATGGTCAGGTCATTGAGATTGGAAGTGGTGCTGGGGAGGAGGAGGGATGAGGGAGTGTGTGTGTGTGTGTGTGTGTGTGTGTGTGTGTGGATTGAGGAAGATGTGCTGTGTGTGACTTTATCCATGTTTTTGATACTGTATCTGTGTGTGTGGGGGGGGGGGGGGTGTGTAACAGCTTCCAGAGAGGGAAATCCGAATTCCGGTGAACACGGTTTGTGAAGGAGCTGCCAAGACAGCAGTCGGTGAGACAGATTGTTGACCTTGTAGGTGCAGGAGCGAGCACAAATAATCAATAACAGACAAATAACACATCCTCATGCAAACATCAGTGCACACGGAGTTAACGTTGTGAATCAAAGGCAGCGACCGACAGTCTCGGACCGTGTGTGTGTGTGTGTGTGTGTGTGTGTGTGTGTGTGTGGTGTGTGTGTGTGTGTGTGGTGTGTGTGTGTGTGTGTGACAACACTGAGAAAGCCCAAGCTCTGATTGAAAGGTAATTAAAACAACACGGCACAGAGTGATAGATTCACAGAGGGAGGGGTGGAAAGAAGCGAAGTTAAGGAGGACCGACTCCCTGTTTTTACCAGTGATCTTTGATTCATCTGATATTGACTGTTGTGAACATCCCAAACATCCCAGATTGACTCCGTCTGACAGTTTGTGACTCAAAAACACTCGCTGCAAAAACTCTCCTGTAAAATGTGCCTTATCGGGTTTTTATCCACTGTAAAAAATGCAGCTCCCTCCCCCCTGAGATCATAAGTGACCGATTAAAATGGTGTCTTCATTAAGGACATTTGTTTTGTTCTTCCGTATGTAACAGATGACCTGCGCTTGATACAACACACACTTACCAAACATTGGAATCTTCTTAAATCTATACTAATCCATTATCCTCTGGGTGCACTCTTCTCAGTAGGAGGGATCAGTGTGTGTGTGTGTGTGTGTGTGTGTGTGTGATCCTACTGTTAATGTCAGCTGTTTGCTTGAAGGCTTTGATAGTGACTAAATAGATATAAAAAGTGACTGTTCGGTATTTTAGGTTTGTGCGACTCATTAAAGGATAAGATGTCAAAGACGGGCATAAAAGCACAGTGAAAACCCATTTGTAGGCATAAAAGCACCAAATTATATGTCACATCCTCTTCCTGTGGCAGTCTTTGCAACATCAGACAAGAGCGTATGCGTAATGAGGCGGCATCTGCCTCCAAAACACCAATCAAAGCTGATTATGATGTTGACAAAGTTGCGCACTAGATTGTGCCGGTTCAGCCTCGGCAGGAGTCGGATGTTCTCAGTGGAGGGCCGGCTGGATGTTCTGGTGCGGTTCTGCTCAAGGTTTGTGCGTTATCCTGCACTTGACTTTTGAGCTAGTGCGATGATCAATGAGCCCATAATGATGCCGGGAAAAAAATAATTGATTCGTGGGTTTTTTTGCATAACTGAAAGAGGAAAATCACTCATTCCTCCTTCAACACTGAAAATAGTTGATGCATGTCAAGATGTTGCCGAAACTCCCGCTCATGCTGAAAGGGTTCATTTATCCTCTCCGAGCGGTTCCGGCGGTACCACATCAGACCCGGGTTATGACTGTTCATGGTTACCTGAAGTGGGACAGCACAGAAGATGCTAAGATGATGTTATATTATTTCAATATCTCTCTGTGTTGATACATTTATTGCTGAGGTCAGCGCGTGATGGCTGGATAACGGGCCGGTCCTGGTCTGAAATGCTCAGTACTTCTCAAAAGTTCTTCTTCTTTCAATAGAAATGTGTTGGATTGCACAGTGCTTTCAAATTTGTTGAGTGTGGGGGCGACAGTGTTGCCACCCAGGTGGGATGCCCACACTGACCCCAGAACCTCGCTGAAAGTCAGAACAACGACCACGTCAAAACTGGACCACAAAGTAAGGGAAGAAGGTGACCAGGTCCGATGGTGACCAGGTTTTGCTTTTATATCCATGGATGAATGTGTGTGTCAATTACCAGGGGAGCATCAGGGACCAGGATGCACTATCGGAAGGCCTCCAATTTCCAGATCTCACTCCTATCAAGCGTCTCCAATTCATGGTGACCCCCCCCCCCCCCACCACCACCACCACCACCACCTTGTACCAGATATCACAACACACTTTCGAGGGTCTATTGAAGGCTGGAAGCTATGGGAGGCAAATTGTGGGCGTTTGGGTCACCCGTCCATGGAAACAACGGCTGTGACAGGAGTTCCTTTCTGGCAGGTTCATTTCTCTTGTTAATCACGCTAGAAGGTATCTGGACCACTTTAGGCTCCCCAGGGTACAATCTGCTTCAAAATGATTCCAAACTCTCTGTGTCAAAGGAAATGTGTGGCGCGGCTCTCGCTCCCTGTTCTTCTCCGTCTCCCAGACGTGATTCATCTCAGAGGAGTTTATGGATGGACTCAGTGTAGCAGTTTAAAACAAGTTGGGTTTCCACGGCCCAACGTTCAGGCTCTCAGAAACAAGTGTCCAAATACTTTGATTTTCTTCAACGTTATGTTAAAGTTTGAGTCTCCAAGCGAAACCTTTGAGAGGATTATCCGGAAATGCCGAGTTTCTGGAATTGTTAATGTTCTTTGTTTATGCCAGTTTATGCCAGTTTTTTTTTTTTTTTTTTTTTTTTTTTTGCGCTGACTTCTGTTGTGAATGTTACTCCACTTTATCTCAAGTCTCTGTTTTATCCTTCAGGTTTGTTTTTAGTCACGATTCCATGACAGATCTTGATTTTCTTTCAAGCCGTTTCAAATACAAAGAAGAGCAGCAGAGGTTCAAAAGCAAATAAAAAAAACAACTACAGAGCAACACATGCATAACAAGAACCTTCTTGTATTATTATAGTATGGAACTAGTTTTCAGGAAAGGTTCTAGTTCTAAATGGATGCTCGTCACCACGAATGATGAGATCATCAGGTGGGATCTGGTCCTTCTGAAGGTTTCTTCCTGTTAAAAATGGAGTTTTGGTGCTTGTTCAGGGGTCAGGCTGTGGGTTTCTGTGAGGCACCTCCAGAGTGTTTTGGTTGTAACAGATACCGATAAAGTTCAATTCAATTAAATCTCATGGCCTTTAGGGAGCCATGCAGTCACTATAAATCAGAGGACACGTGGTTCAGCGCTGGTTTTAGGTTCTAATCTCATCTTCTCCCCTGGACATTTAAGTTTTAAAGAGAATCTTATCGCTGCTTAATTTCAGATACATTGAAAATGCGTTCATCTTTTGTTCCATTACTCTTCTCCATTTTTCCATTTTCCCCCCATCAATTATTCATTGCTACTACCCCGTCTCTTTCTGTTCTATCCGTCTCAAACGTAAACTGGATTCCACTTGAGTGGTAACCAGCCACATGTTTCATCCTCCTCTGTGATTTACTCCAATCACATTTTCTTTGTCTCGTTCAAAAAGAGGCACTTTTTTTTGCAGTGAGAGTTCGTTCCCATTTCATTACAGAGCAATAATGACAGCTTGGACCATTTACACAGCAATTAAAGCCCGTCACTACCGCAACGCTGTTTATTCCATTACCTTCTTTCCTGCCCGTCAGATCATCTCACAAAGGAAAATGAGTATAAAATTAGCCTCTACAAGCAAATCAGGTGCTTAAAGTTTATAAAAAAGGAATTAAGAACACAGAAGTGGCAAAATTTGGATGAAGTAGTTGATCGAAAAAGGCTTTTAAACACTGTTAAAAACTAAAAAGAGGTTTTGTTGCCTCCTTTGTGGATTCATAAAGCTAGAAATCAAAACGTCTAGAATTGGGTTTTGAATGAATGCTTTGTTGCTTTTGTTGTTTAATTCCATTCATGTGTGGGAGGCCCACCCACGGAACCCACAGAGCTCCATGTCCAATGAACAGGCCCGTCTCACAGCTGTGCTCTTCTTTCCTTTTACATTTCTAAATGAAATTAAACAAAAGTGTTTTAAATCGTTACCTTTCATGTGTCCATGGAGTGGATGGCAATGGCAACTTTGCCTTTTTTCTTCCTCGTTAGGAGCAGATTCACATTTAATTTTAACTGGAACAAAACTGCGAAGTGACACGATGAAAAAAGTAGATAATAGAAGATATAGAGTGTGTGCAACCAAGTGGAAATAAACACATATTTAGAGGTGAGACTGAGCCAGTGATCAGCACTAACAACCACCCAAATGACAAATTTAGCTCCAGACACCTGATACCGACGCTGTGATGCTGGTACAAAGCAGGTCATGCAGCGCTGGATGCAAAGGGACCATTGAGCCCTCGCCATATTCATTTCAGGTCCAGTTTTCACTGATGTAATCAGCAGAAATACACAAAGGGAAAAAGCCGGGGGAAAGGGCACACAGTGTTAGCAAGCATTTCATCAGAAAAGTCTGTGAAGAATCATAAAACACATGTTTTATTGGTAGGGTGGATATACAGTAGGTGCTGAGAAGGAGGCAACTGGAGAAATGGAAGCCTGAAGTTCCTCCTGTTGTCTTCCTTTCTTCAGTCTCAGTCCTCATCTGCCTGATCAGTGTTCTCATTTCCATCTTACCCTCGTCTGTCAGATTTCCACCAATCATCTTGTCATGTTCATGACTTATATATGATCCAGTCTACCTTTCCAGTTTGTTACAGTTAACATGATTAGGAAGCTGCAAGATGGCTACATACTGTAATGAGTCAAATGCTATTGATTCGCTTCAAAGATCAATATTTTACCCATTTATAATTTTGTAAGATGGCATGACCTTATTTAATGAAGGTTAAATGAAGATCTGATTGTATCTTGCTCCTTATATCCCCATCATACATTAAATTGCTGATATTAACTAGAGTATGTGTACACCTGAGCTTGTGGTGAGAAGCATCCTTCTCCATCTTTGTCCAATGTCCTAGCACTTTGATCCCAACCCCACCTGACGGGCAGCTATAAAAAGCAGCAGGAGAAGAGCAGCATCTGTTTTTTTCCTCTCCGGCTCCACCAACCGCACATCCGTGAAACCCTTTGCAACATGTTTGCACTCGTTCCTTGCCCAGGGAGAGCTCATGGAGCACAACGGTGGGTGTTTCCCTCCCTGTGTCCCTCAGAAGGAGGTCCAGATGCCTCCCTGGGTTATTCTCCCACACTCAACCTGGCACAGCCTCATCCAGGCCTGCCCACACGGAGCTCCACCTGTCCCATTCTAACCAGTTTGGTGAAGGCGGAGCGTAGTCGGAAGAAAGAGCTCAATCAATAGTCCAAGGCTATGAGCTGTAGGTAGCAACTGAGTGATTGACATCAGATCAGGATCAGATCAGTGAGCACAATTTAACCTTCCATGCCGTCATTTTGTCACATGGGCAGCAGGGACATATCTTTTTTAGATAGACTTCCTGTTTTCCCAAATTTCCAGCAGTGCAGATCTCCAATTTGCAATTCATTATTTTCGATTTTCTTTTTGACATTTTGCAAGTTTACTTCAGTTTCCTCTTCAAATCAAATCAAATTAGGCTATTTTAGACTGTTGTATAGAATCATTATTAAACAACCTTGGACATTTGCGGATTGTCTCTGAAGGTCTAAAAGAAAGAGAAAAACTCAAAGGTTGTTGTCGCACTAAGGCACACTTAGGAGTGAGGATTGCACACAGCCTGACCCAGCATAAACCAAGGCAATTAAAGCCCAGCCATGGTCAGGGGAATCGACATGGCCCAGCAGTTGAGCTATCCAACTCGGCCTCGATCGCTCAGAGTAAACAGAGGAAGAGGCATCCGGCAGCGAGAGAGGGGAATAGGTTATGCAAATGACCCTGGCCTCCGACAGAAGGGAGTCAATGGAGCTCCTCGGCGCTGACGGGAGCAGAAAGTTAACTACACAAACAAGTCGGCGGTGCTGTGACGAGCCATTCTTTCAGTCGCCCATCTTTCTCCTCCTTTAAATACAAACTTACCAACAGAGTTTTTTAAAAAATTAGTTATTTTGACCTGGATAAAGACAATTTCAAACAATAACACCCATCTAATGTGATAAATCCCTCCTTCGTGCAAATTTAAGAACATTTTAATGTCAAAGTCTCCGACACTGACCTATGAAAGGCCTCCGCATTTCATAACCCGGCTCTCTGCATTCGGTTTCGGCAGCTGACTTAAGAGGGAGCGACAGGACGGCTGGGTGGATGCGGGTATATTTTCATGCCATCCTGGTGGGAGAGACTTGGCCTGCTTTTCAAAGCCTGATGCCAGATGGTGGGAGCAACTTGCGAGGCAAAGGAGGGGGAAAAAAGAAAACAAGCTTGACTCCGTAATGCCAAGACCAGATGAGAAGACGTAACCCAAATCATGCGAACACACGCACACACACGCACACAAACATCTTCAAAGAGCACTTTAAGTAATGTTCTTTTATGGGAGCCCAGATATAAAGCAACATGTTGTTGTTAGAGCACAACCAGGAGTTTGAGTATTTTGAGCACATTTTTGTCTGTTCTCCACATATGTATGATGCATAATACATCAGTAATATGTATTTCTATTATACAGAACTCTGGGTCGCAGGAGGTTTGCTGAAAACAAAAATGTGCGTGTGCAAAAGAGAAAAGATAGAAAACAATATATTCGTTCTATTCGGAGGGTTGAACCTGCAAGTACAATATATAAAATATGTACATTGGTCCCATAAATCGTTTCCCAATAATGAGAAGACTCCGTTTTTAAATTTACAGTTTTATTTTTGAGGTAACATGAACAATATATCATCAGTAATAACACCAGGCCACCAGTAGCACGTAGTTATCGGTTCAAAGTCTGCATCGCCTTTGCTCATTAAAAAAAAAACCTGTTGTTGGAAAGCATCTTTAAAATTGATTGTTGACTTTCTAATGTTTTACTTTAACAACCTGGAGGTGAGGGATTACTAAAATAAAAGCTCAATACTAAAAGAATAAAATTCAAAAGAGAAATCCACCTCATTTCAGTGTTGGTGTTTTTGGTTAAGCCTGTTTTCACGATGGCGGATCCTAAAGGGACGTCCAGGCCCAGAGACGAGGGCGTCCCTGCCTGCCTGCATCTGTCGCTCTTGCACCCACCTCTAAAACCAGCTACAAGCCAAATAAATGATTTTAAATTCACCTGTTATAGTTGTGTGAGCATTTCTGTCCTGCTCCAGGCCCTCTCGCCCCGGTTTAACGAACACATTAGCCTGATGAGTAACGTGCAGATAGAATAAATGTTAATAACAGTTAAGATTAAAAAGGGAAATTGAGGTATGTTTTTATTGTAGAAGCTGCAGAGGCAGATATAAAACCTGGAGAAAAAAACAGTTCAGATTAAGACCATGAGATATGCACGGAGGAGGATCAGAAGAAAAGGAAGTAGTCTAAAAGCCAAGAACATTCGAATGGTGGTCACCTTTGATCAACCACCAGACTTAGGCTAATCGTTGTCTTTCGTTACCGAACCACAACAATGGCAGCATGGTGGCCTCCTGTGTTGAGTGAGTGTGCCCTCTCTGGGTCTGTGTGAACTTCCTGCATCAGAAACGTGCAGCTCAGGTTGGCCATACAATAACACAACACAATAGTTTCATCCATCAAATAAAAAAGGTCCTAAAGGATCATAAGTGGAGCTTTTTAACAGCAGCTACACTAAGATGGGGTGCCGGTACCTGGTCTCATTAAAAACACAGTCATGGACGACCATGGGTCCGGTTTGGGAGGAAGGGGTGGCAGCATATGGCGAGGCCAGACAGCTTAAAGCTTGTTTGGACCAGTCAGGGAGTACAAGTCAGGTCAGGCAGGCTGAGCACAAAGATTGTGCTGGCATGACCCTGCAAACAGATGATCCGGACTTATGTGTCCCTCTCACCCTTCAGCCACCCCGTTCAGATATGGGCATGAAATGAGCTGCTTTAATCAGCACCATGAACTCCGGACAGGTGCGTTTTTGTTCTCCGCCTGGGTTGAACTCTGTTTCTTTGCGATAATGAGATCAGACAAATAGGATGAGGCGGCTACTTCAGTCTGAACTTTTATGGTTTAGATGGCACGCTGCTGACATAATGACTGCGCTCCCAAAGGGTAATTAACTCATGGCGTCAGTTAACTGCAGTCTAATGATTTAATTGCAATTAGCGAAATGGAATTATTCGAATCTGCTTCTTTTGGTATCATGGCTTTTTCTTTTTTAATTACACCTTAGATCTGGAAGCTAATTTCAACGCATTCAGGAATAACTCGTATCCTTCAGCACTAAACCTGACATTTCCATCCATGCTGAGCAGTCAAACAAAGCTGGTTTTTCAATTTAGAAATTAACCGCTGATTTCGGCGAGCACCTTCGCATAAAAGCCGAGGCAATTTCGGCGGGATTATTTGTGAACACGACGAGTCTGCCCTCAGAAGAACAGCACCGAGGAGCAAAGCATAATATGGGATGCATACCGAGACACGACAGAGGATTCATTCATTCATGAACTGAAAACTATTTAATAGAGCGAGACGACTGCATTTTCATTTAAGAAGAAGCTGGGAGGGTTATCGCCACTCAAAAAGCATTTCAGATATTAAATTGATTCTCTTTCATACAAGGACGAGGACAGTCGTCTGTAAATGCTCTTGAGTGCCTGTAAACACACCGATTAATCAGGATACTGGTCAATGACAGCACAAAAAACTGGGAGAGGCATGAGAGGAAGAGAACTCAGGGGTGGATGAAGTGAGTTTGGGACGTCTTCTTCTTTAAACTGGTGTTTATCCAGCTTCATAAGACGAGAAACCATTAATTAACCCTGATGTTAATCCTTCTTCCTAGTTCAGGCTCCAGAGACTCGCGCTCTGCATTATTTAAAGATATAACAAATGCAGTTAATAATAAATGGGGTTAAGATACGTCTCCACTCTAATATCTACAAATGTGCGAGCTTACATCACAAAAGACGGAACCGCGGGAGCCCCCAGCTGCTGAATTTCCCCTCGTTATTAGTTTACACCTTAATTAAAATGGATAAATCATCCAACAGACAGCAAAGCGTTTGGAGGGCAGCAGGAAGCAGCACAAACAGAACCTGATCCTTTGACAACTGAGGCAAGGGGAGCAAACATTTGGGAAAGTTGTCACTCATCTCCATCCCAAAACGCCCGGGACGAGAACACTTTATGACCACGCCTCAGGCCATGTCCAGCCATCCAAACATGAAGCCAAACAGGAAAAGCGGATGTCGGTTTGATGGCGGATAACGTGATCATGTGAAGGTTGTGGTCAGTTCTTCTTCTACTCGCCTACCCGCCAGAGAAATCCTCACAAGTGATCCGACCTTACTTGGAGAGAAATCTTCAGAGAATCTAAAAAAACCCGACCAAACATGAGTTGCCTCTACAGGTTGATTTGAGGGTGTTGACCAGTTGATAAGATGAGTCGGGGGGGCGGTCATTCACCAGGGGGGGCTAGTGCCGCTGATATGTCGAGGAATTCAAGTCTGGAATTCTCGGTGGGTGGCACATTTCAGTGAGTTAAGGGTTTCCTCCCATAAGGTTCCTGTAATGAAGGGGAATTATTTAAACTGAACTATTAACCCTATTAACGTGTCTTTGATGGTGGAAAAGATGGAGCGCTAGCTACCGCCTACATCGAGCACATGCATAATGGGTGAATTCCATAAACGGCTGACCTGGAAGAGCATGGGCTCTGATCCGGGAACAGTTGACCGGGGGGTGGGCCTTAAAAGACCTTAATGTAAGCAGAGGGCGGGGTCACCATTCAGACTCACCTGGTTTGAAGCGACACCGAAGTCGTTTTTCCTCTCATTTGTCATTTTGATGCTCTCTGAGTTTTAGGGGTTTTATGAGTGGGGCCATGACTCAACCATTCCATTTCCTGTCTTGTGATTTCAGCACTTTATTCTCATCACTTCTTCCTGCACTCGTTACACTTTATTTCTGCAATTACTCAGAAAACAGGACTCAAAGAGGTCTCCATGGAGGACATAATAGACCCTTTAATCTTTGTTGACATTTCAACACTTTATGGGCCTTTCTGGGTTACCTGATCTGATAAATTTTCGCTTGTCTTCCTGCTTCTTTCTTCTGTGCGTGCATCATTTTTTCTTCCAGCATTGAGCAGCTGCTTGCGATTGTCCGCACAGAGATCAATAATGATTTATTGAATCGAATTGAGCCAAACTGAATTGAAAGGCTCTTGACTTAATGCTGCCCAAAATCAATAGAGACTGTGAGTCGACTGTTAAAAACTCCAAAAAGTCGCCGGCCGCTCTCCCTCTCCATCATTCCAGACGTGCGGTCCAGCTTTTCAACAGGCTTTTGAAACTGTTGAGATATAAATGATTGATATTTAAATGAGGCGGGAGTCGACGTTGCTGGCAGCTGCAGACGCGAGCGGGAAAAAAATAAATAAAAACCTCCTTTGCCTGAGAGAGACGATATGAAATGCCTCCAGCTTTAAGACAATGAAGCACCAGAGATTGGAAATGAAGTACTGTCCTCAGCCGTTCTTGATTTGGGGAAACATTAGCCAGCGCTCCCTCCCCTCAAAGCAACAGTGTGCTTTATATATAATGTATATCACTTTTATGTGTGCGCTGTCAGGAGCCTTTGTCTTCATCTCTATTCAAAGCGTGCGTTTGTGTTCAGCAGGGCAAACATGGTGAAGCTTAGAGACTCTTTACAGCCTCTCCTCATTTAGCTCTATATGACAAAGGGAGATAAGTTGCATTTCCAGGCCGCGTTCATTATTCCTCCTCTGTATCCGTTTCCCCGTCTCTCTCTCTCCAGCTCACACTCTCTGTCTCTGCTATTAAAATCTGTGGATATTTCTGTTCCCATTAAATGAATTATACCCATTACTCTCCCTGACAACTCTACATTGAGTGTGTGCACCCCAATTTAACATTGTTCTAATTCCTCTCACTATTATTGCAATAAAGCATTTATCATAATAATTAACCATTTTGACATCTAATTTAAACTAATTAATTTGAGAGAGGGAATGGTTGTGTTATGTGGCGTTCAGTGAACTGTTGTAAAACTTGGGCCGATCAGGGGAGCAGCAGCGGTGTCTCGTGTTTTGAGAACCACGGGCACGCGTGAGGGTCACCTGTCCATAAAAAGCAATGGTGGCGATCCATCCTGATAATGGCTGTCAGGGACGGTGGCCAGTGAGGCCGGCCCAGCGTGGCCGTTCTTCTGACTGGCAACATGATGACCCACAATTCATCCAAATGCTCCGTTGTTACGTTTCTTGCAGCGCGAACTATCAAGATAAAAGCAATCTAGCTTTTCAAAATCAACCCATTGGGATTCTCCTTATTACTCTCCTGTTATGAATCGCTTCAGGCAGCGCATTGATATACTATAATTTGCACCTTTTTCCTTCTCTCAGTTTTTCAAACGATTATTTCTTTCAAAGAAAGACAGAATTATAGACGTCTATTGGCTGACTGCTGTCATTGTGAAGGGTAAACACATGCACTGTCATTTAATGCATGCACAGACTGTGTTTATTCTGTTATGCACAACCTTGTGTTTAAAGTGAAATGGATACACACACATACAGTATATGTGTTACATATTGGGACCTTAGCAACGTGGGGGAGATGCTCGGTAATGGGAGCAGCGAACTAATAAGCAGCAGGGTTCATCGCCTTCTTAAGAGCTGGGATTAAAACCTGCCCATAAATATCACAAATGAACAGGTTCACACGTGTGCAGGCCAAACATCCTGGACATGAGACAAAGACGCTGCTGCTCTGCTGATGCTGTTATGATGCTGCTGCTGCTGCTCTGCTGATGCTGTTATGATGATGCTGCTGCTGCTGCTGCTCTGCTGCTGCTGATGCTGTTATGATGCTGCTGCTGCTGCTGCTGTTGTTGTTGCTTCTGCTGCTGCTCTTCTGCTGCTGTTATGATGCTGCTGCTCTGCTGATGCTGTTATGATGCTGCTGCTGCTCTGCTGATGCTGTTATGAGGCTGCTGCTGCTGCTCTGCTGATGCTGATATGATGCTTCTGCTGCTGCTCTGCTGCTGCTGTTATGATGCTGCTGCTCTGCTGCTGCTGCTGTTGTGTTGTTGTTGCTGCTGCTGCTGCTGCTCTGCTGATGCTGTTATGATGCTGCTACTACTGCTGCTGCTGATGATGATACTGTCATGATGCTGCTACTATGCTACTACTGCTGCTGCTCTGCTGCTGCTGTTATGATGCTGCTACTGCTGATGCTATTATGATGCTGCTACTACTACTGCTGCTGCTCTGCTGATGCTGTTGCTGCTGCTGCAGAAAGATTGGTCCTGTCCCCTTTAAAGTCATCAGTACAACATTCGAAGATGAGACAGAGCACACACGCACGCGCACACACACACACATCACACACACACACACATACACACACACACACACACAGGGGCCAGCATGTAACTGTCTTTTGTGTCAATTTCCACTGCTTCAGACATGTCAGCTGTCATTACAGAAGTATTTTCAAGGTTATCTTGCAAATTATTTACGAAGCAGTTTTTTTTTTTTGGGGGGGGGGGGGGGGGGGTGAAATCAGTATGTGTTTGTATTGCTTTCCATTCTGTGGGTACATAGAGCCTTCGAGGCAAACGTGTCTGTCTGTCTGTCTGCCTGCCTGCCTGCCTGCCTGCCTGCCTGTCTGTCTGTCTGTCTGTCTGTCTGTCTGTCTGTCTGTCTGTCTGTCTGTCTGTCTGTCTGTCCCTTTTTTCTTTTTTGTCTGTCTGTCTGTCTGTCTGTCTGTCTGTCTGTCTGTCTGTCTGTCTGTCCCTTTTTTCCTTTTTAATAATCCAGGGTTGCTCTGGGGTTGTACTGACTCGCAACTTCTTCCCTGCTCATTTTATTGCTTTACTATCTTCTCAGGAGCATTAATATTTCCAGGAACTTTCCCCTCTTGGTGTTTCTATGCGTCTCTCTTTTGGACCAGATGACTTTGAAAGTGGGGAATAATTAACAACTAAGCAGTTTGTTTGTCTGTCTGTCCGCGCTCCTGGTGCGGTTGTGCTGGATGTCATCATCTCTCACCCTAATGCCCTCCGTAAACGTGTCCTGTCTCTTCTGTAGCTCTTTTGCTGAATCCAATAAGTTCTCCAGATGATATTGCTTTGCAATGAAAACAGAATTTGATTAAAATCTGCATAAGATAAGACAGGCTTGACCTTAAAAAAGAAGCTCCTGAGACTTTTAATATACAGTGTGTGTTGTTGTGCAGCCCGTCTTGCCCCCCTATTATCACACCGCGGTTATTGTTTGATTTTAAACATGCAGTGGATCTATAAGTACATGGTGCAGCGAGCTGAACTCACCGCCATTTCCAGATATTTTTAGTTTTTGGTGTCGGGATAATTTATGGGATGCACAGAAGGTGGGGTGAGGAGGGGTACGAGTATGGAATAGCACTGTGTTCACTTCTGTGTTTGCCAGACTTCTGTAGCTAAATGTGTTAGTTCCGCTTCAGCGACCATTGGAGACCCCACAGAGGAAGAGACTTAGTCACAGTGAGCCACCCTGGAGAGGCAGCGCCATCAGTGGTGCTAACGCACGACGCGGCTGTTGTGAGAGGAATCCGTACAGATGATTATTTTCTCTGCACGTGTCTGCGCGGGCATTATCTCCAGAGGAAGCCACTGTGGGAATGGGAATGTATCCGAAATGGTTTTTTGGTTTGGCGTCCATAAAACCCATAAAAGACTTCGAACGTTGTCAAAGCCGAAGGTTTATTCGTGCGAGATTATGGCCGCTCCGCGCGGCGGTTAAATGTCAGAGTAGCTGGGAGACCAAATACCATCTGGTCAGATTGCTATTTAATAGTACGAATAAAAAGAACTAAAATAAGCTGCACATCTGTCCTGGGTTGCAAAGGTGCTCACCCACAAAGCATCAGCAGGGTTTTGGGTGACGGATTGTGGCGAAAATACATGAACGGAAGCGAAGCACCGACAAGCCTGTGAGAAAATGTTGGTTTGTGTGACTAAACGCAACTGCGTTTGTTAACAAGATGCCTCTAATGCAGCTTTGACTGACAAAATCTGCACTTTGACTAATGAGTCCAATCCAAGGATCATGTAGCTTCCATCACAGGTGATGTTATTACTCTGAGATTTGACCTTCATTACGGGGCACCTTCATTAATGTGATGACATCCTCACACGCAGAGATGTGCAGCTCAGTGCTAACTTTAAAAATTAAAACACGGTTTATTATGTTAGTTAAAGAAATCATGATCATGAACCTTCAAAATCCTCACCCTCCACTTCTGAAGTGTTTTTTTTATGCCTGTAACATCGTGTTTTCTCCACAAGGAAGCAAGTTATTTGAGTTTTACGAGTTTCGGTACATGTTTGGACAAAGAGTTTGAAATGTGAGTGGGAGAAACAGCGCGCAACTCAAATGTCGCTGAACTCGTCTCTCATTTCTCAAGATTTGTGATAATTAGTGGTGTGTGTGTGTGTGTGTGTGTGTTTGTGTATGTGTGTGAGAAACTTCGCTTTCAGGAGCAAATGAACCAACTGATCGTCAGACAGAGACGGACAAACTGGAGTCCAAACCTTCCCCAAACTATCAAACAACATTTTGTATTAAAAATAGATTTTAGGATTTCTTTAATCAGTGTATTTGTGTCACAATTTCTGGAATGGAGAACAGTTTATCACATTAAAAGGTTTTTAATGTCTTTTCTCTTGTTCTTGATTTCAGTTTTTCAAGCTTTGTTGCAAATTGAGATTATTGTCGCTTAACAAAACAAGCGAAGGCTTTCTTTGGTTTGTACAGGAACTAAATAAACAACGGACTAAAAAGTCATTTATGCTAGAACGTACAGCAGAAGATGAAGGGGTGCATTTCTTTTTCTTTTTAATCAGAGTGTAACATAAGTGCGACCAGGCTAACATTCTTAATGGTCACAAGTGGATAATTGATGCTTCTGATGAAGAAAAACCCATCAAACTCTTGCTTTTACAGCGTCCGACGTGAGAAAATCACATGGGAAATGCGGCATGCCAGAGTCGTTTATCCCAACAAAAACCTCCTAACTCCCTTTGGTTGCGTCCTGCTGTGTGACATGATTATTTAACCACGGTGTGAACCCCTTAACTCATAAGTAAGATTGTTTCCGAGCCACTTGAACAAACAGCCGTCTTCCTTCAGCGTGCATATTCTCCCTTTTTTTGCCGCCGCCTGTATGTGGGAGGAGACGCTGTCAATCAGCAAAGAGGAAGACTTCGGAATACCAAACAGACACGACGGCTGCAGGCTGTTTTCTTACCTATGCAAAAATAACAGCATAATAGAAAAGCTGCTGTCATTGGCGCACAACAGAGAAAGGAGACAGTATTTTAATCCCAAGGTGTAATTCAGGCTTTTGGAGATGCTGTAAAACACTGGTGAAGTCGACAACACCGGGAGCTTCTGCAGGAGGGTGTAAATAACTAAACGTGCTCAGAAAACAACACGACGCATAAATAACGAAGAGACGGAGCAGCGGAAGCTAACTGCCAGGCCCAACATCTCATTGAAAATTGATTGCGAGTAGTAATTCCTTCAGGTTAAGGATTTTAGAGCGACTTCAGAGGGAGCAGCGATCATATTTTCATTGTCGGCAAAACAGCGGCCGCTTTGAAAACCACAGTGTAAATCCTGCACAATCCTCTCCTCATCTTACAAGTTCACGGGGAGTTACACACACACACACACACACACACACACACACACCTTCCTCTTTCCCACAGCTTGTCTTTCTTTATCTAATCTGTCCTTTATTGAATATGGTAATTATAATGAAAGGCCTATCTTGCACTTGGTTTAATTTGTTTTTGTGCTCTTTTTGTGCTCTCTTTTTCTGCTCGCTCCCTGACGCACATGCGTGTGTGTTTGTGTGTGTGTGTCTGTGTGTGAGAGAGAGAGAGAGACCACTTCCCCTTCTCTGACATACTGTGTTACGGTGAGACCTTTGTAATAAGGAAATAAGACATGGCTGCTGATGTCACTGAGGTTTAACTGTGGCTCGAGGGAAGACAATACACACAAACACCCCCCCCCCCGACACACACACACACACACGGAATGCAGACAACCTAAGACATCAACAAAACTCTCCCAGCATCAGGCCTATAGGGGGTTCAGGGGATTAAACACAACACGTGACCTTGGAGACCTGCTCTTCTCCTCGTTGGAATGGTTTTGCTCTGGGTGCTCCTCTGGGCTCGCTTGCTGTTCACGCTCGTGCGTTTAGTCAATAAAACCTGGAACGGCTGATTATGCTTAGAAGGCCGAAGCGCGCCGCTCCAATGTTAGCACGCAGATAAGGACAAATTGGACATTTGATTCCCTCTCCTTCTTGTCCAGATCCCAGTGACAGACTGGGATTGTTGGTATCTTTTCTCACGAATCATCGTCAGACTCGAAATCATAACTGATAGTGGTCCAACAGCCATTTTTTCCCCCTGTACTGGAAATACCACAATAATCAATTCCCTCTGCTCAGCCTTTATTTTTTAACAGTCCTATGTTCCGACTGGAAAAAAAGAAAACTCCAATCTACTGTACAAAGAGCTTCTTAGAAATCCAAACGTTGCAAAGAGGTTGTCAATACAGTGGCGGGAAGGCTGGATGGTAAATGCAGTTACACAACAATGGATCTTTTGATATAATGAGCACATTTCACAGGGGCCCAGGGACTCGCCTGTGAAAGTATTACATTTAATATATCAGCCTATTTCACCTCTGAGGCTTGTTTGCGTTCGCAGCGCTAACAGTCACTAAATCACTGTAACTAAGCGCCACATCGAGCAGTAATTAAAGCTCTGATTTGTATAATGTTGCGTGTTTTTTGTGTAGGAGTGCAAAGAGAAAGCATGGAGAAAAGGCCCACCGCTGCTGGGAGCAGCAGGGTGCTTCCTGTTGGGCTGTTGTTGTATTACAGATGCGTGACAGACTGTCCGAGACGGTCGCCTGCGCGCTCTTGACAGATGCTACAGGTGTGTATCCTGTTTGTTTGTGTCTTGTGTCATTTTCCGACAGCCTGCGTGTGCTCTCTAAGGGCCGACGCTTCCTCTTGTCGGCAACTGCTGGATGGAAGTGCCACAGAGGTGTCACACTGGGGCTTTCCTGTTGTGGCTGACGGTGTGCTCCCCCCACCTCCCAGACCACCGCCTCGCTGTTAGCATAGCACGCCACCTTACACCTCCTAACAAGAGATTTTCCATCACTTCCCCGATAGGATGTCTGAACAAATATGTCCGTGGACAAGAACACAGGCTTTTTATCAGCCCCTGGTGTTTTTAATTAGAATGCGTGTATCATTTGTGGCTTGCTAATGTTGATAATTCCATCTGGTCCCAAGGATGATACTTAGGGGGGAAGTTCAAATCCTCAGAGGAGAATGAATTTTTAATGAGGCTTTTAATAATCCATTTCTATAGAAACTTTTACAGACAATCCATGCATCCGTTTTCTAATAAATGTCACTCATTTCTAATCAGGGGTTTCACACGCGACTTATCCTGAAAAAATGGTCAAATTTGCCGGGTAAATAGTAACTTTGATTCTGCCTTTATTCAGTATTATGTCTTAAGTAGCCTGTGAAACGTGTGGCCAAGAGGCAATTAGCTTACAGTAATAACTGTAAGCAGGACTTAACCACAGGCCTGGATCTGCTCAAAGCTGAATCGAGAACTGTTATGGGAGGAGACCATGGCAACAGCATGTTGACAATATTTTACAGATATGCCGAGTCAACACGGCGCTGGACTGGGTGCTGCGGCACTCCTGGCATGTCCAAAGACTAATCTAACGCCTTTGTAAACTTCGCTCGGACTCTGTCTGGGTGCACGTTCCAGAACGTGGACAAAAGACCGACGAAAGACGATCCCGTGGCTGTTGCTGGGCTGCTGATAAGGCTTGTTCAGACACTGTGTAAACTTCCAGCATTGGTCTTTGATCTGTTTTAGTATAGCGTAGCTGCTACAGTGTACTAACAGACTCTCTATGGATCTGGTTTGCTTTATTTGAGTTAATAAGTTTGCATACAACACCTTAATAAAAGGACTCTGTAGGAACTCAAAATTCTCCCCACTCCTTTTCCTTGAGTCCTGCCAAGCATGTTAATGACCATGAAAGGCTTTGATCAGTGGCCAGGTTTTAGGTGATGTCAGTTTTGAAGGAAATCACATCATTAATAGTGCAGGTCTGTTCCCGATGACCGGCTAACAAGTAGCCTTGCTAACTTTCAACAGCGTGTGCATTCAAAAACTCATCAAAACGAAGTTCAGAGTCGGTATGTACATTTCCTTTGATCTTGTCTTGCGCGTCACATTCATAACGAAGGGCCGAGCGCCCGCCGGTAACATATTCCCATTTGATGTAATGAAGCTCAGATTCGGTGTTATAAAAGCAGCAGTGTCACTGACGGTTCATGCGGGGTTTGCAAACAGTGCTTTAATCCCGATTAAATATACGTGCTTTTTGCTATGAAATGAAACAGTTTGTGGGTAAAATTCTACCCTGCTTGTTGGACACTATTGTGACTTCCTGGCATCTTTGCTGGTTTCCTCACAGAGATGATCCAGCGGCGTCCAGAACTCTGCCAAGGACAAATGAACGCATGTGCCCTGAGAAGAGAACATGTGACCTACTAATCAGGGGCTTTGATGTCAGATCTTGATGCGAAGCTAAGGTCACTTCCTGCTGGCCCTCTCTTAACAAAGCAAAGATGAGAGGAGCATCTTTAACGACCGTAGTGTACATGCAGATTTTACTGGAGGCCTTTCATAGACAATTATGACGAGAAGAATTAGAGTGCACGTGTTAGTCTTGGATCTCTTGATCACTGCAAAACAGTCTAATCTGGAAATTTAACTGCAAACAAAATTAAAATGGATATATGGTTGAGATGGTGTTGAGACCAGTCAGGAGACCAGGGGAGACGAAGGGGCCGTCAAAGGGCAGCAAACCAGCAGGTCAGCTACTGCCCTGACGTCGTGGACAGTGCACGCAGACCTGGGGGGGCATGCACACTACTGGGCCACAGCCTGAGAGGTCTGATGGGGAGGAGGAGGAACCGCGAGACATTCTTCTGGAATATTTGTTCACTTGTTTCCTTCATTTATTTATTTTCAAGAATTCTCGATGGAGTCTCGGGGAGCCAAATATCCCCCACCCCCATCTGCCTGGCTGCCCGTTAGTTTTATGCATATCTGTCTTATTTAATGGCAACGCCGTGGTTGCGTCGGTGTATGAAGTCACAACAGGCTAAATGTATTAAGTGCTACAACATGTTCCCGGCGTGACAGGTGCTGACGGAGATACGCTCCATTTATGCATTTGTGTGTAGGACCCAGTCCTCCCTTGACCATCTCCCCAGGCAGAAGACCTCTGTCTCGCCTGCCATTTCTCAGTCTGACAGCTGAGAGCCAGACAGCAGAACAACAAGGGAATGAGTGTGTGTGTGTGTGTGTGTGTGTGTGATGGGGAGGGGGGTATAAAGTGGAAAGAAATGTGAGCCAGGTATAAGAGGCTGACATCCAGAGGAGGAGTGGCTATCAGTGGATCAACCCCCCCATCTCTAGCCCCCTCCACCCTCTTTGGGGACCAGGTGTTCTGCTTCTGAGGGGGGCATGACTGGAAAGAAAAGCAGCCTGCCCTCATGTTTCACTTGGCATCCCTGCACCTGCACCTGGGGGAGAGGGACAGCGACGAGGCATCAGATAATGCTGGTCTCCAGCGGCTGCAGGCGTCGTTGTTACACCACCCAGGAGCAGACGTCCATGCCCCCCCCTCCCCCATCCTCAACTCCCCACCTGCCACCGCCTCAAAATGAACGCCGGACTTTGAATCAGCAGCTCAAGTGTGTGTGTGTTTGTTTTACCCCCCTCAAATGGAGATTAGCTTTTTCATTTACATATATATCCAACTGCATTTGCCTTGTAATGCATAAAGATGTCGGCCGTTCTGGGCTTTGCTTTTTTTTCCCCCCGATGTGAATCGTTCATTCCTTTTTTAACCAACCTTAAAATTGAATTTGTTTTATTCTGTCGCATCAACAAACGCCGCTGTCCCGTCCAGCCAGCACGCGCGCATTAACCCCCGCTCAGCGTTCTGCTGCGCGTGCACGCAGCCGCTGCTTTCGGTGATGTTCGCTCTTTTTGTGGTCATCCTCGCTCCGCGGGTTGCCTGGATGTCTCCATCAGGCATGTTGCATTAGCGCGGCGCTGGAGGCAGAGGCCTGCCCTCCACTGCCCCCCCCCCCCCCCCTCCCCCCTCCCGAGTCAGGGTGTGAGTCAGAGGCCTGAATCCGTCACCCCAGGTTACCAACTCACTACTTCCTGTCTAGAATAGAGAATGAGAGGAGATGGTGGCTGAGGGCAAGATGTTTCAGGCCCTGTGAGTGGCTGTGTGTGTGTTGGGGGGGTCAGTGCGTACGTGGTGTTATTGGAACAACAGAGATGTGATCCAGGCTGAAAATCCCTCGTTGTCCCGGTTTGACGGAGCCCAGAAGGATGACGGATCCATTCCTTCTATTCTGAATTTTCAGTCATTTTACATACAACTTCCAACCTTTCTGTCCACTCCCATTTGGCAAAGCAAAAACCTCCTTCTTTATATGATGCCAGCGCATTGTTCCTCTCCTCTCCTCTCCTCTCCTCTCCTCTCCTCTCCTCTCCTCTCCTCTCCTCTCCTCTCCTCTCCTCTCCTCTCCTCTCCTCTCCCTCCTCTCCTCTCCTCCTCCTCTCCTCTCCCTCTCCTCTCCTCTCCTCTCCTCTCCTCTCCTCTCCTCTCCTCCCCCTCCTTCTCCTCTCCTCTTCACCCTCCTTCTCCTTCTCTTCTCCTCTCCTCTCTCTCCTCTCTCTCCTCTCCTCTCTCCTCTCCTCTCCTCTCCTCTCCTCTCTCTCGCTACCCCCCCACCCCCCATCAGCAGGAGGGTCCCCCAACATGAGCCTGGTCCTGCTCCAGGTTTCTTCCTGTTAAAGGGGAGTTTTTCCTTGCCACTGTTGCTTGTCTGGGGTCAGGCCCTGGGATTCTGGAAAGCGCCTTGAAACAATTTTGATTGTATAAGACGCTCTATAAATAAAGATTAATTTGATTTGATTTGATTTGTTGCTTTAGTTACCGAGCAAGGCCTTCACTTGCAGAGATTTAATACTGGTGTTTGATGTGCAACGAGTTTGATGAAGGTTTGGGACGAACAGAGCAGTTAATAACGATTCTGGTGACTTTATCACAGCTCGGCGCCAAACACGAGGAGAGAAAATTGAAAAGGAGCTGGTAAAAATGAACCTGAACAGCAGCTGTTACAGTTTCAACACCTTTGTATCATAAAGAGCACGACGTGTGCAGCCAACAATCAGCTGATTGGTGCTGATTAAATGACAACATCTGTGTTCTAAATGACATATTATTGATTATTATTGTTGTCCTTTCTTAGGGCTTATTTGGGGTTTTAAGGATGTGTTAAAAAAGTGCTCACATTTCACTACATGAAAGTGAAACAGCCACCAAATTCAGCATTAAACGAGGCAGCATAGACCAGTCGGACATTAATTAACCATTTGTTGACTCTCTTTAGTGACACATCAAGCACACTAAAGGATGAAGTGAGTTGGATTGGACGGGCGTTCTAAAATGCTAATCTGACCGATGGATTCAATATTCATTTTTCATATTTCATTTCAAGCCTTTATTGCAACATTTATGCTAGAACATGCAAATTTAAAAGAAAGATAGACAGAGTAAACTGGACATAGTTCCACGGTAGTGTGGGAAGGTGAATGCTAACATCTCCTGGTAGACACCCTGCTGACCTTTGACCTGATCCAACACTTAACGCGTCTCCCAAAACCATCACTGACTGGAAAAATCGGACTGGAGCTCCAGCATCTTGGATTCTGAGAATCCTCCACTCTTCCTCTGGGATCTGGAACCTTGATTTCCCTTTTGCCTTCAACCCCGGTGAGACACCTTTGATGTTGTCTCTGGTTGTGACTGAGACAGCACTCTTTAGCCGCTAGCAGCTTCTTTAGCAACAACCTTTGGCAGAGGGTCAAGGATCGTCTTCTGTGGACTCAGCAGCCTTCCTGATGAAGGTGTAGCCTCCTGAACCAGAGTGAGAGATCGCTCAAGTGATCAGGAAAACGTCGCCGCTGTTTTGAGTTAATTAGCCAATTAGCGTGTGACACCGAGAGTACCCAACGTCGAACGTTTTCACAATTTTGACTTTTTGGAGACATTGAGTTTTGACTTTCCAGTAGCTTTACACCATAGCAGTCAAGATTTAAAGAAATAAACACTTGGTAAATGGCAGTTTCTGTGTAATAAATTTGTATAATGAGTTTCACCTTTTGAATTGAGGGACTTAAATAAACATTTTAAATGATCTTCTTAGTTATTATGCAGTGCTTGAAGGTTGTCTTAATACACTCAACATGAGCAAGCACCAATAGCATTGTAAAATCCTCAGAACACTGGAAATATAAAGTTTGATTTGATTTTTTAATCTAAAATAGAGTTTAAGCATTTCACTTCAGAGAGAGTTAATCAAAACGTGATGCCACATTATGCTTTTCATTTATTGCATAGCAGTGGGTAATTCCGAGGTTGCGTTTGCAGGGGTGTGCCTGCCCCTGACTTTGTGACACAATCTGCGCCACTATTTTATCGAGGCGGCAATCAGACCCGTGTGCTCGTCAGCGTAACTCTTTCGGTGCCCAGCTCTCATTTCAATTCCACAAACCTCTTCACGAGCTCAACCGTGATCATCCGGCCTTCCCCAATCAATCCCTCTGTCCACTTATCGAAGACATCTTGCCCTCCTTCCCCACAGTCTAGACCCCAGCCAATTTTATGGATGCACAGTCACTCGGTTGGTTTTCATTATCATTAGCCAAATCAGATTAATAGTGAATACATGAAAAATTATCTTCCTCTCAATAGTGTTCCCTATTCAGGTCAAAGGGACAAGCAGGTTCATACCGGGTCAGCAGGTGGTTGGAGATCAGGCTGGCCAGCCAGATAAGGGGAGAAATGGAGGGAGAATTGAGAATCACTGGCTGTAATAGCTGTCTGCTCTTTCTTGATGAGGTGCCTGGGGAATAGAGTCCAAGGATGTCTGAGTGTATGCGCATCTGTGTGTTGACTGATTAGGTGGTGCGGGATAAAAGGAAGACGAGGACGTAATATAGCGTGTAGAGCATGTGTGAATAGCAGAGTGTACATGTCTGATGAGGTGGTCGTGCTGAAAGGTGATCTTACTGGGCGTCTGTGTAAATGATGGTTGATGGGGTCTCTTGAAAGTCTATTTAGCCAGAGTAATGAAGTGCATCTGCCGGGGGGGAAGAATATGAAGGACAGGCTCCGAGGCTAGACAGCTAGGTCACCTCAGTCAACCTTGCGTATGGAGGAGAGATGGACAAGCTAGTTCAGTTGTAATGATTCCCTCTGTCCGCCGTGGAGGCGCCTTGAAGGACAACCGGGTCAGCTGAACTCACAGCCATCGACAGAATGTCAGTCTTCGGGTCATCCGTCTTACTCTTTGTTGTCACGACGTTTGGCTACAAGCTACGTCTCAAAAGTGTCGGACGTCAGTAAGAGTAGAGGACTTTGGTCCTGTGATCAAGGTTCATACTAAATCAATGACAACTTTGCAGGTGGACGCAGGGACAGTAAAGTTTACTGCACTTTTACGTCGCCCGTAAAGTAGGTAAACCTTGAGTTGGTGGGCTCTAACGTTCCAGGAGCTGTCTGAGAGCATTGTAGATGGATCCGTCCCTAAATGATCGAACGTTTAGGCAGAAATGGTACTTTACAACAATACACCCTCAGCTTCGGAGTTTCAAACATTAATAAGCGCTAGAAATGCTTAACCCTCTAGAATTGCTGCTCCAGGCAAATTTGGCTCACGTTTACTGAGCAAGAGTGATGAAGTACGGACATATTAATGTAATACTGGAGTCATTACTGAGAAGAAGAATGGATATGGTGAAATTGCAAGCCTAAATAATGAGATTTAATTCCCCCAACCTGACACGTACAGACTTTTGCCCTTGAAAGGTTTTCCCAAGGCACATGAGGCCAAATGGGGATGCTAATAGAAGCAGCCGCCCATCAGTGGACCCTGTCTGTGGTCAATCCCAGAGTCGAGGTGGGACGATGGTAGCGACACAGAAGGTCATGATTGAGGTAAACCCAAATCAAGACTATGCTAATTCCAATGCATTCATTTAAGAGCCAAGGCCTCGATACCCTAAATAGAATTTTAAAACCAACAGTCGCTAATTCACCCCGATTTTCCTGTGTTAGATAATCAAACACATACCGGATTGTTTCAGAGGGAAGAAATTGTTTAGAAACCCGAAGGCTTTTGATTTTTCCCAGACGACAACCACTGGATCAGCTAATGTGATGATCACATGTGCCCTGATTGTGAAATTTAGCTATCTTGTGACAGTAAACTATGCCTATTTTTAGCTAGTCAGGGGGCAGTTTTATTCCATCCTTCTAAAGTGAATAATTGAATCTCTCACCCTGCTTTAATCTTTAACTCAATTTTATTTTGGCTTTTGTTCATTCTTTTTTGAGTCATGACGCTGGAGTGAAAAGTGCTATCGGGATGTAGATCTCGATTTCCCGTGAAGCCAAAACAGAAGACTCCAGTGATGGAAGCCAAGAAAAGATGGTTTTGATTAGTTATTTGGGTCAGCTATTACGGAAAGTAGAGCAAAACCATGGTGATTACATCTTAAAGGTTCATCTTATCCTTTCGGGATATCTGGATCTCTTTTTAGGAAAATTAATGGGGCAAAAACATTGGAATTGAAAGACTGTAATAATTTTAGCAGCATTAGCATGGATACAGTTGTGGTCCTTGCAACAAATCACCAGTACTTGGTAGGTGCGACACTGCAGAGTGGCTCAATCGCATTTGTCAGAAGTTTGGGACAGATTGTCATTCAGTAGCAAATGAATTCCATCGACTAACTGTCAGGTCACAGAAATCCTTTATCCGTAACTCCTCACTGGTACATTAGCACAAGAATTTCCAAAGCTTTTATTGTTCTCCATTGTTCTTTCTCGTGACATGAATTAGGTCATGTGGAGCCTCAACTGTGGGACCAATGATTTCCAATCTGGTTTATGGCTCAACAAAAGTCTGCCAAATTAACCCCCGGGCACTTTAGCATTTTAGCATTTAGCGCGCAGCACATCTCTGCTGAAGTACAGCCGTGCAGAAGAGATTAGCAAAGCTAATCTGTGGACGCTACGAGTTTCGACCAACAAACAACACGTCAGAGATTCAATGACAGTTTATTTATCACCACTTGACCTGTTTGCGTTTGTTTATGTCCGTGTTTGTGTGCGCGTATGTGTGCGAATGTTGTCCACCTGATTGTGTAACCTCTGTTATCGTATTTGTCTAATTGTAAAAAAAAAAAAGACATCTATCTCCATTATGACAGCCCCCACCCCCCCTACCCCCTTCCTGTACATGAACATTCAGGAAATCAAAGTACACTGTTGGCTTTAACAACGCAGCATGTGTCTTTGCTACACAACACAACCTGGTGTCAACAGTGAGAAGGAACAAACAAATAAAAACATCAACATAAAGCTTGTTTGGCATGAAGGGGTTCGCTTTTTGGACTGAGGCGCTGCGCTTTTGAGTCGATACAAGTCTTTATATTGTAGCACTTGGTATTATAAGGTGGAATGACATCATGAGGTGTAGAAACTAACCAATGGTTACACAGTTAAAAAAAGGATATTGTGTATATATAGTTATATATAGATTTATATTCATTTATAAGCTTTTTTTAAATAGCACAGGTAACACTTTGCACACATGATAAAAACCACTGAGTGTGTCTGATTGTTTATGTATAGGCCGACAGCGTCGAGGGAACCACGACCCGGTCGAGGCTCCTTCCGCTTTGTTCTGCAGTCAGATCAGGAAGGAACTTGGAACATTCGTGTTTGAAATCGCCGTTAATGAAGACGTTTGGCCTCGTCTTTCGCCCCCATACATTTGTGAATGCTGCCTTCCTGAAGTGGCTGGAGCTGAGAGAGGAGTCACCCCGACGAGGGGACGGGCCTACACATTCCCATTTGCAACGTTACGTTGTAATATGATAAGAGTCTGCACACTTGAACCACAGTAAACAACAGAAACAAAAAGGAGAAGTTATATAAAGAGCTTCAAAGTCAACAAAAAGAGTTTATAGCACTGCACGTTATCCTGGCTCGCCCGCTTTTCATCCCATTTTGTGTCATTTCATACCTGTACAACGCCAGTCGGTCACTTCTTCTCTGGTTCTTTGCTTGTCTTTCTTGACAGTCTCTGTACAGTTGGCTTAATGGTGACCATAGAAATAGCTAAAGGGTTCTGTGTGACAATGGTTGAAGTTTGTACAGATACATTTGTTTTATTTTTATTTTTTTCATTTTCACGTTTGACTTCATGTAAACAGGCACACGTCGCTAGAAGCTAGCTCTCCGTTCGGAAAAAGTAAAACAAAAGAAAAAGATAACCATCCCTCCTCTTTTGTGTCATCATGTCCATTTCAGCCCAGTCGCGTCCGTCAGCTGACGACTTTAGAATGTTCACGTGTCCAGTGTCACGGCCCCCGGCCCCCGGTCTCAGTCCTGCTGAGAAGAATAAGGCCTTGGATTGCTCCTCAAAAAGAAATCAAGAGTTTCTCTTTACGTCTGCGTTCCTCACACCTCCACCCAAAAGAATGGAGCCCGACCGAGGTCGCTGTTGTTCAGGACTTGCTGTTAACTTATTTTCGCTGTCTCTACCATCACTGTTGGTGGTCTAGTACGGAAATTCAGGCTGTCTCCGACAGATCCACGTGGAACGAGCTAACAAATCCTTTTGCGGGCTGAAAAGACAGAGAACACGCTCGTTAAGACAAGTGCCACCCTTTAGCATTTTAAAAACATCCCGCTTTGACTGGCGCCTCCTAAAGGACGCGTGCCGACATTTCTGAGGAGGTATTTACACGCTACCAATGCTGGTTTTGTCCAGCCTGATGGTAAATTGTGTAGAAATATGTCCGTCAGCGTGCATAAAGGAACATTTTGAAAGCTACACAGTGCATGCATGGAATATACACAAGGCTGTAATTGCCTCATTAATTATCTATAAATGGGTCATTAAACATTTAGAAACTCTTTATCAAGGCAACCCGCTGTGCACTGTTGCTACTAGTAACATAGGGCGCTATTCATGAGAAGCAAAAATGGAAAGTGCCCATTGGTTGATGGAGCTCCAGCCTCTGGGACTGCGCTCATATTATTTATTTATTTATTTATTTACCAACTGATGAACAACAAAAACCTTCACCGCAGCCGCACGGGGTCAATTTGTCTCAACAGAACCGGGAGAAGCGCAGCTGTAAATCATAAAAAGAAAGAAACGAAAAGAACGAGAGACAAAAGATGGCAGATGAAATGAAGCACGGAGCAGCTGTGAGCGGGGGGTCCTGTGGAGCGCGCGTGGGGCCGGTTCCTCCTGAACCTGCGAGGCAAACGAGATGAGCAGACGCAGCATTTGGAGCGGAGCAGGCCCTCGTGCCCAAAGGCCAAATAGAAATTATGTTCCTCATAGAGGTGATGTGCAAGAAGATTGCTTGGCTCCGTTTGTCGTAAATAAGTCGGCCGGGAGAGGGGGGGGGGGGTCGGGAGGGGCAGGTTAGGGGGGCCCGTTGTTCCCACCCTGCCCTCGGCATGCAGCATCGTGGCGGGTGGTGGATAAAACACGCCGGTGAGCTGATTGGAAACGACTTCCAGAGTGGACTTGGGTATCGAACCTATTGCCAGCAGCTCATAGATTATTTATGTGACGTCTCCTTTCTCAAAGATCCTCGGACTTTACTACTTTCTGCCACCTGCCACAGTTTTCCTCATCTCTTACGGCACCAACTCGCATCGGTGACCTTCACCGGCGAATGGTGACCTTAGGGCTGAGAAATCTACCGCGCTCGCTTCTCATGTGAGGCATTGATGGGAAGAAAGGACGGTGATGGCGTTCAAGGCTTCCGTTTTAGAAACGAATGGACTTCCGTGCGGGTTGTGTTTTTCACCTTTGTGAATAAACAGGTAAATAAAATAAGTTGAAAAACAAAATGGAAAAAAAAAAGATTTCTCTAATGTTCCCTTTCCATGCAATAAAGAGCCTTTACGGGCACGTGAAGATGGTGCACGCTGAAGCATGAGGTGTTGGTGACCTTTCCTTTTATGAGCATCAGAGAAAAAATACTGGAATCTATTTTGGAGGGGAATTTTTTTTTTTTTTTTGGAGCAAATCAAACAAAATCAAGGAAAATCAAAGCAAGAAAAAGGGGCCACAGCAGTTTCACATGAGTCCAATTTAAATGGAATTTATTGCGTAATAAGTAACATTATTACAGACAGCGTTTGGGGTTAGGATGGGGTGGAAGTGGGTCGTTGTGAGGAGAGGGGGGGTTAGCAACGAAAAACTCTTTTTCTTTTTACAATCGACAAAAGCGGTTTAGAAAAATGACAAAATAAAACAACAAAACAGTGTGCTTATTTCTCAGAGCTTCTTAAAAACAGAAGAAATGAAAGGTTGATGAGCAACATAAAAAAAAAAAAGGTCCAGATCAGAATCAAAAGGTAGATTCAGTCCCCTCTTTTAGTATCTGTACTGGACCAGACCGAAGTCATAGGGTCCGAGGGAGTTTTCATACTGATACTCACAGAGAAAGGTGGGTTTGTACGGTAGGGTCCCCCTATCATACTCTTTCCTCTCTAGCGTGCTGGAGCTGTACTGCGGTTGCTGCTGATGGAGGTGTTGGTGAAGGCTGTGGTGTGACTGTGACCTCTGACCGTCCTTGCCAAAGGTGGAGAATGACCTATCGTTGGACGAGGCGGTGGACGAGGTCACGGTGAGCTGGTCGGAAAGGTTGACGGAGGAAGGTACCTCAGTGTCCGGCAGCGTGGCGTCCATGCCGGGCACGTGCAGGTTGCTACGGTAGTCTGGCCCCTGGCGCCCGTCGGACGGCACAAAAGAGGGCATCCAGCAGCGGTCGGAGTGCCCGAGGGCCTTGCACTCCTCCGTGCAGTTGGAGAAAAGGTCCGTGCCTGGTGGATCCCAATCGGCAGACGTGAGGGAGGGGAAGATGGAAGAGAGGAGGGGTGGGGAGGAAAGGTGGGAAACACGGAGGAGGAAATGGGAAAGGAGAGAGAAAAATTAAACACAGGTTAGCGATTGTTTGCCAAGAAAAGAGAGCAGCAAAAGCTATTCATCAAACAGACAAGGCCGACGCTGACGAACCCAAGAGTTTGTTTTTCATCCCCAATAAAAAGTGCAATCAAAGTGATGCGCTTCAGCCCCCCTCCACACAAACATCCTCAGATTCGCGATTGATTCCCAAACACCAAGAGGAGAACTCCGAATCCATATTCTATCACGCGTTCCTGTAAAAAAAAAGACAATTATCCTGATCGGTGTGGCAGGCCGGAAAAAACAAACACACCACAAACCCCAGTGGTGTCGCGACAGTCCGACATCAGTCATCCCTACACAAGCTAACGGAGTGTGTAATTGACACGGAGCCACCGCCCCAAACAACAACAACAACAACAAAAAATAAAACCAATAAAAGGATTAAAGTGGCATCTGAAGTGATATAACAGAATAACACACGTGACCGGCATGAAAGGGGAACCGGTTATGTTAATTATGGTCTCCGAGGGAGAATAAAGAGACGGGAACAAAAGGGAGCAAGAGACGTGAACTATTATAACACAAAACTATAATGACTGCCATCATTGCAGCGAGACTCTGAGTCCGATTTTACTGGGTACACAGACTGGATTTGGAGATTTGTCTTTGTTTCTTTTCTCCTTTCTCCCAGCGAGGCTGGGGCGAAGCGAGCGCTGCTAATGGCTGGGCCCAATCTGGAAGAGGCTTGTTTAAAAGGGTTGGGCGGGGAAAATTGTACTTTTTTCTGAGGCTAATAGGAAAGATCTATTTACCAATAAAGCTACTCTGCTGATCCGTTCAGTGTTGGGGAAGCGCATAAATATCAGTAAATATTAGACTATTAAAGATAGAAGAACCCTGCCAGCAAATACTGAGAGAGGCCTGATCTGTAAGTGGGAGGGAGATTATATCACATGTACTTAAAAAAAAAAAAGGCTCAATGCATCCACTCGGCTAAAGTAGTCTCCTCCCGTGCCGGATAAGATAAAATATTTGTTTCTGTTGCGGCTTGTTTTGGGTCCCTAAATATTCAGAGAAAATCTCAAACTATCATCCGGCTGCAGATTAAGGCTTATCGCTCGCCTGCAGGTGAAAGAGGCACCTGCAGTGCAAGAACCACCAAGGATAGAAAATGGCTGCAGCGCCTTCCACGTTTGTTTCGTTGGGTCTGATTGGAGGCTGCTGGTTTGCACAGTTCAGATAATGACGCCGCTTTCAGACAATAAAACAATAAAAGCCTCTCTACTGGAAGTAGATTACAGCGCTGGCATTCAAGCAACTTTTTTGTTTTCTACAACAGCTTAACAAAGGTGTCATTTACTCACGGGAGAACGTGCGTCGCACAGTACACACAAGCTTTGTTTTTCTCCATTTAATTTCATTTACGATGCGCACGTGCCCACAGAGCATCTTCACACTATCTAATGATATAGCTGTATTTGGGGTTTTGAATATTTTCAGTCCATGATGGCTATAGGATGATATTAATGTGTGCCAAAAGCAAGAAAATAAGCAAGTGACAGGCATTCTTTTGCCCTGGGTTTTGCCTTTCAGGCTACATAAATACCTCCAGACAATATTAACAACGCAGATGAAATGCCCCTGCTCTACATATTTTCCTCCTATAATTGAATCTGCATTTTTAGTCAAGCTTAATAGTCTCCAAAAAGAAGAAGACTTGAGTGCAACATCAATCAATAATGAATCAGGAACGCGCCGGGCGTCTTGGTCTAGGGATGCAAATTAAAGTGTCATCACAATGTGGTCTGAAGTACGACGAAATGTGATTATAACAATGATTAAATGCTTCTATTATGGAGGTAAGGGAGATAATGCAAGGTTCTTCATTGATGTGGCCGCTGCAGATGCTAAAACGGTGAATAAAAAGTCGCTCTCGTGGGCAAAATCAGTATCGAAACCTCTAACCACACTGGTAGCGGCCCTATGCTAAAGTCTGCCAAGTTATTTTAATTGCTAAATGTCATCCTGGACCCGCTAAAAATGTCAGCCGCTATATTATTTACAACACTGTCAACACATCGTGGACAACCACTGTGCCAGGCTCTGTTTTTTCCTGTTTATCCGCAGCGTGTGGATCTAATTGTGTCACTGATTCGGTCCTCATGGGGAGCGAGATGAGCAACAAAGCCCCGCGTAGCCGTGAGACGGCCAGAGCAGACACAAAGCTCACCGACAAAGGCCAAACAGACAGATTTCACACACTGACAGAAGGCAGGACAAGCCGCAAAGCTGCAGGAAGCAGGGCTCCGCAGATGGACACAGGCGAGGAGTTACTGTACATCAGAGCGGGAGGCAAATCTGAGTTCAGCACAGAAAAATGTGGCATTTGAAACTATCATTTTCCACCCAAAAGGATAGAAATATACACTATTCTGTATGTGTTCACAGAATTCATTCTCCCATCCAAGAATTAACGGCATGCTGCTATTTTTTTAATTGTTGCTGGAACAACTGCCAAAAGAAACAGACACCAAAGGCAAAGAGCTACGTATAAAAGCTGGCAGTCACAACTTTTTTACCCAACATATTGCACCACATTGGGTAGATGTTTAAACATATTTCATCTCTTTGGACCACAGCATTTGTACCAATCTGCAATTGTTTATTAATTTATTTTTTATTTTGTGGCCGGAGGGCTTGTTTGGGATCAGCAGTAACCAGCAGATTGAACTCTGTGCCCAACAACAGCACTAGCAATTAGCTGGAGAACTGAATTAGCAATTTTTGCAGGGGTGGTGCAGCAAAGCCATCTTTGAGAAGATCAGTATCAATGCAAATTCGTATTTTAAGTGGCGCTAGCTCGCATTTGCCCTCCAATTCACCTCTGGAATGGATGTATATTTATGTCCGTCTTTGCAGGTTGGGGGCACGTATCCTGCGCTCTCCCTGCTAATCCCAACCGTCGCGGCTAGCCTTTGGCCTTTTAATGGACTTTTCGCAAATTAATTTTCTGCTCGTCCACGCCGAGGTGTTGACCTCTGGCCCTCCAATCAACTTTTTTGCTGTTGGGCAGATGGAACAGGTGGCACCCGCGGTACTACCGCCGAACCGACAAATCAGCCGAGACGGCAGAGGCGGAAAATACACGTATATATGCAGCTGTGAGGGGCTGCACCCAGAGCTAGCGTCACCAGATAAGTCCAAAAATGTTGCCACCTGTATAATATTAATCAGGTATACAGTGCACAGAATGTGGCTGGTAAATATAGCGTGCAGCAGCGACTGTTTAACATGCATCGGGCTCTGGGAACGTCTTGTCACTCGCTTCACAGTTGCACTGAGTTGTTTTTACCCGCCGGCTCTCTCAAAAAATAGCATCGACGTGCACAGTTTAGGGGGGGAAAAATGATATGTATATTCCCTTAACGTGAAGAAATGTAAATGTACGCAGGTAAACAGACAGGCAGGCCGCGACGCGGTGTGACACCCGGTGGCTGTTGATTCCTGTGAAGCACCTTTTCTACTTCAGGCAGAGAGCAAAACAAGCGAAGCAGTGAGCAGCAGTGACAGGCCCTGCCAGCAGCACCTCGCTCTCCTCGTGACCTCATCGGGCAGGGAAGAGCACGCTCACGCACGTGGACGCCGGGAGACAGAAATCACGGCACACAATGCAAACGCAAGCCACTTGCTAATAAGCAATCAGCATCTCGCTTCGTTTCGTGCGGATTTCTTTTCCCTCGCTACGTCTCTGGGTGGTTTTTGGAATCCCACGGCGGCTGATTTGACTAATTGCGCCAGTGTCTGAGACGGGATGAAGGACAGAAAACAACATATGAGCCTCATGGTTGAATTCACTTATATGTAGCACTTGTTTGTCTGCCTCATCCCTTCTGTCTCCATTAGTCCCTCTGGGTATCAGTCCCTCAATCACTGCCTCTTCTCTAGTTCATAATCCGTTGCCCAAACTCTTCCTCTGTTTTTCCAAAGAAAAACTACATATACTCCTCTTCCCCAAGGTGCCTTCTATCCATACCTCTGTTTTTCATCTTGTCCCCCATTGGTCCACAGAGGAAAAAAAAGACAAAGTCAATATTTGGACAGCAGCGGAGGACGGCAGGGGAGTAGCTTCCTTGGTCAGTGTGTGTGAGGAGTAGACCAGAGACCTCCTCCAGACGGAGAAGAGAGAGATGGTTCCCTCCACATCCAATAATGACAGACAGAGAACCCAGTCTGACCATTTTGATGTTTGTAACACGGCAACCGGACTGGGAATGTTAAGAAAACATGGCTGCTTGCCCCAAGAGAGCTTGTTTGATTGGTATCTCCTCTCAGTTAATGATGGAACTCACAACTGGTCACAACTGTAAATGTTAGTTGTTGGTTTTTATCTTTCCATCCACAAAACAAGAGCGAAACACTTTTTTACTAAACTAAACTAAGTTACTTTAAAGTTGCATCTTATGCAAGTGTAGGTTCAGTGGAATGTTGGGAGAAATCCATTTCTTTCTTATTTCCGTCCCTAATCCTTCATTTTTCCTTTTTTTAAAAATGCACTTTTCTGTCCGTATAAGAAAATAAGTCAATACGATGTTTCGGTGACTTGGTGAGCATTGATTTTAGAGCGAGGGAAGATGGCAAAACAACAAGAAGTACAAAAAGACAGGCCCTGGACAAATGTAAGACATCTTCTTTGTCTAGTTCTCCAAGAGAAACACAAATTACCGGCGTACAAAAGCAAGACGGTGTCAACAGGGGAGCACAGCAGGTTCTACTCTTTCTTTGATTACCTCAACAACAGGCAGCTATAATACGTACAGACCAACCTTGAATTCGAGTTTATGCTATTATATTTATTGACATTTGACCAGAGACTCATGAGGAGACTCGTTCTAATGAGGGATGGGTCAATCCAGTCCTTTGAGGATCGGATTCAAGCCGGGTTTTGTGTCCTACCGGGCAGCAACTGCTTTCACCGAGCAACGGATGAAAGTGTTGTCTACTAGTAGATATAAAACCCGGCTTGAATCTGGTCCTGAAGGACGGGATTCGCCCAAAATAGGTGTGCAAAAATGGATTACGTTAAGTTATTGAATGCAGGATACTGAGTGAGGAGATTTGGCCTCCAACCAAAGGAGAACAAGAGAAGAACCCTTCCCACATCTCCCAGAATGCCCCAGAGCTGGGTGGGTGATCAGCCCCCTCCTGTTTACCCTGTCTACCCAATAAATAAAAATAACAAGCCGCAATCAGACCCAGAAACTTCCCCCATGTTTTAAATATGACGGCAGTCACCCTCATCAGTCAGGCATGAGGATGATGATCCGCACCTGTGTCTCCATCAGGGAGCAGCAGGTGAACTGTGTTCCACAGGCATTAATCACAGCGAAATGTGCTCCTTCATGCATCTCCAATATGGCAAGAAGAAAAAAGCAGAAGCTAGAAAGGGGAATGGTTGTGACGACAGTCGAAGAGGTGACCCAGAGTGAGGTGTTGGTAGCTGGGAAGCTTGTTCCTCCATTCTTCTGTTCCTTCTTTTTTGCATTTGATGGAACAAATGTAGTAACGTCGTCCTCAGTCGTCAAACAGAAAAGGCTGGTATCTACACGTTTTTGGCCTCCAGACTATGTCCTCATTTCTTGGAGCAGAACATCAGAGGAGGTAAGTCCTGCTCTTCCAACCCACTTTACACCTGAAGATTCTCATTCTTCCACCTTTTGCAGCAGTCATCTTCAGCAGTAATGTTCTCCTGGGCTTTCTGCAACTCCGGCTAAATGCTTTGCTTTGAATGTACAAGGAATCTTGATTTTATTTTATAAATTGCCCCAAATTGGCTTTTTGTGGTTGAGGTCCAGACTTTCAGGGGGCCAGTCCATCATGTTCCCAAGCAAAGCAAACCTCACCTAGGACACCATCATGCACCCCCAGGAGATGGTAGAAGCAGGTCTTTTATGATGATAATTAAGATTTGATTAGCTCAAGAAACTCGAGTCCAACCCAAGTCATGATGAGTATGACCAATGACCATAAGAGCAAACTGAGCTCCTGGTCAAAGATTAGATTATCAAATGCCAATTATCCAGACGGACGGGAGCAGGTCTTTACATCTCTTAAATCTCTTGGCTTCTGTTAAGACCTTAGCAAAGATAAGTCCAGTAATAAATATCCAAGGGCCTTTCTGATACAATGAAAAAGCCCAGCACATTTGTATTAGTGACAGTGATGAATGCCCGCGTCCTCTTTCCCATCATGTCAGGGTTGGGCCTACTTAATCAGCTCCACTTTATTCAGAAAGTGCTGGCAATTCAGGGACATAAGCAGAAAAGATTCATCAAGACACTGGAGATGTGCACTAATAACGGTGGCTTGTTCAAAACGGCTTGATATTTGTCTCGAAAATTAATTTCAGTGCGTATGAGACAATGCTTTTATCCAATTTTCTCAAACATGTTTTTTTTAATTGTGTCTAAATGCTACGTTTGCTCCCCTTTCCGCTCTTTTCTTCACTTCATAATTGATGCGTTGCTCTTGACATTCTAGGAGCCATTTTGCTGCCAGTATTGAATAACTATCCATTTCTCAAAGCCAAACAGTTTCCACATTTGTGGGAACAAGATGGACTTGAAGGGTTTGGGGGGGGGGGGGGGGGGGGGGTCAGCGCAATCGCGTCATCCTGGAATCAGGTGAGGTTTTGATGATTTAAATGGACTTTTTGTAACCCTTTTGTCTCGTTGGGGAGGGGGGGGAGGTGCTGAATGTTTAGGATGTATGCTTTGGGGATGCACCTGAGACCTTCCTGTCGTTCTCCAGGATCACAGACACCCCCTCACCCCCCCCCCCCCCTCAGTGTCTGGTCCCTGCGCTGAGGGGATTTCAAAGCCCTGTATGCTAAATTCCTCTGACAGCTCGCTGACATGGGAACTGCAACACGGTGCCCGCCACTAATTCATAATCAGCCATCTAATACACTCTTGCCACAGTGATTTAATTGTCCCATTTGTCACCACTGTTGTTCTCACCAAAACAAAACGTCCCGATAACGATCATTTCCATCCCCGTGCCCGTCACGCAGTCTTCCACAGCTGATCGAAGGTTTCAAAGCGGCCGCATTGTCGCCTTGACAAATTCTTTTCCCTCTCTTGTCTGTAACCTTTTTTGTTGCACTTTCCTCACACGCGCTGCCAGCTCCTGTTTAGACGATGAGGGCGATAATGAGAAAAACAGTTTCTAATTCAAATCAGACCAATGGGAGGGGGGGGCAGGGGCTGTGGAGAGGGAGTCGGCGGGGAGCAGCGCTTCTCTCCCGACGCTCGACTTTTACCGATTTCCTAAAGGTAGCGGTTGATATCCCAGTCCCTGGGGGCGTGTCCCTTTGATTTAAAACCACGTCAGGAGGCGTATTTTCTGAAGTGTCAGACGAGCTGCCGAGTGGGAGCCGCGGCAGGTGTGGTTGATGATATGCCAACTGGAAATGGCTTCCCCTTGATTTGAAATATTCCATCGAGGACCATAAGGCAGCGTGTCCCACGAGGAAACCTTGCCTCTAACCCCTCTTTGATAATTGCTATGCAAAGGTTCCCGAAAATGAATTACTGATCAGCCGAGTGTTGCGAGAAGCCAATGTGTTGGTGGGGGGCAGAATGAAGGATGACGCCCTTCCACAAAACCCTGGAATGTGTCTCCCATGCACATGCAGGCAAAGCTGTCACTACATGCTAAGGATGTGGGTGAGCGTGCGTGCACAGCCAAGGGTTTTTTTTATGCATATAAATGCTGTATAAAATATAAACTCCGCCATCAATCCGGTTTGGTTTCTCCGAGACCTCGAGCGCCGTAACCACCATAGAAGAGCGGCGGTTTTATCACCGCTGTTTTCTGTGGGTGCTGAGTAAAAGAAGTGACACATATGCATTTAGAGCTCCACGAATGAGCAGCGGAGATGCTTACTACAGCAACAATACAGACCCGGCAGCCTGCCAACTGCGACCTACCTTTCTCGCTTCTCAAATTGAATCTCATTTAAGCTTCGCACTGTCTCGAAGGTAAGCTCCTTTTCAATTCAGACGTCATCACTTAGCCGCGTCTTCTGCGGCACCGAGCGTGCGCGCATGCAAGGGCGCACATTAAAGGCAATCAGTCACGACACCTTCGGAGGGATAAAAGTACGACGAGGCGCTACGCTAACGGAGGCGCAGATCACTCGCGTTTCCTGCCTGTTGAGGATGGGTACGATTTTAGAGATGTTAGCGTCTGCCCGGATTGAGTAGCCGGTTCACAGCTTTGATGGAAGCGGAGCAGACGGTCCTCGCACGTCTCGCTGAAGGCGGAGGCAGAAATCTCTGCGGATGACCTGCCTTCAGCATCTTAGCGTTAGCATTTTGCCAAACAAGCATTAACCGTAAATCACAGAACATCAGGAAGTGTTTGGTGGCTGCCAGGTGGTGCATTAATCGGCTAATTAATTCAGATGGACGGGACTTGTTTTAAACTACACACTTAGGTAAAATACTCGGCTCTCTCAATCTCCCTCTCATGCACACACAAAACGCACACACCCGCGCGCACGCCGAGTTTGATTTTGTTATTTCTGGACGATTCTCCAACTTGAGTGCGCTCTCTCCAAAGCCGTGTGATACTACCTCCCATGGAGTGGTAAGCTGTTCCCTTCTAAATCCAACATGATGAACAAATGTTGGTTTTCCCACACGAGATACAGAGCACAGAACCAACTGGATCTGGTCCGACCACTGCCAAAGGAACGAACGCTCGGAGCCAAATAAAACTGAAGAAACATTATTGGCTTTTAAATGCCACCCTTGTTACCACTTAGGATCATTTGAGAGCAGCGCGCTTATTTATTTATTTTTGCTTTAATAATATACTCCAAAGATAGAGGTTGAGCTTGTCTGAAGGTAGAATTAAAGGTCTGTATTCATTTATCCCCTGTTGTCGCCCCTCTTGTTCTTTGACGAATCAAACAGCATGAAAAAACTCCTCCTCTGAAACGCGCTTATTTCATATAACAATCCTTTCTCAGTAAGTAGCGCTGGGAGTTTTGGATTTCTTCCCAGTTCAGCATTTTAGTCACACAGTTTGACCTTCCCAGTCTGTTTCATCAGCGAATGTGGGGAGTGAAACTGGCGCTGCTTCTCAATTCCGGCTGGGTCCGTTATTAATATCAAACACGAGCGAGTGTGATGAGCGCCGCTCTCTATCTTACACCTATCTTAGCGGCTCCATCTGTATTCCCAGCACCGATATGATATTTGGCAGCCGGCGGTCTAGACGGGGGTCTTAACATGAGCTGTATGGAATGATCCCTCCGAAGAAAAGGGCAATTCAATATGAAATGAGATTTTCTTCTGCTCTTTTTTTTGCCTGACTGGCCTGTGATCAATAAACAGGTACTAACCTAATAGATGTTGAGCGAGAACATGGGGGAGCTTATGATAAGACCTAAAAGCTTTGTTTATATAAATTATCTTGCAAACCACTGGGTGTAGAAGGGGAATGAGAATCACAAAATAAGGCTAAAGTGGGAGTATGGATAGATTATTTTCCTGTGGGCCACAAACACCACAAAGATGAGGTCATGGGAAAACAAGAGATTCAAAGCAGCCGCCGCGCTCGATGGGCCGAACCAAGGTTGAACGGTGCAGAACCGGGGCGGCTGATGCTAATGCACGTCATTACCTCAATTTAGCTCCTATGGCTTTTCCTTCCGCCCGGCAAACTTATTGTTGCACGCCCACCGCAGCGCCACGGGCCCCGCGCGGCCTCGCTGCGAGTCGCCGTCCTTTCGGCGCCGCCGGCCGTGGCGGTGGTGGAAGAAATGGAGAGAATGTATTCTCCCAAAAGTTTTCTCTCTTTCACCCAGGTGTGAAATGGAAATCAGTGCCTTTAGGGGTCTTTTCATGCCAGCCAATAACGCGGGAGCACGGAGCCTCCGCACGCTTCCAAATTAAGGAAATTACAAATCACCCATCCGCACCAGCAGCTCTGCATTGTCCTATTCATGATCACAAACACGCTGTGGCGACAGATTAGAGCTGTGTGGTGAGAAACTGCACGAGCGGGGACTCACCAGCTGAGTGACCTCTGTTGGTGGCGTCGTGGTCACTGTCGCCCTGCTCGCTGTCGCCGTGGCCGCTGTCTTTGGAGCTGACGATGTCGGCTTCTTGAAAGGCCGAGCTGGGAGAGGCGTCGAGTGAGGCGCCAGAGTCGCGTCAACAGACGGGGGGAAGGGGGGGGGGGGGGGGGGGGGGTGTTATGTCGGGGAGATGAAGGCAGAGAAGTGGCATTAAATCAGGAACAGAGCGTCGGGGGAGGGCAGAGATGGACGTTGGGAAATCAGCACCTCATTAATACAGTCACGGTGGCTGTCAAAGGGGCTAAATTGGATGTTACACACGGCATGTAATGAAATCCAGCTTTAATGGGTGCAGCTCTGTCAGGTTGTGGGGCTGCTGCCAAATTGAAGATGAACATTATGGACACGTTGGGAGCTGGGCAGCCTCTCAGGGTTCACATTGATGGGGTTAAGGTCCGTTTTACTGATGCGGGGAGTAAAGACGCTGCGGCTCCGCTGAATGACGGTGGCGGACAGCGTGCACGTTCCTTACAGTGCCATGTGTGTGCGTTTGTTTGTGTGCGTGTGTGTGTGTGTACCTGTTGACGCGTCTGGGTCTGTCCACCAGATAGCCGAGTTCTGCTCGCTGGTGTTTGGTCTACAAAAAACCAACAAAGGAAATGGTCAACGCCCGCGGCAAAACATATAAGAACCGACTCCAGTTGACACTAAAGACACAAGTGAGACACGTACGAGGCCTGGCATGCACTCTGTTGGGAGTGTGCGTGTGTGTGCGCGTGTGTGCGTGTGGGTGGGTGGGGGTGCGTGGGTGGGTGGGGGTTGGGGGGCTTGCAGTAGGGCGGGCAGCACTGAATGCCTAAATGATGGAGACCCCCGGCGCTAAAACTGAACCACCTTTGTGCGCGGTGCGGCCGCGCTGGCGCGTGCACGGCATACTTATGACGTGACTGGTGCGACTGGCACTGCTCCGGTCACATTAATCAAAATAAATCTGTAACTCTACAGAGCTCACGCACACACGCTCTCTCTCTCTCTCTCACACACACACGCACGCACGCACACACACACACACACCGTACGACGGGTCGTCTTTCCTGCGCCAGCTCGCACCTGCTAATGCAAGCACGCTGAAACGCACAGTTATTAATTTATGCACTCGCGGGGGGGGGATTTAGACTCCGCTTGACGTCAACCGTAGTTTTTATTTTCAAAAAGCAAAATAAATAGATGGAAATGTACAAAATGAAAAGAAATGCAAAGCGTGACGGATTCCATTTCACATCTCCACGCTGGTGACGCGAAGTCTGATATCAGAGCCAAAGAGCCGCGAGGAACACCGAAAGGCCGCTGGGGGCTTAACAAGTGACGTGCACGCTCACAACGAGGCATACTAATGATTAAAGGACGGCGGGGCTGCTGGCCCTTCGGTACCCGCACGGATTTCACTCTGCAGACGCGTGAGCGGACGCGTCTGCGCGCGCTGTAAAACTGGGTTAGCCATTAACATTACGAACTTTTTTTTATTGCCACTGTGGAGGAGAGCCCGGGGCGTCCAACTCTGACTCGCGCTGCTCTTACCTCATTAGAGAGGATGCTGCCGTTGGAGATGATGTCCGGTTGTTGGTCACAGTAGCCCGTGACGATCGCGCCGCAGGGGTTGGCGTGGTCCGCCTCGGTGTTCCTGGACGGGCTGCACGGCTTCAGGAACATCAAGTCCGTTTTGGCGGACTCTGGTGTCAGACACACCTGGTAGCAGTAGGAGTTCTGGTTCTGGTGGTGATGGGAGCCAAAGCCCCCTCCCACGCCGCCCACGCCAGACTCCTCGACCGGCACCTGCCCCACGGGGCCGACCCCAGACGTCACGTTTGTGCTTTGAACTAACATTATGTCCGATTTGCTGAGTTTCTTCTGTTTCCGGCCTCTCGCCTGTCGGCTGCAGCACGAGCTGCAGCACAGGCAGCAGTCACCGGCCAGCAGGCATGTGTACAGGTTGAGCTTCTTGTCCTTTTGGCAGCGCACTGCCAACACGATCATAGCCAGCAGGAATATAAAGGACACGGAGCCCAGGGCGATGATGAGAATTAGGGTGAGGTCAAGGGAGGTCTCCTTTGCCTTGGAGGCAGGGCCACGGTCCCCGCTGCGGCCCTCCACCACGCTGTCCACCAGGATTACGCTTACACTTGCCGAGGAGGACAGAGGTGGCTGCCCGTGGTCCCTCACTTCAATCAGTAGGTCGTAATAGCCCTGCGGGTCCCTCTTGGCGGAAATCCTGCGGGCCGTCCTGAGTTCTCCTGTCCTCCAGTCCATGCGGAACATCCCCATCTCGTTGCCTCGCAGGATGCTATAGGAGAGCCGTGCGTTCTCGCCATCGTCCGCGTCCATGGCCACGATGCGCGCCACCAGGTAGCCTGGCTCTGCGGAGCGGGGCAGGTGTTCTATGGCCGTGCCGTTTTTCCCGATGGGCGCTATTAAAGTGGGGGCGTTGTCGTTTTGGTCGACTATGATCACATTTACAGTGGCGTTGGAGTAGAGCTCGGGAGTGCCAGAGTCTTTAGCCTGCACACTGAAGCTGAACTCCTTCAGCTGCTCGTAGTCAAAAGAGCGCAGCGCGTAAAGGTAGCCGGTGTCCTGGTTTATGGACACGTACGTGTCCACAGACATGCCCTGTATGTCGCACTCCAATATGGAGTAAGTAATGAGCGCGTTCTGTCCTATGTCGGGATCCAAAGCGCTCACGGCGTGAATAAAAGCACCGGGGACGTTGTTTTCAGTCACATACACGTCGTAAACCGCCTGCGTAAAGCGCGGCGCGTTGTCGTTCTCGTCGGAGACGTGCACTTTGATGGACTTGCTGGTGGCGAGCGAAGGCTGACCTTTGTCTTTGGCAACCACGGTGATAGTGTAGGAATCCGTGTTCTCCCTGTCCAGCGGTCCGTCCGTCACGATGGTGTAGTAGTTTTTGAAAGACGATTTCAGCTTGAACGGAACGTCTCCTAAAATCTCGCAGCTCATGTGTCCGTTCTCCCCGGAGTCCCGATCGGAGACGCTAAAAAGTGCGATCACGGTGCCCGGGGCGTCCTGCTCGCTCACGGACTCGGTCACGGTGCTGAAACCGATCTCCGGGGTGTTGTCGTTCACGTCCGTGAGTTTGACCAGCACTTTGCAGTGCGCGGGCACCGCGTTTGCCCCGAGATCTTTCGCTTGCACGTAAATCTGGTGCGTGCTGCTCTCTTCGTAGTCCACCTCGCCCGCCACCTCGATCCTACCTGTTCGTGCGTCAATATTGAACAGGTCCTTTATCCGTGGCGCGTTGTGGCTGCTGAAAGAATAAACGATTTCCCCGTTCTGCCCCTCGTCGACATCCGTGGCGTTCAGCTGGATGACCAGGGTGCCCACGGGGGAGTTTTCCCGCAGGTTGACCGAGTACACGGTCTGGTCAAAGGTGGGCGCGTTGTCGTTAGAGTCCAGAACTTTAACGACCAGGAGAGCCGTCCCAGTCCTCTGCGGGATGCCCCCGTCCACAGCCGTCAGCACGTAGCGGTGCAACGCCTGCTGCTCCCGGTCCAGGGACTTCTCCAGCACCAGTTCCGCAAACTTGTTTCCGTCGCTCTGCGTCTGCACGTCGAGGTAAAAATAGTTATTATTCGTTATGGCGTATGTGCTGAGCGCGTTTGTGCCCACGTCGGGGTCGAAGGCATTCTCCACTGGGAAACGCGTCCCGGGGATGGCGCTTTCGGATATCTCCACGGAAATGTCTGTCTCGGGGAAGCTGGGCGGATTGTCGTTGATATCCATCACCTCTATTTCCACACGAAAGAGCTCCAACGGGTTCTCCAGAAACACCTCCAGATGCAGCAGGCACGGGATGGTCTGCTTACAGATTTCTTCCCGGTCTATCTTCTCTTTCACGACGAGCGCGCCGTTCTCCAAATTCACTTCCAGATAAGGTGTTCGTGAACTAGGCACCGTCTGAAAGCGGCGAGCGGAAAGTTTGGTAATGTCCAGTCCCAAATCCTCTGCAATATTCCCAACCACGGAGCCTGGTTCCTGCTCCTCTGGCACGGAGTAGTGGAGCTGAGAGACCGCTCCATCCAGGATGGAGATCAGCAAAATGAAGCAAATCATTTCCTCTTCTTCTCCTCACAAATTGCACTTTTGGAGGGGGAAAAAAAGTATTATTCCCTTTTCTTACAAGACCGGAGCATTCCGAATTCCTGCTGTCCGTAAAAAGGCAGTAAAACAATCAGCAGCAGGGCTGTCCGGTTCTGAAAAACCTCTCCTGTGCCTTGAGTCAGTGGAACATTGTGTCGTTTCAGCTGTGAGAAGCACAGCCATGTGATCCGAGCTTCTCCGGTTTAATCAATTCTGCACCGGTCTCTGAGTTTTTGGCGTCAGCGCAAACATTGCAGGCTGGAGCCAGGACGCATAGCCAACACTCCTTGTGCTCAGAACAGACTGCTCCTTCTTCACAAAAAAAGGGGGGGAAAAGTCAGCCAACCGCATGGGAGATCCCACGCGATCGCAAAATTCAAAGGAGAAAACTGAATCAAATGTTTTCACCATAAACGAAGCAAAAGGAAGCGCTGCGCTCTCTGCGCCTTTCTGTGTGGCTGGAATCACTGCGCCTAAGTGCTCAAAGCGGATGATGTTCTCAGCTCGGCTCCTCTAAGGCGAGTGTGAGTGGAGGGGTTGCTTTTGCGCACAGCTCTCTTCCCCACCAGCCAATAGTATTCTCAAACACCGAGTGTAATGGCACCTGATTGGGGCTCTGCAACGCCAGCCAGAGCACACACCGGACCCTTTATAACAAAACCAGTTAAGTGCCGCTGCGCTCTCCTCTCCTCTCCTCTCTCTCCTCTCCTCTCCTCTCCTCTCCTCTCCTCTCCTTAAGGCCTATGTGCTGTTGTAGCTAAGAAATTAAATGTTTTACACGTCCGCTGAACAGAAAAAGCTACGAGGGACAGCAGAGAGGGGTTGACTACCCACTATAGTTTTGTTGTTAAATTAAATATCAGAAGACTGCGCCTCGGTCGGTTATAATACGGATCAGTGGCATTTCAGCGCAACAATTGCTCTCCGTTTCCTAAATATGGGCTCCTGACCCTTACGAGGTCGTCCTTGATGCAATTATTGCAACAGTTTTGCCATCAAAGCTCCGCTGCACATTTGCCAGAGTGTAATAAGTAGACCCACAGTCAAAAGACCACCATAAAAAGCCTGCGCAAGCAGTCAGTGACGCAATACCCGGCGGCACTACGGCCATCCTCTCTCTCTCACACACACACACACGCACCACACACACAGAGCGCATGACACGAAGACAGGTAAGCATGTTAATGATCTTATATTGCCAGTGTGAGGTGTCTGGTAGGATCCGTATGATTCCAGACTCCATTAGAGCATGATCACACATCAGCTCCTTCAATTCAGCGTAATGACGCGTCATTCTTTGGTCCTGCCGCGTTGTTAATAGCCCGAAGCCTATTAGCTCCCCTGTCTTCCCATTCTTATCATTAACCCCATCACACGCTGGCCTTTAAATGGGATGCAGTTGCATCATGCGCTGAGTTGAATCGTAAAGCATAAATTAAATATGCAAATAGGGGAGGAAGGGGAAGAGCGGCCCAAGTTGTGAGGAAGTCACGGGGGGTATTCGGAGGATGATGACAAAAAGATGAAAAGGAACGTAATTGAAGCTAATTAACATAAGTCCCTAATTCGGAAATGTAATAGACTGAGCGCCACAATATCGGCGGTAATGCAAACCGACGTGGCCATTGTGCGCCGGATTAAACAGCGCGGGATTCGCGATTCTGCATCTCTCCACACAAGTCAGGAGAAACAAAGAGGAGACGTTAGATGAATTTGCACCCATGTCTGAGACGGAGCTGTGTGACTGAATCGAGCTGACACTGGAGTCGAATCTGAGAGCAGAGCTCAGCTCCCCCCCCCCCCCCCCGCTCAAGATGATACGGAGACCAACGTCGCCCTCTGGCGGCAGCGAGTATATCGCCTTCCATCCATTTCGACGCACACGCTCCAAGAGCGCAATTTGGTTGATTGGACTTTGCTTCCAAAGTTTTTCGATTGTAGCCTTGATTATAAAGCATCAAACGTGCGTGACTTTCTTCATATGCATTCAAAAATGACACGTTTATACAATAATGTGAAAGCATTCTTCCTGTCATCCACATCTCCGTTCATACACCTACTTACTTTTTTGTTTTTATAAACCTTTTCATTGCCATTTTCAGCGTGGTTGATTTCCTTTTTTAATTACAAAGTCTGTTAAGGTGCAAACAGGTGTGACGACATCGAATAATTTTTCAGTATTAACAATAAAGCACAATGATATTGTTGCCGTCAGCACCGTGGCTACGGTTGAGTCGGTTATAGGGGGAAAAAACCAAGTTTTCGACTGATTCTATAAGCTAAATAGGCTATTTTTTTGGCACAATATTGCTATTTATCTCTTCAGAATTGGCATCTTGACGATGAAGGATACTCTCACACATGGAATCAGAGGCAGCGGCTCTTTCTAGTCGTGTCTAAGTGTGCTAGGAAAGAAAAAAAACAGCAAGCAACATCCCCAAACCACAAACTAGCTCACCAAATAGACATATTTGTTTCCATGGTTTCCGTGGTTTCCATGGTTATGGAAACATTGATGGATATGTGGAAAGTAATTGCATGTGCAGCTAATTCTAGTCCTGGTTTGTGTGGGGAAGCATCTGTGGTGAGCGCATGAACAAAAACGAGGAGAAATCGAATCTGTTCTGCTCAGTCGGGGGATTTTTCACGTGACGTCCATGTTTGAGTGGACGGGGAGGACTCGACGCTGTTACATCTGAAATCCACAGAGGCTTTTTAGTACACTCGTGCAAAACTGTTTGGGTTTTATTTGTGTTTGTGAAAATAGACTAGGAGCTTTTGTGGCATCTGCCCAGATCGCCTTTAAACTTGTGTGTTGTTGCTGTGCTTCCCTTTGTTATGTGGCTGGATTCTGCTTCACAAGTCTTTGAGCCCGGAGTTAAGTTCCAATCCTCTGGTAGTTTAATAAAGTTAATTTAGATTCAAATATGTGCACTTAATTAGCTCCGTGTACATCTGTGTCAGTAAGCCTAGGCCTTCTAAAATCTGATGCTAGCCAAGTACCCCAAAGTTGGCAGATTTTGTGTACTTTTCCAGAAGCCAGAATCCGCTACAGATGCTGGTAGGCAGATTGTTTTAAGTATGAATGCTGCCAGGTTGGCTTTTTCCAGCCTTTATGCTAATTAAAGCGGCGGTATATTGATACACAATCATTGGCAGGAACTTGGAGAGACACCTCTCAACCTCAAGCTTCCCCCCAACCCACCAACTCACGCTTTCATCTACGCAACACTTGTCAGTCCCCCACACATCTACTTCGGTACGACTGCAGCAGTAATGGTCACAATTTGTCAACTTCATGTGTGGGCAAACTGACCACTATGCACTGCAGGTGGTGGTGTAGCAATTAAATTCGATTTAGGGCATTTTAGGCCTTTGGAGTTTGGTTTTCCAAAGGACCCTGCTGTGTAAACTCTTTGAAAATGTTGTTCTCCAAACTTGCAGGGACACTGAAAATGAGGAAAACCTTCAGTTCAAGCAGAGTGAACCGCGTGCAGGGTGGTCAGGCCGGGAACGCCACAGGTCCCCCTCAGAGTCTTTCCCACTGCTGCAAATGGTTCCGCCGAGCAGATATTGAATTATGTTCAGTCGCGACTAGCCATCCATTTGCTATAAACCACCACAATCAGGGTCATAAGGGTGCCGGTGCTTATCCCAGCAGCCGCCCGAGTGTTTTCCCACCCTTGCATGGAAAAACACGCATAATCCACAGGGAAGCGCTGGAATCATAATACTGGGTCAGGAACCACACCAACTGGCAAGCCTGTTTTTTTTTTTTTTCTTCTCTTTTTGTTTTTTCCATAGTAACGTCCTCTCACACATGTTTATGGTAAATCACCAGCTGCAGAACATCTCCGTCCGTCCAAATGTCCAAAAATGGGATAAATACTTGTCTTTTCTCTAAGATCAGACTTGAATAAGTCAACTCATGACATCAATGCTACTGTGGTGGTGGTATTACAAATGTATATTCCAAGCATGAACGTTCTTGTATTTGGCTCGATTTCTGCTTGTCTTCACCAGTAGGAACAATATTAGAGGTCCTTCTTACTTCACTGCCGCCACATTCATAATTTAGTGCTTCCAACATGACAAATGGGGCATAATTTTTTGACAAATGATATCATAACCATCCGTGATGTAAGGGGCTAACGGACTAAGACTTGGTCTACAGGTAAAAGCTCAGCAGGCCATTAAAATTTCATAATAAGTACAAAAAGGCAATTAAGATATCATTAAGGGGGCTAGCGCCCGCGGGATAAGCCTCCAGCCCATCGCAGCACCTTTCAACAAGCCTGTGCCGCGCTGCTTCTTAAAAAGAGCACAACAGAGACAGCGAGTAAAACTGTGGTCCAATGGCAAGGCACTAAACAGCAGCAATGGTCCCCTCGCACATGTCAGCAGGACGCGGTGCTGTTTGGGTTTAAGTACGCGATCACTGCTCAGGGAAATTAGGCCGAGCGCACATGAAATGGACCCTCGGTGATAACCACGGGAAGAATCTTGTTGATTTCAGTGATGGAAATGCAGCGAATCAGTCAGTCCCTGCTGTCATAAACGCACTATATGTACATACAAACAAAGCCGGGGGTAAAGAAGGTGGAATAGCTGCAGTAACCGCTGCACGGCAAATCTATTAACATCTCAGATCGTCCTTTCTGCCGTCGAATGGCTCTAAAACACTAAACCGTGCAGATCAGAGTATCGTGAACACGCTGGCATATTTTTACTCTTACTACCCTTAATCTGATTGGCCTTACTTCTTCCGCCGGGGTCTCTGTAATTGCTTCAGTGATGCCAAGTTGAAAATGGAGCTTCGCCCACAGTGTGCAGTGGGTGTGTGTCCCAGACAGCCGGAGGGTGACTCCCTGCCCGGATGGCTATTATTTGCTGTGCTGGATGGAGGGACAGTTGGGACCGTCGGAGAAAGAGCAGTAGGTGGTGGGAAAGGGGGGGTGGCTCTCACAGGAGGCAGATTAGGGCAGCTTGAGTGAAACAGGATAACAGGAAGCCAGTACAGATGGAGGAAGAGGCCCTCTGGAGGTTGAGGTGTTAAAGTAAGATGAGGGAAGGCGAGGGACCGGCGATGGGTCGACGGAGATCCAGAACGGCTGAACGGAGGAGGAATAAGGGAGAGGAAATAAAGACGAAGCTGATGTACTTACAGGTCATCGGTTTTATTTTCCACCTCATCACCCCCCCTGCTTAGCCGCAGGTTGTTAAGTTCCGCTTTACAAAAGACAAAGTAATGCCCCACAGAGAGCACGAAATAGAGACGCGCTTGTTGGGTGAACTTGTTGCAGACGTTGGCGGTCGTGATGCAGAATGGTACGAGCAGCCCCACAGCACGCTGCCAGGGTCATTCCTCTTTCCTGGTGGCCCTTAGAAGGGGAGTGAAGGAGCCCGTACGTTGGTGGTCCCCTTTTTTCCTGCTCGCCACACTCATCTGTGCAACCTTCACTAACCTTTTGCCGTGTTCTCGCCGCCGTGCTACACAGCAATGTTCTCCGCCACATGTCTGTAAAATGAGTTCAGGACTGAGCTGCCGGGACGCGTCCCACAACCACTGTGTCCTCCACAGAACCGCTAAATGACGTGTCAGGCATCTCAGTCGGAGAATGGAGGGAACTCGGCAGCGCTGAGGATGATGGGGGGGGGGGGGGGGGGGGGGATGTTGTGGATTCTGACAGTCTGTGGCTTGTTGGTCAAGCTGTCTAGGATCCAATTTCTGAGGGAGGGGCGCTGGTCCAAGAAATATGATTGTCCACCGAAGCCTGTGGGATAATTGTGCTGACAGCCAAAGCGAATTCTACAGTAACCAGGTGGAAACGCGACTCGAACTTATCAACTTATTTCTAACATTTAAGCCCAAACTTTGGGAACAGCAAAAACCCAAAGAGCCAAATCATTTCCACCCCAATTCAACGTTCTGTACCTATTATTCTGCTAAACTGGGGTGCTGATTCTCAGTCATTACTCCATGTTATGTCACCGGTCCCCCCACATAATGGCTATTTGAGCTCATTGTGTATAATTGGGGTAAATTGGAAAGGCCTCATTGACTCAAGGCAGGAGCCTAAACCTGCATGTTCCAGGCAAATGGCAAGATGGTGAAAAAAGTAGTAAAAGAAGAAAAAAGGAGAGTGATATTGTGGAGTCCTCGTCATGTCATATATAAAGACTAAAAGCATTGTTTTTGATCTATAAACTATAAGTAGGAAGCACAAAAATGTCTTTTCATGTGCAATCTCCATGAGTTCAAGATACCACACTTCCAGAGATTGCCGGAACCACGGAATTACTCTGAGTAATACACTTTTCCAGCCGTCAATGCTGTCACTCTAAAAACAGCTCAATAAGCAATCCGTATGTGCCTCTGTGTGGCCTTTGGCTCTGATGTGCTCTGCTCAGGGTCTGTTTGGTTATGCAGTCATCGCCTCCTTCCCTGCCCTCCTCGCCCGCTGCCTCTGAGTCGCGCAGCCTCGGTACGCCAAACTGCATTTCAGAGCCTCCCCAGACGCTAGACCAATCTACGCGCTCATATTCATCCAAGCTGGAACTGATCTGTTCTCTGTCTAATGCACTGGCCTTTCCCCAGGGGTTAGGTGAGCCCCCCCAACACATTCCTCCCACTCGCTCATTTTCTCTCCATCTCTGATTCCCACTCTCCGAGAAAATGAAAGATTTAATCCAGTGAAGTCGGCATGCGTACTTAAACAAATATAACCCTCACTCTTCGTATGGGGATGCTATACATATGCTGTTCCGTGCAGCCGGCTCAAAGCAAAGCGTATTCCGCTGCTCGGGAATGACTGACGGGAAGTGAGGGAGGTCCGCCTCGCCGCCGGAGTCAGGGGGAAAAGCTTGAAAAGATTCCAAACGCGGGGGCGCAGGGGAGAACGGGATTCTATCAAATTCATTTTAAAAATGAATGATTCGTCCAAATGACTCGAGAGACCACGGGCTCCACCCCAAAGCCCCATCAGAAAATACATGTTTATGTTCAATATCCTTGCCCCCCCCTCTTACTCTACTCATCCCTCACCCCAGCCCCATTCAATTCTGAAATTGTTTTGTTATGTGGTCGGCATAATAAGTTATGATCGATCTCCTGCGCGCGTGTGTGTGTGTGCACGTTGCTATGAGGCCTACGTCTCCAGGCTCGCCATATAATATCTGCTAAGTACTCCATCTTAGCTGGAACACTACAAATATAACCTGATACTCTGGCTGCTGTGATAATTGAAGGATTCATGGTCTAATGGATGTGCAAGCGACCACAGAGATACTGTTCTCATGATAGCGGAAGACTTTTTTATTATTGTTATTCAGAGCCAAACAGGGGTGGCTTTTCACATCCAACGCTTCTCCGGGCTTTGATGATTCGAGTCTTTGCTTATTCACGCAGTGTTGCTTTCTGAGTTCACGACATCGGATTGGTTGTGCAAGGATGGGCGGTATGTAATGCCGTATATCCCCAAACCTCGTAATCACCACGGTACAGCTTGCTTCTTCACTGTATTAAAGCCTCAAAACTCCTGGCAGTCAATTAAAGACTGTTGTGTGTGTCAACGAAGCGAAGAGAGTTTGCTTGCTGATATTATGGCTAATTAGCTCAACTCAGTTCCCCTAAGACGGGGAGGGAGGCACTGGAGTATTGTTGTGGTTCCGCTGGCATCCCTGCACAATGGTTCCTTCAACATTTCTTCAACTGGAAAAAAAAAGTGAAACTGTATTTGTACAGATGATACTTGCACAATTAAAGAATATCTAAGCACCCATTAAAAGGCTAGGTTTAGCATGGAGGGACGACAGAAACAACTTAATGAACTCGGTGAGCCCGCTTTAAAAAGTCTACAGTAAATAACATCCAATACCTACAGGAACGGGAATTCTGAGAAGTAAAACAATATTCCTCATTCCGCTAATAGAAAAGGAAGGGAACCGGTCCAGTAAATGCTGACACAACCAGATTTATTGCCGGTGTACACACTTGACCAGTTTTCAAGGCGAGTCACTTTAAATAAGTGTCTGAGCACCCAGGGCAGGCAAGTGTCACCGCGGCAACGCCGAGGTGGGATTAAATAAAAGATCTGTTATCTGGCTGTCCAGTGGATCCTCCTCCGAACGTGTCAGATGCAGCAACAATCACTTGAAATGATCTCCGGTTGTAAAACATGGGTACAGACACTGGATGGAAAAAACAACTCCCGTGGTAGTTTTTTTATTTAGATATTTTATTAAGAATAGCCTACAGACATTTCAGTTTCACTTTCCTCCAGAACGTATCAAAAAAGACCATCCTCCCCTCCGTGTACGAGGGGTCCGTCTCACTGGCAGACCCGGTTGTTACATACATTTCTTTTAATGCACTCTTTGTGTTTTTCCCATTTCCAACATCGGCTGACGCTCTAAGCCGTCCCTGGCCAACAACAGGACCTACTAGCCATGCTTAATCCCTTCTCTGTCGCCCTATCAGTTCACCGCTTTTTAACTGGGCTCCTGTGCCGCTCCGGCCCCGGTGCAGGATAAGTATTCTTGTGTCTCTGGTTGAGCTCTGTTCCTGGTATCAGGACAGACTCAGACGTGCTGCAGAACTACGCTATGTCTTATACTGATTACAATACACCGCCTGCTGACTGAAGACTGGTTGATTAGCTGAAATTTATATCTGAAATCCAACTCTCAGGTTTAAAAACTGAGGTATTAAGGGTTTAGACATGGCTGAAGTGGTGATTATCTATTTTTTCCCCACCTATGGTAACGCGTCCTGTAAATTAAACCCGTGGGTGTATCCGATGGCGAGCGTCTAACCCCGAGACATGTGCCGAAAGGCGTCGGGTTGGAGGTGGAGATGACGTTGATGATTGTGGTCAATATTCTCGGAATAATCGGAATCATTATTATCATGAAGGCACAGTAACTCTAAAGTAACTCTGATCACCTCAATATGATCCCAAATTTGGCAAGTAAGCCCCTTTAAATAGATAAAATGAGATTTGTTTTATCCAGCTAACGACCAAATATGGTAACTCTAAAAGCACAGGCATATATTGTTCTATTCTTTTTACTGGGCTCTAATTAGTATGGGACGAATAAACTTTGATGAAGCCAAGCGAAGGCTGCTGGATTGCGACTCGGTCTGTTTACTGCCAGACACTTTTCTTTTGAATCTCGATACTCTTTTCTTATCAAAATAACACTGCAAGAGAAAATACAACTGAAGGAAGCTCAAGTCGACGTGCGCGGGGCATCTGATGAAGATGGATATGGGAAATCATTATTTCCACACGCACATATAGCTGCCATCACGCGGCACAGCTCAGGCTAATGCTAAATACGCTGCTTATACATGTTCCTTGGGCTGAAGTTAGCTCAGTGCTTATTGAGACGGCCCGAATGTGGCTCCGCCAGAGGAATTAGAAGCAGCAGAGAGGGGCAGAACCATCTCGCTATGAAAGAGTGATGACATGGGCTTGACACGCTGCAGTTTCAGTTGGCCGAGTGTGATGAAGCAAGGGGAGAGAGCACAAAAACCTACTCTCACCTGCTCCGTTATTGTTCAAGCTACCCTGCTTTTTTATTAACTGCTCGAAACCATTAACTACTGCAGTGTGACATAAAAGCTGCATTGACTCTCTCAGCCTCACGCTGCGCTAATCGTGCGCGAACAATGGACGGTGGCATTGAACAGGACAGAGGTGTCAAGTAGGTGAATCACAAATAAGATTTTCATTTGCTATTTTGGTTGTAGCTCCCACTGTAACATGTTTGTCATCGTGAGGGGGATATATGACGTACAATTAGCTCACTGAGGTCAGCTGATGTCAGTCAGTGGTCACGACCGCAGAGCGTTGCATGCAAGTGGAGCAGGGCTAAAACAAGAGTTGGTCCGTTATATTTTCGAATGAAATCAGATTGTGGATTATTGTGAGGATTCCAGCAAGCCTGCACTACGCATTCTGGTCACCGTCCACGGGCCCAAGCAAAGCTCCCCCCCAGCGCTGCAGTGCTAGCGGACATATCTCCATGTGCCCGAGTGCCTCTGTGTGTGTGATTACTGCAACAGTAACAATCAACAAGAGGCCAATCCATCAGCTGTCAGCCCTGCTGTGAAGTTTTAATTAATTACATGGAGGCAGACAAGGTCAACGCTACACACCACAGAGCACCACTAGCCTCGCCTCTCAACAGGGGATCAATAGGGCTTTAGATGCCTGTAGACTTCTATACAGAGAGTTATTAAGGAAGTGGGACCGGGCCTATTGTGTCTCTAGGAGCTTTATCAGAGGGAACTAGCGCAAAGGATGTCGACTTGGTTTAAGTTCACAGTGGGGGAGACAGTCAATGGAACTTAATAGAGCTAATGGATCGAGGAGAGGTGTTGAAGAGGAGATAGACAAGGAAAAGAAAGGCGCAAGTGGCAGGATAATGAAGTGTGTCACATGACGAGAGAGAGTATGTCAGCATAGGCGAACCACACGCAAGCTCCCCTTTTTCTTCTCTACGTTACCCATAAGGCATTTACGTGAATGCAAAGATCATCTCAAAGGTCGTATCCCTCCACTAAAAAAGGGTCCACTTGACAAGTCAGGAGACGCCTCTATCGTCCTCATCAGTCGAACCGGGAGCATCATCGAGTGAGGATGAAGCACTCGAGAGGAGAATGATTAAGATCTTGACTTTATTATCAAGTGCAAAGGTCTGAAAACACTTGAGACATTGTACAGTGGAGGCGCTGTAAACACCAGAGAGGACAGAGAATGAGAGGGAACTGGGGAAGCTTTGAAGGGCCAATGCATTATTCATTGCTGTAAAGTACACAGCCCATTGATTTAATGGAAATACGATTCCTATCTTTAGATCACCCAAGACAAAGACTTTATTTCTCACCATATGTCACCGTCTGATTGGATAATGCTCCGACAGGCAAGCTCATGTCATCCTAGATTATATATTCCTGTAACAGGATAGCAACCATTGTTTGCTAAGCGTCCCTTATAAGCGCTCATATTTAACTTCTTTCTTTCTGAAAGGAACTCCAGCTCAGAAAGATTAAATTACACATCCTGTATGTGCTTCAAAAGCAATGTGGTTCCTACATGTGATCAGTGTGTAGTTGTGAGCAGTTAAAGAGCACAATTTAAATTAAGTTCACATAAAGTTCTTTGTGACTGTTTGGGGGAGTGTTGTTTCAAACAACATGAACAACACACCAAAAGCTTAAAAGTTTTGTGACACTTTCGCGCTCATTTTCTTCAATAACAGGTAAAAGAAGCAAGCTGAAGGTGCTGCGACACCTTTTTGGGTACATCCAGAGTTCAGCATGTAGCAGAGGTGAAGTGGGAGGAATAGGTAATTAGGAGGCGTGTTGGGGCTGAATGTGTTCATGGCCGATCGAGTAGGTCCTGTCATTCCCTTGGTTGTCAGTTTTCTTATTTTGTATGAGATATTTTCGCCCGTTATGTTCTGGTCACGCTCCATTCCAAGCCAAACCAATCAACACAAGAAGAGGGAGCGAAACGAAAAGGTTAACTTTCCACACTTTCAGGCTGTTGAAGCAATTTGCTCATCACTCAACAGCCTGGGACTATTATTGGATCATTTCAATACAGGCCAATTTCACACTCACGTCTTCACTGTTGTCTAAATATGTCATCGTTCAAAAAAAAAGAGACCAATTCAATAATAGGGGTGCTATATTTCACAGAAAACAGGCCGTGTTCCCACCCAAAAACTAATTACTCACCTCCTCAGACGTGTACTCAATTGTCCGGTTCTGAAGTTAATTAGTCGGTTTTGTTCTTCACACATCCAAAATCACACACACGACACGGAACCTTACGCATTGTCTGTTTCTCCACCAAAAAGAAATCATTAAAAGCAAAACACAAGACAAACTGTTAGCTTTTTTGGGGTGGGATGTGGTTCTGCCATTATTAAAACGCTCTCGTATGGAAGTTGGGTGCAAAAACAACAGAATGATCTCAGTGGACAGTAAATGAATGTTAATAATGTGGGATGGAATATCACAGTCAGCTCTCCAGGGATTTCTCCTGGACACAATGGGAGGCTTACATAACCGATTCCTCTATTCTTATGCAGCGAACAGAGAGCTGATGGCGTTGGTAAAGTTCTGTCAACCTCCCGCTAATTTTCACAGAGAAAATTGCCGCTAACCGACACAGGGTCACTGGTGTCCCACTGCGGATGCTCTCCAGCCCCTCCAAATTTGTATCATTGTATCAGCATAGCTCAACTCTCCTGTTCCGGAGCGGCGCGCTAAACCGAGTGAGGACCGTCCGATGTAAAGGACAAAGTGGGAGTCCTGAGATCCCGGAGGGTGTCCTTTGCATAAGGCAACACTGACTGAGTCCTGGAACATTGTGGATCATCTTCTGCAATGCTCAGTTTAGACAAAGTGTTACTTGTCTGTGCCAATATTGACAGTTCGAGATGGATGTTTGACTCAGGGGGCTTAGCAAGTCTAACATGCACTAAAGAGAGAGGAGCCAGGGGGATTCTTAAGTGTCTGTGTATCCACCAAAAAAGAAACACACACACACACACAAGCACGCAGCCTTCACCTCTCCCCGAGACGAGTCATCACCAGTCTCACACACACACACACACACACACACGGGCCCACTGAGGCGAATAAATCCTGCATCTCAACCTGAACCGAGGGTATTTCTTAACCCCTGAAGGCTTACGTTGGAGACATAGCTTCTTACTTTTCGTTTTCCCTTTAAATACACCCAAGGCTTTTACGAAATAAAGCTTAACCCCTCCCCCATAATAAAACACGCTTGAGTCTTATTCCTCTGTCGCTTCAGCATTACTCAGTGGTTAGCCGACATCCATGCAAAATCAGCGGCCTTCTTTTGATGCTCGAATGCCTTCTTCCTCAGGCTGGCATAATTCTCCAGGTGGCAGTGTTTTCCAAAAGTGGCGGAAAAGGTGAAGCCGGATGTAAAGATTGCGCAACACAGGGAATATTTGATGCACGGAAGATATTTATGGCTGGTTTCAAAGTCAGAAATGGCTGCAGCTGAAAATCAAGTCACGAGCGAAGGAGAAATGGTGGGCAGAAGGGTTCAAATTTTGGAGAGTCAAAGTGCGGATGAGACACCGCTTAGATTACAGGTTGCAAGATTGGAACCGCTTATGACGACACCGGCCCCATCCAGTCAGCACTCGACTTTTTTGTTCTTTTACATTTGTTCAATCTGAAGGGAATATAGCTGCTAGCTGCAATATGGCTAAAATGACTCAAATAATGGGTCTGTTTGGCCTTAATTGAAGGTTAGATGAGGATGGATGTGGGTCAGGGCTACACGAGAGGACCTGCTGTTATCAGGTAAGACGGTGTGATCGGACTGGTCAAAGACACACTTCAACGATTTTGATAACTCCAGAACTCCTTTTATAACCTCCCCTACACACACACACACACACACACACACGCACACACAGGAGATGAATCAACAACAATCAGAACTTAGGAAGTTGGGCAACAATTGAAGAAAAAGTTACCCACAAAACAAGGCAGTCCAAATTAGAATCAAAACATGCTATTTACCAGCCACAGTGCTTTAATTCACTATGGGCTGAGTCTACTTTAACCTAAGTGGGTAACATGAATGGGGGGGAGTATTTCAACATTCCTGGAAGATTACTTGAACATTTGCCGTTGCAGGGAAATACAAGAATCCGGTCTATGACACCTGTGCTGACATTTCAACAGTTCCTCGATTTCCTTATAACACTCAAATTCATTGCTCCATTTAATTAAGTGGCACATCCAGGCGAATTATCATGCATTTGCCGTCTGTTGTTATTTCCATCTCAACTAAATCTCTCCTTCCATCGGGAGCAGATACTGAGGTCCACTTGACAGATAAAACACATCGCTCCTCAAGGGTTTGAAGAGCCTAAAACTGCTCCTTCACTGGCTCGCTGAACGTTCATTATCATGCTTTAAAGTGACTGTCAGCAGCAGAACAGGACTCTGTTTCAACAGAGCCTATTAAAGACGACAGTCTGGGCTCCTTCTGGCATGACAGGTAGAAATGAATCTAATATTTGATGAGTCAGGTGCAGCTTTTTTTTCTTTTTTTAAGCCTTTAACAACACATATTAGTTCCTTGTCATGTCGCCTCGCTATTAATGAGGAACAAAACACAAACGTGTCAAGATCCAGAACGCAGTCACGCGCGTCATTCAATTTTTGTCGATGAAATTTCCGTGCAAGCTGGGGGGTGTTTTGTTTCATAGATGGAACAGTCATGTCATGAGGAGGCGTTGTCACTACACAATAATCATAGTGATGGTTTCTGCTCGGGTAAGTGCTGGTTCACACCTGCACTCATGCAGTCTGTTGTGATCAGTAAATATAGTAGCAGTATGTGTAAATCATTGAATGGTGTTTGAGATAAATCATACATAGGCAGCATGTTGTCTTGATGCTTGCTGATGAAATATTCTATATGTGCTGGAGGGGGGTTGCTGTTATTCTCACTGAAGATCTGATAAAGTTGAACATCAAAACATACTTCATTTGACAAAAATCCAACTACATCCTCGTCCATGTGAGAGTGTCTGTTTCATCACTGGTCAGGGCTGCCTGTAGCCAAATGGCCCTCAGCAACATGGAGGTTCACCAAAACACGGAACAGCAAAATCTCATTGTTTTTAAGATCCACTGAAATGCAGAAAAGATGATCGAAAAATTAAACACCAGTTGCAGCAATAAAAAAAAAAATCATCATTAGCATTATTATTAGTATGTATTGATGTTATTATTTTTTTTCCTGACCACTTTATCTCATTTGGGGTCATGGGGAGGTTGCTGGAGCCTACCCATGCTGTACATTGGTGAAGGCATCCCAGGGCCCCATGTGAGCATTTGGAAGTTCGGTATCTTGCTCACGGGTACATCAGTAGTGCTCTGAAGGTGTCCGGGCACCCCCACCCTGCTACAAGAGCGTCTCCATGGTTTTATCCACAAAAGGGCTCGGACCAATAGGCTTCTGCGTTTCAGCCACTCCCTCTCATGCTGAGCTAATAATAAATAATAAATGATTAATAATAATAATAATAATGATTGATTAACAACAATCACTACTACTACTACTACTACTACTACTACTACTACTACTACTAATAATAATAATAATAATAATGTGCAGACTTATTTTATTTTAAAAGGTATATTTCCTTTTTTTCCAGCTACACCATTTCTATGCTATCAACTCTTTGTTAACACCTTTAATGCTGTTGTGTATTTGATTCCCCGGTAGATTGTGATAGTGAGCTGTATCACCATTAAAATCATCAAAACCTTTATTCATAAGTTTTGACAATCACTGTGATGGCGTGTGAGGTGTCAGGTTACGGCTGTCGTTACCTCGACCTCGCACTTAATGGTGCTAATCGTGCGTCTCATATTGTGCAGTGGTGTGCTACATCCATAAACACAAACTGGGACCCCCCTCTGCAAACACGGGCCCTATGAGCAGCACATGTTCTGCGGTTAGGGAGGGGCGACACCGACTGTGGTGAACAACAACATATAAATATGTTGGATAGCCTTGACTCACCAGCGCCCCCTTTCTGCCTTTCTCCAGTAGTTTGTAATAGACCTAAGACTTGCTCTGAGTGCCAGACAGTGTCCTTAAGAGGCAGTTTCCTTTTGCCTTTGAGAAAAATAAAATTCGGAGCTGATAGTGGCTATGGTGATAGCTCTCACCCTTCCCTTCTTCCAGGTACTACCCAAGGAAAAACTGGTGTCTCAACATCCCGACTGTCTTTTTCTAACATGTCTGGAAACTGGAAAAATGATCCAAATAGAGTACACAGTTCTGAGGTTGGGAAATGTTTCAGTTTTAACCACACCTAATTTTTATGATGCATTTTGGCAATCGGTGTATTTGTTGGGTTTTAGCAGATTCTTAACAATTTATTCTCTCGTAAAAAATAGAGAGGCTGTATTTTAGAGCTTAAAGCCCACTTGGATGACACTGGAATCAATACAATACTGTAAATTGGAGCGATTATTTCTAAATTGGCTCCACAGGAGAGCTTTGTCTGGGCGATCGAGCCACCACGACACTTAGTTACAAGTCTGATTTCAAGAATTTAAAAGTATGGAAATAATTTATTAAAGGAACACTGAGGCTCCAACAGTCGCTATTATTTGCTGCTTGTCTCGCGCTTCCTCTCATCAGATGACAGTAGCGTGATAAATCTTACCAACGCGACTCCACAGTGAGGAGACTGTTATTGACTCAGCCATTAACAGAAGTTGATGTTGCTGCTCTCATCATGTCACACAAAGTGTTGGCACCTCCATAGGTTGATAATCCCTCATGGAAGTGTTGCTCCTTGCCCCCCCGTGGTGGAGCAGTGTCAATCCAAGTGTGCAGAAATATCTGATTTGTAATGAAGCTACAGTAGCAACAGGCCATGTGGGATTAGCGCTGCCTCCCCACCTGTCGCCAGTGTGATTAGCCACATTTGACAGGATTTTTATGATCTCTTGAAGGTCTCTGTAACTTCTGTCCCTCCTGACATCTGACACCTGACACAAAACTTTAAAGACCAAAATTTTGGGTTGCAGCCAGATGGATTTTTATCAAAAAAGCAGACTTCCTGACACAGCCCCTTCTGAAGCATTTGATGACTCTTTGGTCATCACATACACACCGAGTGATGATGTTTTTCTGCTCACAAAATCTGAAAAAGTGCGTGTGGCTTTGAGTATAACCATCAAGAAGGGCGACAGGTTTGTTACTGGCATATCTCTCAACTGTGGCATGAAACAAATTAACAGCACAGTTCAACACATCCTCACCATTGGGGCAGACGAGGTTTCCACAATGTTCTGGGATCACACAGTGCTGAAGTTTCAACTTCCAAAATTGGACTGTTAAGACACCCCCAGGTGTCCCGTTCTTATCACAAGGCTTCTGTGGATTCATTTTTTCAATGTCCAGACAGGAAGATGGAGTGGATTTACAGTTCCGCTGTAGCAATAGTGCAACAGGAATGTCTGGTGTGGCCAAGTGGGTGTGGTAAAGACAGAAAAGCAGAAATGTTATGTTTTTCTGCTGGCATGATGCCTATGCACAACTGGGTAGTTCCACGGGGTGAGGCGGTGAAGACGTTTTCGATCCGATCCAAAGTATCGGATCGGGCCACGATACAGGGCTTTTTCATCGTATCGGATCAGACTGAGATGGACACAAAACAAAGATGGTTCTGTGCCAAACATGGCAACATAATTATGGTGGCTAGCGGAGGCTTGTCAAGCTAGGCTAGTCGGATATTTCACTAAGCTTACTTTAAAAAAGCTAAATCTTGGCAAATGGCCAAAGGTTCAGACAATTGCAAATGCAACAAATTGACATTCTGATCCTGGTGGTTATTGTTTAGCGTGAGAGTTTGGCCCACTTCCTCGTATGGAGGGTGGCGGTACACCAGTATTTCGGCATGTTCACAGTTAAACAAGTTTATTTTGTGAAAGAGCTGCTCTGACTCCCATCATATTCCTCATTCACAAAGATAGAAATTAAAGCTAAATCTTTCCCAAGAGGAGTGCAGGGAAAAATATGCTGTGATTCATTTATCATTTCTGTCTTTATGGCGGTGATGCGGTGGCTCACCAGACTCTCTGGACACAAACTCCGATTCCTCTTACTGGACAGCAGCTTTGGCAAATTATTCTTCCCCATCAAGGGATGAAATATTTACAGAAATTGTGCTTTGACCATGTTTTTCTCTTACTCTCTCGCGCGATGCTCACCTGTGCATTCATTGCCAGTGACGGCCAACAGATGGGATGGTCACAAGCTCCATCTGTTCACGTTTCCCATCATCAGTGTTTATCTGCACTAGAAAAGAACTGCACGAATCACGTTCATCACAGAGGCAGACAGGCAAAATGTTCTTTGTGCCACAATCAAGCAATTTCAACCACTAAGCCGACCAGACGACTGGTTCACCACTGCTAACATAAATATTAATAGCCTCGATCTTTAATGTTGCACAGTAATTTGCAGAGCTTCGGTTCTAAAGAGGGAAAAAAAAGAATCATTGTATCCCGATGAACTAACTGTCATGACTGATTAACGCCAGCGCATCCCACTGTACATCTGTGCAAGCTCGGCTGTGCAGCTGGAAGTGTATGTGAGGGCCGCGCGCTCCTCTTTAGGGCCACTCTGTCAGAAACCCAGACAGTCGGGCCTCCTTGTGATGATGAAGTGGATCTGAGTGAGGCGGTGCCTGCGCAGAGGAGCTGTCAGCGTCCAGGAGGGATGGCCACGGACTGGTCACCAGCTCCTCCTTTGTTCTTGACCAGAGTTCATTTCAGTGGGGACCGATCCAAATGTCGACTCCAATGCTGCAGCAGGCTGTTTTCCTCTCTGAACACTGTTGGCGCACAGAAACTGACAGGATGATTTAGTCCCGAGTTGCTTTTTCTTGGTGTTTGACAACAGATGCATTACTGTGTGCTTGCAGGCTATTTGGGCAGACTGATGTATGCAACCCAAACTCACTCCATGGCCTTTTGGTCTGTGACTGTGGAAGTAGCTGCTGCAGGATGATGCCATGACACCGGTTGGATTAATTGCTTTGGACCAGATTTAAGCCTTCCGGTATTTGTATCTGCATTTCATATTTGATATATCAAAAAGGGAAAATGGGCAAAATGTATACATTGACACCTGGTTGTTATTTTGTGGAGTTTTGCAGGATGTCAGAGGTGTTCAATGGTTTTCTTTAAATTTTGCATCTGCATTGTGCCTCAGGAGGGGAAAAAGCTGCTTATGGATGATGAAACTGCTGGAAGAATCAGCAATTATGATCAGTGGAGCAAAAAGGAATCATCAATGTGATTGCAATTTAAATCATAAACACACTCATTTCTTGTTTTGTTTTTAAGAGCAATTTTTAATCATCTCACTCAATTATATACTGATTGCTAGTGGGGCTTATGGCCCCATTGGGAGGTGCTCATTATGTGAAATCATGTGACCAAAACCTGATTATATGGAACCAGCTTGTATTATGTTCGGTTCTCTCAACATAATGGCTTTGGATCTGTTGGAGAATACGTAGAAGACTGACGATTAAGCTATTGTTTTCATGTAAACACACAAGTTATGACTTGCAGTAAGATCCTGATTATAAGCTTTGAAATAATGTCGCCGTCCGTATTATCAGTTCTGGAGAGGGCAGCAGATCCTCCAACCCAATCCTGTATGTATTGACGATTGGTTCTTGTGGGGTTTATTCAGGGTTCTCAAGCTTGACTGGGAACATTCTGTGCTACTCGTGAAAGCGTCTGACACCGGTTGACGTATAAACCCTCCCCCATAATTCCTTGGTTTGAAAACTGTTCCACTATTTTCCTCCGTGCCTTCGCCGACTTCCCTCATATCTCGATGCAGCTATGCTCATGTCTGAAGAACGTCTTGCCAGTTTCCTTCATCACCTTCTGGTGGGTCGAAATCGAAGTCGGATCAACAGAAAATCAAATGATTAGAGGCTGCATCACAACTGGCTCCTATTCCACCCCTAATCCAATCAGCTTTCACCTTGCTTCCGCGTTGTAACTGCTGAAAGCTCTCATTCCCACTGGTATGGCTGTGCATACATTCATTCACTTCACTTCTTCTTGATTTTCTCGGAATAATTGCCCTCACTCTTTCTTTCTCCTCTACCACCCATTGCATTATCTGTTAACAGGCTGAACTTTGCTTGTTGCCATAATGGTATGGAGGAATGCTGCCCGTCCAATCTCCTTAACGCCCGTTACCGGGTGTCATCAGAAGCTCTTCGGATTCCAGTCGAATATTTTAATTCCCCTCTCGTCTGTTTGATTTACCTGACGATTCTGTCGATCCTGCTTTTCTTGCTGCCTCCCTGAACTCTGCCACAGCTCGCTGCCCAGCAATCTACTTTCCAGATTTACTGCGTAACAGCTCCTAATGACAAAGCGATACCCTGGATCCCCAAGCGGTGCATTCGGTGCCAAGGTAGCCAAGGTTATTTGGGAATATAAAGCAGGGATTTGTTTGAACAATGGGCTTTATTGAATGAGTACACAACATCATGCCATGTAGTCTGCCATAGTAAAGGGGGTTATATTGGCCACTGAGACATTGAATGTGAGACCCAAAATGCCCTGCCTGAGAGGAATGTCTTGTCATTTCCTTTGAAATAGAAGTCTTCTGAAATACTGAGAGTGATAACAGAGCTGGAGTAATGTGTCTCTCTGCACAAGAGAGCAGCCTTTTCCCTCCCATGCCTGTGAATATGTAACTGCCGCTCATGAGAGTGGCTCCACACCCCCGCCACTATTCATCAGGGCAAAACGAGTGTGTCCAGGTTTTGAATGGTGCTTATCTGTTTCCACCATTCCGTGCTGAGATAGTTGCCCCCTCACCAGCCATATCACTGCTCGCTATTAGGCTCCACAACAGAAGAGAGCAAGTGGGGTTTAAAGCTGTGAAAGCAACCTGGTGCAACCGGATTCTATGGCCCGTTGGAGGATATAGTCATGGATAAGGACCCCTCGGGGAACAATATACCTTCTACAGTACACATGCATGCACCCACACACACATACGATTCGAATTTCAGCCACACTCTATAGGAAAGATTTAATTGTCTTCCTTAAAGTACATAATCCCAATTTCACGTTTGCCTTTTAGCGTAATTAAGTTTTTGGTTATTGCTTTCAGCCAAAGGGCTACATATTTAATTTATGCTTTGATATTTTAAAAAGTACTTTAGTTATACTTAAAATTGAGGTCATATCATAAAAATACAATAACGCACAACTTTACATTAAATCATGTGACCGCATGTTCCCTGCTAGACATGTACATTTCTGACATATGTGTCTTGTACATGTTAATAACAGGAAGGAACAGCAGAGCACTTGCACAATGAAAATTAGAGGCCAGTTGGAGGGTCAAACTACATTTCCTCTGAGTGTGTTTATGATTTATGAATCATCTTATGAATTGCATGTGGAAGGTCAGTCAGTTTATAGTGAGTCCAAACGAGGAGCGCAGCATTAATGCATGCAGAAAGAAAACAAGCCGAGGTCGTTAGCTCCCTGTACTATTCTCTCCACATCCGCCACTGTTCCGTCACATAACTCATCCAATGGAGAGTGAGGATTTGGCATTCAAATTGCTACAAAACTACACCGGGACTTTTTAGGTCCACTTTCATCAGCCCACACACTCCAACATTTTTTGGTGAGAACTGCAACGCTGCTAAAACAACTTGCAGTGGTGTGCTGTGATAGCCATAGGCTTGTGTAGCATCGCTTATTTCCCCCTGTGGGTTTGAAGAGCCCCGGTTTCCTTAAAGGCTGCGAGGTAACGGACATTGACTACTATGACAGCAGATTTAATGTCTGAAGGCATTAAATGCACAATGATCCAGTTGGTTGGGTCACAAAGAAGTGTGATATATTGAGAGAGGGTGGTAAACCATGTGTAATAAAGCTTTTTATTCACGCTGAGCCCCTTTAGTTCATGAAGCAGTTCAAATGTAGAATTAACAACATCCTGGGTGGCACTAGAGCCCATGTACAATGAGGGTTCTGCTTCCCCATTAAATATGTAAATGAGCATCCGGGTCACAGTACATGGGTGTAATGCTGCCTCCTTTCATATATTTCAGGTAAGTGACACATAAAGTTAAGTTAAGTCAACTCAACTCAATTAAAGGTTCACTGACTCCAAAGGTAGCAATGTTCTGAAAAAGTGACCATGCCGTCGAGAATTTGACTCAGCTTTAACAGTCAGTCATGTGGTTTATGGTCATATAAATACCCTAATTGTGCACGAGCACGTCCACAAACCCCAACTTGATCCCGGTGCTGCATCTATGGTGTATGACTATTGTATTGGAATGATGAATTTGTCTCATAATGAGAAGCAAGCGGGATGTAAGATGATGAAGGGGAAAAAAGGCTCAGTACATATAATTCCAAAGATAATGAAAGCAGTTGTCCACATGTACGTCAGGTCATCTTTACAGAGCTCCTGGCACAGCAGAGGAGTTTAGGTATCAAGTTCACCCTTAATCCAATAAGGCCACAGGACTCAACTTCAGTGGATGATTTGTCGGGTTATATGGCTCTCAAATTTAGGAGCTTTTTGTGGGTTGGCTGGCTTAGCCTGCATTATTCAAATTTGTCAATCTGTGAGCTTGAGAGTTAAAACCCATAAAGCCCTGAGAGGGCTTTGCCTGGGCGCATACAAAAACAATTACAATACCTAATCATGGCTGCTTTGCAAACCAGCGCATTGTCAAGGATGGTTATCCTTCACTTGAGCATTGCCTTACAGGCCATGAAGGTAAGTTTAATTGAAATGACTGACATAGCCATTTATACACTCAAGGAAATCTAGCGAGTTAGCATCCGAGAATTATTTGCTTAAATGTACATCCATTACAGACTAATGACAGCAAGTGCTATTAAAAGGAGAATGACGGTTTTTAGATCGCGGGCCTGCTCCCAAGGTGCTCACAGATATTAAGTAACATACATCATTATTACACTGTGATTATATCATCCGTTCACGTGCGTTCTCTGCATTGATTACATTACAATGGCAGTGCAGCCACCTCAGACACAAATCATTCAGAGCACAACCGCACTAACTAAACCCAAAAGTTGCCAAGATTATGTTGCCAGCAGTTACAGGTGGGTGAATTGGTTTTTACTAAACATCTCCAAACTAACCACAATGAAATGGGTTGATTATCCCCCCCCAAAAAATACCACTTATTAATGAGCATTTGCAAAATACACCAATCAAGCATAAGACTCCCGGGAGGTGAAGTGACACTTAGACTGATTATCTCTTCACTCCCCTGGAATGTTTTAGGCAACAAATGAGCACGTTGAACTCAAATCTATGATTTGTTAGAAGCAAATAAAAGGTGAGTAAAGATTGCATGAAGTTCCTGCTGGTCCTGATAGAGCACACGGTGCATTGTCTACATCTGCATTTAGAGCCTGTAGAGCCTGTAATGGAAGTGATACTTCCTGATGGTTGTGGTATTTTTCTCCCTGCCACGAAGCAAAAATCGGTCCTGGATGCTGAGAACAGTCAGATCCATGGAGGCCCACCCCAAAACTTCCACAACGTGGTAAACAATGCCGGGGATCCAGGGGAGTCATTGCCTCGATGGCTCAGGGCTGTTTTTGCAGTTAAAAAAAAAAAAAAAAAAACCTTTCTAGAAAGGAATTTTAAAGTCACGCCTGCTGGGTCCAATGAACTTTTCGCTCTCTTTCCAATTTTCCTGGTAGAGTAGAACAACGCTAGAACTCAGATGCAAGTAAGAGCAATTAATCATGAACAAATCAGGTGCTCTCTGCCAGTGGTCAAATGGCACCCGGGTAATAACGAGTCGGTACGTCATTAGGGCTTGTCGTGATACTAGATGATTCGTGAACAAATATACACGTAAACATATGTCTGTGGAAACGCAAAGCATATGTGCTTCTGCTTCTGCTGTTCTCGAATGGACAGGCTGGCCATATGTGCCAGCAGTTGTGCTGAATTAATTCGAAGGTCAACGTGGTTGAACGAAGCAGGTTCAGGGAGGAAATGTGCGTCTTTGATCTCTTTAAAATGGTAATTAATGTCATAGCTTGTGTGTGCGTGTATGTGTGTGTGGGGGAGTCAGAGGACCAGCAGAAACATAACCAGTTGTGGAGCAGACAGACTGATTACACCTGTGTTTTGAAACAGGCTCAGGCCAACACAATGAGGAATGCGGAGCCAAGACAGCGGAAAGCTTTAGGTGCTACTTCATTCAGTCCTTGTTTATTTCACACCTTTTCAGCGCAGTGAAAGCTTAATAGGCATTGCCAGAAAATTACCGCCATCACTACGCTCACAATGACATGACTGTTATGTCACACAGTTCCTCGCCCAAGTCGCTTGTTAGAAATGTTTTTATATATTATCTACAATTCTGCATAGTTGTCATTTTAACACGTCTAACGTGGCAGTTTTCTCTTCAGCTGTAACATATACAATGTTTCGCTGCTAAATTCAATTTTAACGCCTGTCACTGGTTCCTTTAGGCAGGAAAATGACACAATTGGAAATAAACAAGTATTACATGAAAGCTTCTTATAGTTTCTTTGTGATGGTGATAGAGCAGAAAGCAAGGGAAGCCCTTTCCATGTTGGGATTCCTCAATCACCCAGAAATTAAGGGAATTTGAACTCCATGGTGAAATATTGGTAACAAGCCTAAATCTTCCTAAAGATAGCAGCATATCATCTTAATATTAAAAATGTGTGCATACGTTGTAGGATAAATAAATAAATAAATAAAACGAGCAGGGGAAAATGAGGAATAACGGATTCTGTCTCCTTGATGATTGTGTGATTTCCACTTTCTTTCCCTTATCTGCTCCTGTTCAGAGAGGCAGTCTGAAGTTGTGATACATGTAATACGGTGCAAGAGAAATACTGGGTAGTAACACGTCTGCTCAGAAAGTCAAATTCATGGGATTTGACTTAATTCACGAGGAGCTGGGTCTCACCATCGAATAAGTGACGTTTGGTTATGGAGATGAAACTACAGTCACTCCAGATTATTTTCTGTAATCTACTCAAATCCTTCCATCATCCACCCATACATCCATCCATTTATTCTCTTTCTTTGAACCCTGGCTTTTTCCTAATCGCTTCCATTATGAGAAAGTGTACCAACAGATAAGTAAATATCTTCTCTCATCACTGGAATGGCCTCAGGACGCACCCAGCAGCTCAGTGAATTTCTGTAAATATATTTGTGTGGTCTCTTTGTTGAGATCCAAGGCAAGTCAATGTCTCCGTCTCTGTCACTATTGGGCTTAATTTGACCAGCTCTCTCCTGTCAAATGAGATGGGGACTTAAACCAGAGTGAATCCCTGTTATGTGTGTGTGGGGGGGTGCTGTTAATGTCACCCTTGCTCTCTTGCTAGCTGATGATGTGGCTTATCACTATGCACAGAAATGAATAGACACTAACTGAGACACATAAATGTGTTCCTCATGATGACAGAGAGCACAAATGTCAGTGGAGACGTCCTCTTTCCCTTCTCTTAGACATACGTGTAGCTTTCACTTTCACTGTCGTGGCTTAGGGTTTGTGTGCAGGTTCAGTGTGTGTGTTCATGGCATTTCCTTTCTGAGATTATGCATATGTGTGTATTCATACATATGTATGTGCCCATGTCTATCACAGTCTTTGTCTGTCTGGTCGCCTCTAGCTTCTTGGCCTTCTACATATGCTGTAGGAAGGGGCACATCTTACTGAAAGAGAAAATGGGAAAGGGGATAAACCAGGGGCAAAGAGGTCATCGTCAGAGGAGGAGGGTGTGAACAGTCATGCACCGAACACGTCGGAGTGGCACTTAGATAGGATAAAGAGTGAAATAAACTAAAAGGCAGGCAAGAGATTGGGAGGGAGGGGGAGAGAGGTGTCGGTGTTAGCTGGAGCATGGCTAAGTGGAAGGGGGCAAGGCTTTGTGTCACTCAATTTGAGATGCCTACTGTGCTATGCAAGTTTAACAAAAGGCACCATCACAAGAAATATAAAGCTTTAAGATTGAAATGTTATTTTATGCTTATGTTAGGATTTGATCTTTGTGGACTATTTATTGTGTACACTATTATACTTTAAAACAGCCTTTAAAATCCCCCCAACAATCCCTGATGATCACACATAAATCCATCCCTGACGCACAAGGTGAACATGTCGGGGTGTCCGTAGACATCGAGGACTCCAAGGAGTAGTCATGATGATAGAGAGATTGGATCAGCTGAATGTGGAGCTGAAGCTGATAAAGGACCAAACCATGTCAGCTAGGCACTGCAAACCGTCACCAATGAAGACCATCCTCCTCCGCCTCATGAACCTTGTCAAGATGACCACAGCAGAGAGCCATAATCAAGGCTGACAAGCACCCCAAGCCCCAGCGACAGCAAAAGGATTGTATCTCCTCTACCCAGGGCTTTGACCTACGCAGCAGGCTGTACACCTCAGCCACCTTATCACCATTTCTAGCCTACCGCACATCCTCCAACCCAGAGGACGACAACCCACACTACAGCTATGACAGCTCAGCAGCCTCTGTACCAGACCGTCCACTGCTCAGAGCTACTATACCAGAGCTGTGGCAGCCTCCAAACCACCACGAGCACACACACTCACAGCCTCTCCCTGACAACCGTCCAATGCCGCACCGTCCTGTACACCGTACCAGCCTTCGAACCTTCCAGTCTCCAACTTCAGCCACTTTGACCCAAGTGAGTGGGCTTTTTTTGAAGATAACCCTGGAGAACCAGGGGAACAAACTGTTCAAGTCAACTGCCCAAAGTTCAAATGTCAATATCAGCCCACTACAATGAATTTTGTCTGCCTCACCAGATAGACCTCAGGAAACTAACCACTGTCCCAGACTCACCAGACTCAACTGTTGTGCTGAGGGGAACTTTGGCTTTCTGCAGCGATGCCAAAGTTTCATTGCAACTAACTTCTATGCACCTCAGGAAGTTGGATAACTTGGTCTGACTGAGAAGAATGACTCTTTACACCTGTATACAACTCTTTTCACAGTGTCCTTTTCCATTTGTCCTATTTGAAAAATAAATTAAAACCAAAGGGAACTACATTATGTCCTTGATGATAAATAAAATGCATAATATAAATTGTGTTGCCTCTGTACAAAGCAACTTCAATCATGCGAGTAAAAAAAATGGGAGAATTCTTTACAATTAAAGTCATACACTAATGAAAATGATATAAATGTTTAAACAAATCAGGAATTTGACTTTACTGAATTCATTACCTTCCTCCGCATGGTGTAGAGGTGACCAGCCACCTTTGTTTCATTTAATTATCAAGGTCTTTGAATACTTCAAAGTATGAGACTAAAAAATGAGATAATTTTAGAGTTAGAAACAGTACATGCACTAATCCAAATAATATAAATCTTTAAATAAACACACATCAGGGACTTGACCTCCCTGATTTCATTACCTTCCTCCACGTGGTGTTAAGGTTACCGGCCACCTTTGTTACATTATCTTATGAAGGTACTTGAATAAGTGCTAAAGTAGCCCTGGCTAAGTCCACATTAAACAAAGGAGACGAACCTCCTTGTGCCAACACCATATTCTGATGATGTGCTTCTAACCTCTGTGATCTTCCTTCTTCCTGTCTCTACCAACTGCTCCTCACAGGAGGTAATGGTTTGAATGTATTTTGGTAATTGGTGGGCTCTGCCGTTTCAGCTCGGCTCCTTTATCACGACAGACAAATACAAAATTCTGCCGATCTGACCTCCCTGTTGATGTCCTGCACTGCTTCTGAATAAGACTGGGAGATACTTGAACTTCTCTACTACTTGAACCAATTGGGAGATGGTATTCCCCCTTTTCCGGCTGAGGGCCGCGCTTTTTGTGGCTTCGAACCACAACCCCTTAACCACATTATCCGCAAAACCTTAATTAATTCCAAACAAATTTAAATTAATCATGGAGTTGTTCATCAAGAACTTTGATAGCTCCAGCATAGAATGTGACAGGCAACACGGTTAACAGTTAACCTACCTGGTTAATAATTGCTTAATGTCTCATCTGACATTGTTTCATCTTCCTTCTTATTCATTAAAAAGCAAAAAGAAAGCGCAAAGGATTGGTTGCATACAAGAAAAAGGTGGTAGGAAGGCTGCGTTGGACGGGGGGACTGAGTGACAGGGCTGTGGCTTTGAAGTTGCACAGAAAATGAGCACTGTGGCAGAGAACAGAGCTGGTGTCAGACGGATTTACATAAGAAACATGCTGATCTAAGAGCAGCCAGAACCTGGTTTTAGTGAAGGGGCTCAGCAAGAACGGCACATCCTGACACGACACGACACGACACGAGAACCATCTCAGCCTGTTACTCCTTCCACACATATGTGGACATACCCACGAGTCAAACACAATATTTTCACTTTAATTTACTTACTTTACTTTTTCATTTGCAGAAAAAAAAGGGTCCAAGTGGAAGATTGTCTAAACCCAGTGTTGAATAGCAAAACAAGGTCAACAGGAAAACTCCAGTGACGGAGAAAAAGAAAGAATTAAATTTCTACACCTATACAGGCCAATCCTTTGGAAACTCAAGTATCTGGTTGTCTCTAAACGCCAGTATGAGTTCTATAAAACTCTTCTCTCTAAGGTTACAGGTACAGGTGCCCTCATAGCACCTGTACGCTCAGAAAGTTTCTGGATTTAAATAAAATACAGCACTGACTTAAGTATTGAGAAATATGAGATCTCTTTATCACCTTTAGGATCATCGTTGACCTTGATGGAAGTCCAACTGTGATTAATTGAACTAAATTGACATCAGTTGCACATTGCTTATCAGAGTCAAACCCAAACCAGCACACCAGGCACAGATCTGGGGAAGATAAATAAAGTTTGCTGCACTGAAGAGTCCTGAGACCTCCGTGTTGGAGTGAATAAGACAACTGGGGCTGCAGCTTAATCCAATACAATGGTATTGGGCACCATGACCATGAAACACACACCATCACAAAGTAAGCAGACCCATTCATGCACAAATGAGGAGATGCGGTTTGTTTAACTTGCCAGTTTGTCAAATATTTGGTGGCGACAGGTTTCCGATGAGCTTCCCCTCCCAGTTTTGTATACTGTAGTGACCCAAGGATAATAGCCCAATAAGATGCCCAGGTAACTGGTCATCATTACTTGGCTAAAATATACTATGTTTGTGTGTCGGTTGAGGGTTCCATCAGCCGTGCTGCATCACTTCTTTCTTTCTCCTTCAGATGGAGCATTGGGACCTGGAGCCTTCCCTGTCAGTGCTACTGGATCACCTCCCAGTGCTGATGGCTTATATGAGTAGAATCAATTTCACTGTAAAATGTACCTGGGAGGTGGAAAAGAAAAGTATGAGTCAGGATAAATCCCAGCTCACCCCAGCAATGTGCATGAAAACCCACTGATGATGGAGAAGATGGTTTTCCTTGAGGCAGTGCTTTACTTAATTAAGCTCATAAACAGTTGCTGTACACTTTCATTTTCACAAGAAGCCGAGTACCCCACCCATGAGCCTCTTATTATCAAAATTAAAAATCCTGTCTCTTGATGAGTCATTCCTCATCTTCCCATCATTTATTAAAATCAAGACATTACAGCTTGTCCAAAAGACAAGACACTAATGAACAAACAGATGGGCGAAAACAAGACTGTCGGAGGTAATTATTGATAGACTCTTTTGGAAGAAACTTTTTACCTGTAAAGGTGGAGCTAAATGGGGGGGGGTTCAAAGGGCTGAAGCAGATTGTTCTGTGCTTTGATTAAGTAAGTACCGGTTTGTAACTAAAGATTTCCTATCAAATATATTTGTCTGGATGTATCTGGGGGGAAATGCATGTAAAAACAGTGTTTGTATGAATTGAATTCAAAGTTCAACGAACATTAAAATGAGACCGAAGATCTTTTCATTTCTCTTTCACAAGGCTGTGAACTAAAACACAACAGACACGAGCCGCACAGATGTAATAAAAGCATCACAAAGCGCTCTTTTTCACTCATTCCACACACAAACACAGGCACCTCACACATAAATGCATACAAATTCAGCACTACACACACAGACACACAGACCGCGCCCCACTTCTGTTTAGGGAAAAAAGTAATTACTTTCTCTCCCTGCCTCAATGCCTTCAAAAGCCTCAGTGGGGCGATTCCCCGGTGAGCCAGTGAAATTCACTTAAACAGCTTTTGAGAGAGTAAGCAGTCTTATTGTTGCACACTGAAACTTTGATTGGAAAGGGAGAAAAAAAAATATGAGTGGAATTCGAGGGTGCAGGCGAAGATTGGTAAATAAAACTTCTGGCCAGTATTATTTTTCTGTCACTTTTTTTGATGTTTTTTTTCTTCTTTTTTCTCAACTTTAAGCTTTAAAAACACAGGTGCACCCCACCATACATGCGTGTATCTCTTCCCCTCGCCGCGCGCTTCCAATACACACATTGTCACGAGCCGATCTTCCATTAATAATCCATATCTTCTCAGTCTTTCAGAATCTGATTTCATCTGATCCATATGATGTGCAGCTGGGCCTTTGGCGCTCCACCTGCCAGAATGCTGCCGAGGCGTGAAAGGAGGCGCATGAAGTCGCGCTAGATAACAGGAGAATTGCCTTGCTGTGCCCGTGTGTGTGTGTGTGTGTGGAGGGGGGACTAAATAAATTAACAAAGCTGATTGTGGGGCGTTTGATGACGTATCCCATGATGCAAAGGGCTGTCTTTCAGCAACGCGTCACCCAGAAATCCTGCGACGAGCGGGGACCTTTGCGCGCCTGCATGGAGGATTTCATCACATTGCAGAAGTTCCCTTTTTTAATCCCCCCCCCCCCTCCCTTCAGATGTGCAAACAATCTACCCCCCCCCTCATGAATGCATTAAATGGACAATCACCCACTGCCGCTGCTCTTGATCATGCCAACGTGTATTTGTGTTTGGGCCTGGAGACGATGCAACACTCTGGGGGCAAATGGGATGGAAGCAGCTTGGAGAACAAAGGGAGTCCAGGGGGACTTTATTAACATATAAAGAGTGTGACACGGAGCGTGTGCATGTGTAGGTGTGGAAGACGCCGTTCTACGTGCTGCTCTTTCTGCACTGTGGTAAATAACTTTTGTGCGCCTTGATTGCCATTTGTTGCGACGCGCGCTGGTGTTTGGTGTCGGCATTTCTGTGCACTAACAGCCACAACCGCACGGATAAAAATAAATAAGTAAAGTGCGAAAAGACAAAGACACTAATAAGGCTGTTGAATTACAAAGGAAAGCGGGACGCCTGCCCCCTCTTGGCAGCTCCAGGAGCGCAGCGTCACCATGTGATGTGCACGGGAACATTTCTTTACTTTCTTCTGTCTTTTTTTTTATTTCATTTCAACCTGCTTTGTAGTCAGTCTTCCAGAGAGGGAGATGGTTTAATTTTTTATGTTCCTTGCATGTCAGAGCAGGTTCTTTTTCAGTGATTCCCTGAATTGACAACAGTTGTAAAGACGTTCGTATCAGAGGAGCAGGAATCGAGGAACAGGAAACTTGGTGTAGCAGTGAGGAGGAGGTGCAAGTGAGAACGCAGTGGCATCCGTTAGAGGAAGAAAAAAAGTCCCTCCAGCGGGTTTTTTTTAAGCAATTTCCTATGAATTATACAGATGTGACTATGAATTTAATGTTTATTGTTTTGGGGGTTCAGCTTGTAGTTGTAAGATGTTCTTTAACGTCAATTTAACCAAAAAAAATCATAAAGTGTCATTTGACTCTGCGGTAAAACTGATGACATTGCAGGAAATAAACTTGCAGGAGAGTTCAGGCCCCCTTCTCGTCTTTGATATCTCACTGGCAAATAAAGTGGATGAATGTGTAAGAGACCAAGTCATGGAGGACCAGAGGAAGATAAAGAGGGAGGGGAGCAGATGAGACTTTGGATGAAAACAGAAAGGGGAGAAGCAGCAGAAGCAAGACTGAGATAGAGAAATTTATCAAGCGGCAGAGGAGAAGCGAGGAGGAAATGAGGAAAATTAGAAAATTAAAGAGGGACTGCGAGTCAGAGACATGCTGAGTCACGGGCAGAAATGGAGACAGATGAAGCAGCGGGGGGCCCATGCATGAGAGGACAGGGATTCAACAGCACAAGGTTGGATGGAACATGCAATATGATCACTGTCAATAAGCGTTTGAAAGGAATTGGCTGATAAACAGAGAGTTTTGAGAACTGTCCTCATGTGTGCTGTTCTGTGGTGTATTAATCCCCTCAATGTTCCTACAGGCCTGCTCCATCTTAAGTGACTACAAATGAAAAAGGAAAAGCAGCTGAATTTATTTTGACTGAAAATAATCTGATTGGGAACCAGGAAGGTCACGGTTGAGTCGCTCTGCTGCGAATCAATAACAGAATCTGAGCAAGACTTGGGTGGTTTGTTCTCATTCAGAGAAACATCCTTCAATCCTTCCGCGAGCACATCTAAAAACACATAAAGCAGGTGTGGTGAGGCATTCAATCACCGTCCATGATCACCTCTCCAGCAGCAGGTGAGTGATGGTCCAACACTCCCTCTTCTGACAACATTAGATATCAACCATCAGCATCATGTGACCCCAACGAGAGCAGAGCCGAGTAGAACAGAGTGGCTACTCGTGGTATTTTGGTAAGTGCACGTCCTGCCCAGATTTCCTACAGTGCACACTTGCTGTAATGTGCGTCCCATGTATTCACCCGAGCCACATTTCCCAGAACATCCCATGGTTCAGTGCTTAGTGTGAGAGTGGAAAGAGGACGTGGGCTTTTTGGATTATTCCATCTCCTGTTCTCAACCAGCACTTCAAATCCAGTTTACAAATGTTCCTGTTCAACTGGCGACCCATCATTGTGAAATGTGGCCCTGCTGTCAAAGGTTTTCTTTTTTTAACAGCTTTTAAAAAAAATAAAAACAATTGCCTGACATGGAGAAAAACAGTCCCCATTGGCTGTTTTGGACAAAGCCCTCCTCTTTCTTAGGTCCAATGACTTCCAGTATGGTTAAGAACTCACTTTAGCACAACATTATCTAACATTGTAGGGCTTTTTTAAAAGTCACACACAAATTTCAGAGCTTAAACCGCCTTATGTCTGCAAACGATGGGGAATTTGGACAGATATTCCATGTATGAAATGTCCCTTCACCTGGTTTCCATGAATGTGTTTGTGTCCTGTTGGAGTCGTGACCAAGGCTAAGAGCCTCTGAGTTACTGGGAAATCTTGTCTCCACCCACAGAGGTGAATGTTTTCAATGCAGGTGCAAAATGTCGCAAGAACTTTTGTGATTCTGTCCCGATGTTAGCTTAAGGGGGAAAAAAAACACCTCACAACATTCCTGAGGAGGTCATAAGAATTTTGCAATGTCATGCTCATAATGAGATCTAGTTCACACCTACTCGGGTCATTGGTTTGATCCCACCCAGATGTGCAGCTACGTGGTCGACTCTTTGGCGAGGATCTCATGAGATGAGCTTACTTAAAGTCGCTAAAGCTAATGTATCAAAGGAATGTTGAAGCTAATGTACCAATTTGATCAACCTGAGATGACAGCCTTCATCTCGTGCCCTCCACCCACACCCATCACCACCACTGAGGGGTTTTGGGTTTTTTCTGCATCTCCATGGTGACAAACTCAAAACGTAGACACACTAACGTAAAAGTTTAGAGTTAAATTCAGCTGAATTCCCATTCCAAAAGGATAGAAGCTGTATTCCCTAACGTGACAGTTTCGTTAGTTTCCAGTAATTGCAGCTGCATTTTTTTTGCTACAAACATACAAACAGTAAATGAAATTATACAAAGAAAGATTCAGCTATAAAAAAAAACTGAAGTGCAAACTGTTGTACCCGACGAAAAAAAAGAAAAGAAGAAGATGACTTCCGACTTCAGAATTCTATTAATCACGTCTGTGAACTGCTGCTGCAGCATCGTTAGCAGTCTGGAAGAACGACACTTTAATCATGAAAGTGATTCACCCGGGTCCTCCACCCTTCTTCTTTTCATGTGTAAATATATGTCTTTCAGTCTCATACTGCAAATTGTAATGGCCAAATATTTGGAATTCACAGAGGAAGTGACAGTGACTGGATCTGAGCTACAAATGTGCTATGCAAATTTGTTCTATATGCCCCACGTGGTTGTCTATATGAATGAGAGGACTGTGGCTTAAACCGTCGGATTTAGGTGTGTATGGGACAATTTACCCTCGGTTTGTTGGCACAGCTGACAAACAATTGATTGGCTAATTGAACCCGGAAGCTCTTTCATGTCTCGACATGTGTTTCCATATAGATGATGGCGATAAGGCGTTTGAAGACGAGAGCCGCCGCCGTAATCAGGACGCCCTGTCAACTTCAAATGGATTAGCACTTGATTTGCGTGGCGGCACTCAAGAGTTCAGTTGCAAATGGTTGGGGGTGTGCAAGACAGGAAAGGGAAAAGGCTGTTCATAGAAGGTGGCGCAGAGGAGGGAAAGAAAAAAAACACACGCGCTCTCATGCATCCTTTGCTCATTAGCGAAAGGGAAAAGCTTTTTGAAGTTTGGGTGTTTGGCAGAAGCCTCGCAGAGGAAGTGTTGCTTTCATACGAGCTTCAAGAGTGATAGAAACACAGCAAAATCCCGACATGACAAAAATCCTGTACATGCGGGCTGTGGATATTCATTTTCAGGCTCACAGATAAGTAGCAGTATAAGCTTTAGCCGCATGTCATTAAGTGTCACTGGGGCTGTAGATTATCCACAGTCGCAGCGCTATATAGTGTCAGGTTGTTTCAGTGTGCATGCTGAGCCTGTGTTTTATCCCAAATTTCCTCAGCACACTGTAGCTTCCTCACACTGTTGTTAATTAATATTCGCCTCTTCTGCTCCGTGTTTGTGTTCCTGCTGCAGCGTGAGCCGGGAGCTGATATGTGGACGCTGACGTGTAAATCTGTGGTAGTTTGAGGGTAAAGACAAGTCACAGGCGACCTAAAGTTTCCATTTTCTTGCAAAGGAGTTTTGTTCAGTCAGTCCTCTAAGCACCAGTGACAGGACATCAATTCGTATCCCCTAATTACTTTGTTGAACTTGGTCGAGTTTGGTCGGGAGAGAGAAGAAACTAGAGGGTACCACGCACCAGCTATCAGCTAAGGGTCAATCTGAAAGTCAAATTTCATGACCAGAGTTATAGCAGTTTTAGTGGTGAGGCTGGAAGCCGACCAAGATCTTAGCCTGAAATGGTGTCCAAGAACAGGAAATACAAAGCCCTCACGCACCACCTCGGCCTCGCCGAGTGTCCGTATCAGTGTGAGAGCCCTCGGCAGCACAGCTCCGTCATTTGGTCGTGAATCTGTCGTTTGTAAAAGGAAAACAAACATCCAGCCAATTAATTTCTCTGGCCCCGCCGTCCTGGAGCTTTGCTGAACAAAACAGCCGCACTCGCTTTGTCTCCCAGCACCCGGTGCCGAGGCTTTTGGTGGATTGCTGTGTTGTTATAGATCCAGCAGGATTGAAATGTCACCGGCAGCTCTTGGTCCTCTAATTGTTTTTTATTTTGAAAGAGACCCACTTCACGTCCAGCGAATGCTGGGTGAGGCTCCAGCCCCGCCCGCAGCGAGCAGTGGGTGGGGAGGGCATCCATCCAGGCCCTTAACATGGCTGTAAAATCGTGACTCCAATGCAGCGGACTCCCGTTGCTGTAGCGGGTTAAATGAATAGAGGAGAGACGGCAAGAAACGTCGTGGGCATCCTCACAAAGGAATCCGCCGGCTGCCATTTTGTTTTGATTTAATTCCAGTGTCGTTGTGTTCCCAGAGAAAAAAAAAAAAAAGCCGCATCTGAAAACACCGGAGAGGCCGTCTCCGCTTCCTGTTGCTTTGGTTAGAGGGGTAACAGAAAGCAGAGAAAGAAAACAAGGTTCCGAATTGATCCCCCCCACGAGAGCGGTGACGCGGTCTTCCCCCGGTGCCACCAGGGACGTCTTCCTTCCTCCTTCGCCCACTTCAGGGAGCCCCGTCTGTCCCCGAAGACTGCGCCGCTTCCCTGCTCCGCAGCATAACTAGGGCATTTGGGTAAAACTTCACAGCATAATTAAAGAGTGTTGGTGGCTTGTACCCTCCTCTCATTTTCTCTGTGTGTGTGTGTGTTTGTGCATCAAAGCCCAGTGATGCTTGTGGAAGGAGAGTCAGGTCATTAATGGCGTCGCGCTCCCCAAAAGTCGGCTTCCTGTTTTCCCTATTTCGTCTGCGCTCGGTCGATTTCGGGCCTCAGAATTGAAGAGGAACATCTGGCTTCTCTTTGACAGGTACAAAATGGGCCCCAGGAAGTAGTGCCCCGGTGCACTCTCAAAGAAGAATGGCAGTCGCACATTATCTTGTTATCATATTTCTTTCGGCTGCTCGCGTACGTTTGGCCTCATTACCTTTTGTACACTCCTTCCCATTTGTTTTATTCCTGTCCCCTTCATCTCTGCAGCTCTCCCCGTCTCCTTGTGCGTTCCTCTCTCGTCCTTATAACTTTAATAACCTCCCTTACACTCTTGTCTTGTGCTGTGGGAGGTGAGAGGGAGCAGGAATAAAGAGAAGGGGGGGGCACAAAGCGAGAAAAAGAAAGAGAGAGCAACAGAAGCCTCTGACGGAGACGGCGGTGCCGGCGGCACGAAGCTCAGTCATTTTCACAGCCAGTCAGTCGTTAAGTTAGTCAGCCTGTCCGAACAGACCGTACCCGCACTGTGGCGTCTTCCTCTTAACTCCCCATTTCATGGATGTGAAATGGAAGAGGAAGTGGTCCCTTTGTGGAACATGAAAGAACACTTTACATGGCGGAGTCCCCCTGGATCCCTCCCCCCTTCACACTTGCTGTCAAAATATTGACTCAGGAGGGGGAAGCAAACTGCATTTGACTCTCATGTGTCAGACACTTTGTCCTTTTGAATTATTGATAGTGCAAGAAGGGAGGATTGTGCTGGACACGAGGATGTATCCCCGGGTCTTTTCTACGTGTCTTCTGAGGTTGTACCTGTAGAACTAATCTGTGGCCGCCGACACGTTCCAGCTCAAAGCACTTTCCTGGAAGAACGGGATGCGATGAAAAGAGCCTTTTAGTGAAACGCCTGACCTCAGGGACGGCAGGGACTCTGGACGTGTAGCTAATGGCACATCGGTGTGGCGGCCGTGTCGCCAGAGCATCCCTGGGTAGAGAATACAGCGCATTCATTTAAGAAAAAAACTACGTGACACCGACTGGCCTGAAACGCAAAAGTAGCTAACCAGTAACTGTTAGGTGAAGTTTTATGAAGGGCTTAACGTTCACCCATCCATCTGTTCGCCCAGCTTGTTCTGGCTCCCCTCAATAAAGGAGCTAAAAGATAAAGAAATGGAATGAAAGTAATCATGTGTTCATTTCTAATAATTATGTCACTGGCAACAGTCGTCGAGCCAGAATATTCTATATTCAAAAGTGAAGCGTCGGCCCACTACCAAGGTGGTGGTGGAGTCAGGAACAGAACACGGATTGGTAGAGGAGACGCCATCCAGGGATGGAGACTTTAAAAGTGGCTAAAACTTTGAAAACCGACACTGAACAGGAAGAATTCAGCTCAGTTTGGCTAATTTACTTAATGTAAACACGGATCTTCCAGATATTCTCTGCAGTCCAACAGCACCATGGTAGCTACTGACAGATGTTCTGACTGAAAACCCCCAAACTGGGGGGGGTAGGATACCACAGTATTTTCACGTGTGGTTGCAGTTCCAGTTTTTGGCCACACGCTGACAAAAGGGCTCCTCAGAAGAATAAATCCTGGTCAGATCTCACCCACGGGGAAACAGGAATGAGGGAATCGTGCAGACATTCCTGGACAGGTACCGAGGTGCGTTACTTTTAACCTTTTGGCCCGGAGACACAAACACAAACCAGTTAAGAGGATGTAGAAGATTGTGGACTCCTGTAATGACAGTTAAACACATCTGCAGATGTTTGCCTTTGTGTGCCTTACAAAATATTACTATAATATACTATAATAGTATAATATATTATAATATTACTGGAGTTATGGACAGTTGACCTCTGATGGGACCTCTGGGGCCGGGAGTGAATCTTCTTAAATCTTTTGAGTCTGGCTCTGTGCTCCAGACTTGGCTTCAGAAAAATGCTAAATATGATTGTGATACGGGGAGTTAGGTCAAATCTCTGGACTCTGTATTATTACGACCAACTCTGGTATTTTTGGTCTGGCAGAGATTAGACAGCATCTTCATCAAACATTCTAATCTTATCTGTATTTATTTATTTTTTCTGTCTCTTTACTCTGCATACGCTGCTACTATAATTCAATTTCCCCACGGGGATGAATAAAGTTCATCTTAATCTTAATCTTAATCAAATGGGAATGTGATGGGAATAATCGATTCACCAAACATTCAGTTGAAAAACGAGTTCTAGGTGGTACTTAGATGATTGGATTCTGTTTTCTGTAGTTTAAATGTTACATTTTATAGAAACGTGGACAAAGATCTGAGTTATCTTCCTTTAATGGAGGTTATATATAACTAAAAATCAGTCCCAGTACACGCACACGCACGCATGTGTGTGTATACACACACACACACATATATCAAAGACCCTTGGCTTTGATCATTGGAAGTCCAAAAGGTCAACGTCCCTCCAGAAACCAGAACATCGCCAAAATTGAATCATCTGTTCCTTGGCCAATTTAATTTCATAAAATTCTGTTTATACATTTTCAATCAATATTGCAAACAATAAAGCAGGCAAACGGCTGTCCCGTAACCTCCTCCCTCCCTGATGAAAGGAGCAGGAGTGGTTTTCACCTTGACTCACCAAAGATGAGGTCTCTTCCTGACCTGAACACGACCCACAACCACAGCAGCAGATTCAGCCCAGGCCAAGATTCCGTTTTCTGCCTTCCATTACAAATCGTTCCCTCCCCACTTAGCACTTTGCACTGCGAGGACTCGTGTTCACATCTGTGGAGAGCGATCTACGCTCAGCAGAAGACTGTAAATAAACAAGGAAGCCCGTGCGCTGTAAGCAAGAAGCGGCCGTTGCTATAGCAACAGAAGAAATCTTAGTTTGGCTATTACACTTTTAACCTTTAAATGCAGACCTTCCCAAACCTTAATAAGTGCATATTATTTAATCTGGATGGCTGTTTTCTTATCAGAGACATCGCAGATCTCTGCACTCTATTTGAATTTGATGTCTTCATTTGCCCCTAAACGCCCTGATTTGATCCCGCCATACAGATCTGTGAAGCGAGCACACTCGACTGATGCCCCCGTGCAAATGTGTGAAGATCGTCAAAACAACCTTCCGGCCAAGTTGTTCATGAATAACTTGTGATGAAAATGCTGGAGCTAAGAACACACGTTAGTTTGATACAAAATGTAACATGTCTTTGGTCATTGAACCGAACACCCTAGCCTAGTAGCTAGTAGCTAGTAGCTAATGCATTCAGTTCCTGGACACTGAAAAAACGGTGCACGTTGCTTTTTGTGTGTGCATGTGAGGCAGCGGAAGGAGTAAAGGTTAGCTCTCCAGTGTGTACAGATGTGCAGCATCGTACCTTAGCTTCAAACCAGCTGAGGGAGAGGTTCTGAACCTTTGGACCTTGGTGTTATCGCTGAATGCTGCCTAAGGGGCATCAGAGAGTGTATGATAGGAGCCAGGTGGGGCTTTGACATTTATCCAACAAAAAAAACAACAATGCTGTAACCCCATCAGGTCCGTACGTGAGGCGAGCGCTAAGCCACGTTAGCTTGTATCAGATGAGCCGCTGACATTTTTTTTTCTCTCCCTCTCAGTCACTCTGTAAAAAAGTCAACTCCACATCCATTTACCTCTCAATGCATTTCCAATGAGCTCGGAGAGGTCGAAGAACCACGTCGCCGCGTTTGCAGCTTCTGTCCGGTTCAAACCGGCTTGTTTTTTGTTTTTTTGGTTGGGCGTTTGTTTTCATCTTCCATCGGCTGTAACAGGAAATTACTTTCTATGTTTTCTGTCGAATATTCGGACTGTTAACTTGTAGAAGAGTTAAGCTAACACAGACCTGCTCTTCTTTAAATCTGTGTGTCCCGCATACATATTTAAAAGCTGTAATTGATCCAGTAATTATCCAGCTACCATGTAAATTGTTGCAGGGACAGACGTGGGACCGACACACGGAAAGTCCACCTTTCCATAAACGCGCGTGTCGCAATATCAAGGAAAAGTGCGTCATTTTTCATTGTCCTATTACTTCCTCATTTCCTTCCAGGCTTCTGCTGACACACAGACTTTGTTTCACAAAGCAACGACTGAATAATTTCCGCTGACTTCCTGGTGCACTGGACACCGGAGGCGAATTCACAAAAGCATAGATCTAAGACATTAATTCACATGATTTCATTAAAGATGTGTGATTGCATTAAGCCCATTTGCTACACAGTGGCTGTGGTGTGTAGACTGTGTACGCTGCCTTTGTTGTGTAATTTGATTCAGGGGATTTCCAAGCTTATTTCGTCACTTAATTAACTACAGAGGAGTATCAGTGGTGCGCCTTTTTTCTCTTTCAGTTTCAGTTTTGCTTATCTCTCGAGCGCAGAGGTGTGGAGTCATTTGGAGGTCTTTGGCATTCTATGAATATTAACACCTTTCCTCCTAATCTGGAGTCTTCTATTTCAATATTGATTGGAAGATGACAAAAAAAAGAAACATCCTCCCATTAAACATTTCTTCCAGACTCAACCTGACTTTCAGCACCTCCTAAACACTCCCTGTTCCTTGCAGGAATACTGTACTGCTACATTACCCCGTGTGCCAGGAATACAAAATCAGTCGGGTAGGAAGGGTGCTTAAAATGTGCTGATCTTGGTGTGGCCTCCACGTTGCTTCCTTTTATTTAGCCTTGTTATTTTTTTGTTCTGACTGAGTCGGAACACACAGTAATTCAGCTTTCAATCACATTATCTTAATGCGTTTGGAACTTTTTATTATTTATTATGTCACCCCCAGAAGTACTCGGATGACACAGTCATAGTCGGGTGTGTGGAGCATGGACAGGAGGATGAATACAGGGACCTTGTGGAGAGTTTTGTTAGGTGGAGCAGGGAGAACCTCCTGCAGCTCAACGTGACCAAGACAAAGGAGCCAAGATCCTGTAGGACTTCCAGATCCAGACTGACAAGATGGTGGTGGCCAACCAGCCTGACATAGTGGTGGTGGATAAACATCGGAAGACAGTGGTGGTGATAGCAACATAAGGAAGAAGGAACACGAGAAGCTGGAGAAGTACCAAGGGCTGAAGGAGGAGATGGAGAGAATGTGGGGCATGAAGGCAACAGTGGTCCCAGTGGTGATCGGGACACTAGGGGCCGTAACACCCAACCTGAGTAGATGGCTCCAACAGATACCAGGAACCACACCAGAGATCTCTGTCTAGAAGAGCGCAGTCCTAGAAACAGCTAAGATCCTGCACAGAACCTTCAGACTCCCAGGCCTCTGGTAGAGGACCTGAGTCTGAAGGAAGGAGGCACCGCCCAGGAGGGCGAGGAAGAGATTTATATATATATATATATATATATATATATATATATATATATATATATATATATATATATACATATATATATGCTTATAATATATGCCGTATATATGCTTATAATGTTCTAATCTTATTTGTATTTATTTATTCTGTTTCTATACTTTGTAAATACAAAACCTAGTCTACAGTTATATTAATCCACGTTAGGCTGCTACTACAATTCAATTTCCCTACGGGGATGAATAAAGTACATATTGAATCTTGAATTCAGTGTCATTTCGGGATAACTAACTTTTTCCTTTGTTGTTGTTGTTTTTGCACATATATAGATATATCGCCTTGGTGGCACCACGGGGGGCCCTGAACTGTGTTCACAGATCTGGTAACTAGGATATGGAGACTTTATCAAGTCCAGCTCTAGATGCCGCTAAGCAAGGAGGAGGAAAAGGGGGATCAAATGATGCTCAAGGTTCATTTTGGAATAGAGATCCAAAAACAAATGAAGAAATATACCAGGTGATTGTGACCAGGAGGCCGAGCGTGTTGGACCAGGTCTGAATAAGCACGTTTGCAAAGGTTGTGCAATGCAATGCTAAGACCATGCCAAAGTGCAAACAAAAGCATTCCACACTCTTTTATTTCCCCCGGGGGTTCGCGGTAGAACGTCAGAACGTTGTGTCAGTGATATTCCTCGTCCTCCCAACCCTCACCATAACCCACTAATTAAGGATAATTAGGGACAGGTGGAGGTGTTGGGCTCTTTCATCGAGTATTAGATTCAGCTGATTATGAAGAACCAGCACGTTAGCATCTCAGTGCAGAACTATCCCCACTGGGCTAATTGGGTCTTGAAAGATCCCACTACTATTTGTTTAGCCTTGATTAAACCTGGGATAAAGGCTTCAATTAAGACCAAAGCCGTAATGATCTAGTCTCAAATGCCAGGCGGGCAGCACCACCGGCCTCTCGCTGAAAGGTCAGAGCAGCTATCACGCAGCTCGTCTCGCAGCATCCGAGCGCGGCTGAGAGGGAGATAGAGAGCGGCCTTGTTGAACACCGAGTATCATAAATACTTAATTGCAAACTCTCCTCTCAGGGCCGTCTGGGGAAAAGGCAACAAAGTCAGTCATTTAACGGCGCCTAAATCAGATATTTATTCACTCTGTGTTTCTATCACAGAGCGCCTCAGGGCTACTACCACGCTAATGCCTGATCAACATGCTAACGATAACAAAGCTGCGTGCGCGCCCATCAGTGTGTGTGTCGAGGAAGCGTGCACTTCCTTCCTCCCCCCCCCATCTCATTTACCTGTAGGACAATCCACGGGAGCGGGGACACGAATTGCTCGCTATTGACAAACCAGCCGCGGACGACGGCTGCATCCGCGGCGCGTTAAAAACGACTCCTCGCTCTGATTGTTTCATCATTTCCTTTGCAGATAACGTGGCGTGATGAATGCCGGATTTTATAGTCATCCGTACGTTATTTTCAGGTGGCAAGGACAAGGAGCGGGGAGCAGAGATAATTTGTTTATCTGCTTTCAGACTTTTTGTCTGAGGTAATAATGGGGTTAGCGACAGCCTGTGTGTGTGTGTGTGTGTGTGTGTGTGTGGCTTCAGACACACAGGAGAGCGATTGGGCCACACAGGAAGTGTGCTTTTCATCTCTTATTTCTCCAGGTTGCATCAGTGCTGCTTGTCACCGACAGATCCGTCCTCAGTGTCAAAACGTCGGGCCAAAATGTCGTGTTTTTCCGTTTTTTTTTCCCCTTCTTCAAATCTTTGTTTCACATAAACATCGTTGCCATATAGCGGCAACTGTCAATTAGACACATTTCTGACATGGCGCGCACCCACAAAGCCGGCTCCTTTGCTTCCCCCGTGGCACAGATTGCCTTGGCAAAACCTTGTTCCACTCCTAATTGTCAGTGGGAGTGTGTGGAACAGCTCCTGCAGTGAGCTCTGCCCCACATCCCACCTGCCTTTGGATCATCACTCAGTTGAGCTTCATCTCCAGGCAGCTGCCGACTAACATATCAATCACACGCTGACCGTGATGATGAGAAAACACATGATGGGTTTTTCCCAGATTATGACACATTTCCGCAGGAGAAAATCCTCGTGCCGTGGTCCAGTAGTAGTATTTTAGCCAAGCTACTTCCTGTCTTTTACTACTTGCATCGGGTCTCCTCTGATCCTATTGAAGCTCTCAGCTCTCGTTTTAATTGCTCAGTTTAATTACTCTCCTCTCCTCTCCTCCCTCTCCTCTCCTCTCCTCTCCTCTCCTCTCCTCTCCTCTCCTCTCCTCTCCTCTCCTCCTCTCCTCTCCCCCTCTCCCTCTTCCTCTCCTCTCCTCTCCTCTCCTCTCCTCTCCTCTCCTCTCCTCTCCTCTCCTCTCCTCTCCTCTCCTCTCCTCTCTGGTCCGGTCCGGTCCTGCTCCAGGTTTCTTCCTGTTAAAGGGGAGTTTTTCCTTGCCACTGTTGCTTGTCTGGGATCAGGCCCTGGGATTCTGGAAGCGCCTTGAAACAATTTTGATTGTATAAGACGCTATATAAATAAAGATTGATTGATTGATTGATTGATTGATTGTATTTGCGTCTATTCCGTCCTCCCCATTTGAGCCTGGTTCTGCTCAAGGTTTCTTCCTGTTAAGGGCAGTTTTTCCTCGCCTTTCCTTTCCTTTTGCTTAAATGAGCTTGCGAAGTTTCAAGGGTTGATACACTGAAACCACCACAGCGAACGAAGAGCTGGCAAATTGATTGCCAATCTTTCCACGGTTGCCAATCAAACCAGCTCAAGAGTCGCCGACAAACATCCGTGTTTATTTTGCCGTGACTGCAGCTCCAATCTGGCACGCCGTCTTCGGTTCCTCGTGGCGAACCCCGCCCATCTGCTACTCCGAGCGAGCGACGACAAATGCCACAGTTATTTTGCAAACACCATTTAACCCGGCTCTGATTCTTACTTCCTCAGCAGTGAAAAACAGATGATTTGGTTTGTGCATCAGGGAAGGAGCACCGAGGCATATTCCATCCAGATTGAAGTATTTGTCATCATGCTCTCACGCATGAGCCTCTCTCTCTCTCTTTTACTCTTTCTCTGACAAATGTGTGCCAAACGGAGGCTTCACAAGAGGCTCCGTGCGACTCGCCATCTTAAGATTTATTTTTTTCCATTACCTGGCGCCCTACGTGTCCAAAGGTGGTGATTGATAAGTTTCTGGCCGAGGGTACAGTAGAGATGAAGAATTATTCACACTTACAGTTTGGCTCTGTGAGTGATTATGCAGGAAACTCAAAGCCAGGCAGCTCACAGCCGACACTTTCTCCTTCCCAAATCATCAAACACAGGAGCTTGATTCGGATTCATGAGCCAGCGCCGCGGCTAATGTTGGGCTATCAAACGTTCATCATTTTACTTGGGTTAAATTGGCGGGCATGACACATTCGGCAGCACTCTGGTGGCAGCGCTAACGGCGGAACCTTGAAGGACCGGTATTTCCAGCATAAAAACGGAGACCAGAGCCACGCTAATGTTGTTGTCTGGAACTTTGTCAAACCTCCAACACAGAAATGAAAGAACAAGGGAAAGGAGCGCGTGAAATGAGGTATTGATACTGTTGCACGAGGAGTGCCACGCAGACGCTAGCGGTGCAGAGCTGCAAAGGCCATCTGAGAAACAGGAATTACAGCGTTAATCAAGTTAAACCAGCCATGGGATGAAGAAACTAACTCCGCTCCGACCTTTTGTCACATCTCGCAATTAGCAATTTACAGTCATGTGGCAATTACAGGAGAATAAAATGCGCTTTGCGCATCTATGAGATGCAGGATCGTCGTGACGACAACCCCGATTCCTCATTTTTCGAAGGTTGCTGCGCCGGCAAATTGAATTTCTTTCTAGTGAAAACGATGCCGGGAGAAGATCCCTGCTCCTGTGTCTTGTTCCGGGATACAGTTTAAGTGGGGAGGTCAGACACCCACAGTTACACCACAGCGACAATAGAGCAGTTAATTACTGCCTAATTAAGTGTTTGTGTGTCTGCGAGGGTGACGGAGACTATTGGGATTAGCAAGTGCGCGGCCCCTGTTTTGTTTCCCACCACTGGTACATTTTCATACCTCGAAGCGAAAACGAAAACGCAGTTTGTGTTCCGCCCGTTTTGCCGGAGCGTGCGCCAATAATGGGACGAACACCGTTGCCTCTCTGGCAACGCAGCCGCCCGCTTGTGTGCATAAAACCGCTCCTCCGTGCAGCGACGACTGGGGCTTTTAAACGTGACGGATGTAGGTGTTAAGATCAGCCCATCTGAGGGCGCGGCGCTGCTCACTTCCTCTGATCATTCTGTTCCAGCCACTGGGACTAATAAGGAAGCGCAGCGCCTTGATGTTTGGCCCTCTGGCATTTGAGGTTTACTTGTGGGCGGTGTGGGAAGACACACATGCATATCTATACACACATATACATGTATTAAGCAAATTGCGCGTATCCGCTTTCTCTCTCCTTGTCGCTCACAGTCGCACAAAGCTGCGGCGTTAAAGAGGTACCGAGATGTTTGAGCATTTATAGCAGGCTGGCAACAAATACAGGGCCCATAATTGACCTGTGCTAAAAGCAGTATTTCAGCAAGCGGCTAAGCGGCTAGCAGCCGCCTCCTCTGCTCCGACCTCCTCTCCTCTCTAAGTAAATAATGCTAATGCAGAACTTATTTATTATCCCACGGTTCATGTCCTGATGCAGCTCTGTCTTTGGCGAGCCAGAGCTTTTTTAGAGAGTTTTTTTGAAGAAGAGTAACGAAAATCCTTTCCAAGGGTAAGAATACAACAAAAGTGGCATTTTTCAGTCATTTTCATTCACTTTGGGAAGGATTCTTGCGCGGCTGAAGCTAAATGTTTGCACAACAGTAACCCCATTAACATGTCAATGTTATTTTTTCATGGCCTGCTAACGCTTGGGTATGTGGTGGTAGCTTTAAGTTCAGCCCAAAGGTACATTCACTACATTCAGAGGCCAAAGGCCTTCAATGGATGCTATCAATCAGAGCTCATTAGCTTATTTTGTTTAAGCTCGCACATTCTATGTTTCATCTTCCACTTATCTTCCTGTACCTTCTCAAATTCTTCTTCTCACCTCAGCTGCTTCTCCATTAGTGTTTCCTCCTCTCTTTCCTCCGTGCCACCCATGCTTTTCCACACCTGCCACCAGCTTTCTCTCATCCCTAAGTGCTGCTGCTTTCCCCTCTCTATCCTCCCAGTCGGCTTCCCACTGCTGTCTCCATGGTTTAGTTATGGTCACCATGGCAACTGCCTGCAAATGGTGGGTGGCTCAGAGCACTGCATTGGGTGGGTGGGAGTTTTAGGAAGGGGTACGGAGGTAAGGGGAAGCTTCTGTGTCTATACGTCGCTGTGTTGAGGCAGCAAATTATGAAATATCCCTGAATGTTCTATGTTCTCTTTCTCTCACTCAGAAACGTGTACGGACAGTTGGTTTAGGTTACCTCTACAGCCAATGCTCATGCTCCGTCTACTACAAATGCACTAATGTCAATTCTCTCCCTCACACACACACACGCAGGCTAACACAACACAAAAACACTCTTGTGCACTTAACAGGCACAAAGAAGCTCTCAGTGCAAGAGCATTACAGTTGAGAGGCTTAGCAATGGAAACGGGGTTTTACGAAGACCTGTTGAGCCAAACACAAAGAGAGCAAACTAATGCGAAATTGGCATAAATGTGGAAGGAAATGCAACATGCGAAAGCTTCAACTTTAGCTGCACTGAATTATGGGGCCGGATTAAAGCAACATGAGTGGGAAGTGCCAAATATCCGCACCTCGGAAAAGACAGAAAGAACAAAATGCTATTGTTCTGTTTCCCTGCGATTTTATCTCGTATCGCGTCTTCTGTTTTTTGGTTTGGACAATCTGGAAAACCTGTGTGAGTGACCGCAGTCGGTAACAAGTAAAAGGAGGCGGCGAGAGCCAGAGAAACTCACCGTCATTGCAGGTACAGCATGTGACACTTTTAAACCCCTCGTAGACACAGTGAGTGCAAAGATGGTGAGGGTGATGGAACCCTGTTGCTCCAAAGCTAAAGCTAGTTGCTCATTGTTGAGGTCTACATGTTAAGGGGCTCATTCTCCATACGAATAATGACAACAACAATGTTCCTTCAAGAGCCTTTTTGACATCGTTGATCGTGACTTGACATTAGCCGTGGACGCGTCATCGGTAATTGTTTCCCTGGGATCCCGAGCTAACTGGGCTGTTAGCCACCAGCACTTCAGACCCCTTTTATAACCCACACTTCTCTCTATTTCTGTATCTGGTCCACCCAGGTTACTTCAGAAGACGGTGAAGGCGATTAGAAATGCACGAGTCTCCGAGCAGCGTTTGTTTACATTGTTTAAAAAAACGATTCCATCCTTTGAATTAGAAAATCCATGAACTTTTGCTACCTTCCCTCTACCTGTCAACATTTAGCTTAATTTGGAAACTAGCCTTTAATGCAACCACGCGTGATCGGAATGAAGAAGTTGGAGGTTGACACCGTTGGGATGCAAATTAGAAAAAGAAATTGCATTTATTTTTCAAGGGTGATGTTAAACTTTTAGCAGTTTTACGGTGTTTAAGAATGTAGCTATAAGAGGCAGATCTCCACATTTTGGCTGACGTTTAATAAAACAAAATGGCAGCTCCCGTGTTCCAGAATTTCCTTGTTTGTTATCAAAGGGGAAGGGGAAGGGGGACACCACACCGCCGAGGAGTTAGCTTGGGGTTCAGCATCTGTGGGGATGAGGCGGCCGACACGGGAGAAACACTCCACAGAACATGCAAAGCTGAGACTTTTCCTTGTGACCGTTACACAGTGACGTGTCTACTGCAGTCATGTAGGCGTGAATGTGTGTATGTGTGTAAACTGTTAGCTTAAGCACTCGCCTGCAGGTGTATCCGCAGGGCTATAAAAGGGTTTTGCAGCTGTGTAGTTGACACTTGCCTAAATCTTGAGCCTTTGCATAAATACCATGTGTACATCAGACTCTTTTCTGACAACTGTCACCACAATAGTGCTCCCCGGTTGTTTCCGGGTTTATTGTTTATTTATTAATTTCTTTTGCTGTAGCTTTGTTTCCCAGCCCTTATCTGTGTGTGCACGCAAGTGTGTGTACGTGTGTGTGTGTTGGTGTGTGAGAAAAAGAGAGAGGGGATAGGGAATGAGCAGTCTGTCATGCCTGAGAGGGAGCCAAAGCCTGTTTAAATTGCCTTCTGGCTTCCAAGCCTCTCATCTGCAAACTGGCATCTCTTGTTCTCCCCTTCCTCTCTTTCCTTTTTCTCCCCCCCCCCCCCAATGTCTGCCCCTGCCTCTCCACCTATTTTGTGCATGGGCCTCTCCTCTGTCCACCCCCGTCTCTGCTGTCTCCACTGTCACTTTTCCACTGTCATGCACCTCCGAGAACAAGAACGGCATCTATCATCCCGCACATTCACACGTTCACACGCCGACACGCAGATAATGGCGAATCGCACGACGCGCATGGCGCTTTAGCCGCATTTTCATCTTGACATGGCAAAAAGCTAAGACAGGTTGAGTCATTCCGCACTGTTGGGGAGATAAAAAAGGGAAAATCTCACCATTTTCCACCGTAGGGTTTAAAATAAACCCCAATTTCTATGTCATATCAAGAGCTCGCTAATTGGATGAAATTGTTCTCTTCAACCGCTAGCAGCACACGCTGCTAAAGCCGAGGCCTTAGCGACCTGATTCGCTATGTCACTGTTAGCATGGTTTCCTTGTTCCTTTCCCACAGGTTGCCATGGTTTCAGTTTTAGGCTCCTGGTGCATCGTGCATCAAGCATCAGCCAGCAATCACCTTTGTCATCACTCGATGTCAGAGCGGCTTCTCGCTGCGTTCTCAGCTGCTGTAGCCGCTCCACGATTTGGCAGGAAACTTGAAACCGCAGGTGCGTCTGGATCAAAGCGCATCAAATATATTTTTCGAGATAATCTGGAAGTCTTTAACATGGAAGACAAAGATGTCGGACCCACGACATCAACAGCTGCGCAAGCAATAATTTCAAACTAATTGTGTTTATCTTTGTTTGAAATGATTCCTTTCATCAGTTCTTGACCGTATAAGGATAAACTTTATTGATCCCACATCTGGGAAATTCACCTAATATATATATTATATCAGGAAATAGCAAAGCATCGTTTAATTCCCATCTGAAACAACTAAAGGTAATGGCCCGTACGGGGATCGAACCCGCGACCTTGGCGTTATTAGCACCACGCTCTAACCAACTGAGCTAACCGGCCACAGGTGATATTGGGAGGGGAGATGGGCTGGCACACCTGTAGATGCCTCACCTCACCTGTACGAGGCGCCTGTGTCTCTTCTCGAACCCTTCTCATCATTGAGTCATGTGACTGTTTGAAACCTCTTCAGCGGCTGAGATGTGGGTTGAAGCAGCGTGTTTGTTTTTTTTCCAGTGCAATATTAGGTAGCAAAGTTAGAGCGATGCTCCAGTCTGTCCATTCGTTTCCAACACAATCCTGGAGTGACAGAGGTAATTACAAATTAAGCCAAGTTTTAATTACTCTGCAAAGCGACACGGCGCCGCTGAAAACAGGAGGCTTTTCGTCCCTGTGCTGACGTATCATCAATCTCCATTCATCACAAATAAACTTTTGAACAGGATTTACTGTCCCCTAGTGTGTGTGTGTGCACGCCTGTGTGTGTGTGTGTTAGTGCATGCACATACAAGTCTGTTGATAGACCACTAATAACCCCCATTTGTTTGTCCTTCAGAGTAATGGCCCCCATAAATCAAATCATATTCTCTTAAGAGATTTGCCACTGGGCCCCATCTCTCCCTCTCAGTTAGCCTTGTGCCCCCCCCCCCTCCCCCCGATCCCCCACGCTCCCCTGCCTCGCTCCTCTCATAAGAATCCTCCAACGTCTTTTCTTTCCTTCTTCCTCCCACTCCTCGGTCCTCCGTTGATGTCCAAGGTCTGTGATGAGGCGCACTTGATCGAACCTTGTTACTCACAAGGCCCCTTTTTTATTTGCCGTCTTGAGCGTTCCAAGCACCCGTTTGTTCTCGCTCCTCATCGATTATCACATTAGCGGCTTGTGATGCCTGAGCAGCCTCTGCTTCGTGTGAAGGTTGCCACTGGATGGTGGCGCCGTTCAAGGTGAAAAGACCGCGTGTCAAAGCCAGCGATTCCATCGTTGGAGAACCGGTGGCCAAAGAAAGCGCACGAGCGCGAGGAAGGGCGCTCAAGGATATCCTTGCAAACTTTGGAAACTAAGCTGTTTAAAGACTCCAGGTTTATCACAAAGTTTTGTTCCTTTTGTGATCTTTCCTTCCAACTCATCTATCTGGCACCTTTTTCCTGAGAGCGAGCTAATGCTGACCTCACCACAATGACCGCTCGGAGTCCTATTATCCACCAATCACAACGGAAAGCTCATATATGCGAATATTTATTCATATAGTTATTTTCATAGAGGCCTTGTTTTTTTGAATTGAGACACAAAAAGCTTCCGCGACATATTAGATGCTAACCATTAAGCTGAATTCATGTTCCGCTGTGCTCAAACCTCGAGCGTAACTTATGCAGACAGCGTCCGCAGTTAGCATTTATGCTCATATGTTAGTGAATTTATGCTACTCTGCGTTTACTTTATGCACTCAGTGACATCCAGTGAATAATTTTGGGTTTTCCCGTCCATGAATTTGCATCTGACTGACAGTCTTTGTAATTCTTTGATGAAGAGGCATGCAAATGTTTGTATTTAGATGGAAAATTATTCCTTTGATTTCTCCCAAAAGGAGCAGAAAATGCAATAAAACTGTCAAAGAGGAACAAACTGTATAGTCACAGCTGTGGCTCGAACCGAAGGTTAACCTTCAAACTTGGCTAAAAGTGCACATCATATACTTATGAGAGGTTTCAGCTGAAGCACGTCAGAAGCAAAAATCAGAAGAAGGTCCAAAATAGTTCTCCGAACTGTGGACTAAGTCCCTACGAACTATTTACCCCCGCACTGTTGCGCAACAATGGGTCACCCTTCCTAACAACTGTCCAGTCTGGCTGAAACTCTCAATCAGAACATCTGTATTCATGTCCCAGTGAAGGATTCACACTCGGGGTTCTGCTTACTGGATCAGCCTTTATTATTTGTGATTAGGGTCCCGTTTGCCCAGGTTAAAACACCCCAGAGTCTTGGGGCAATTGTGAGGGCACCTCTGGTGCAGATCACACGGGCCGGCTCTGGTTTACCGAACAACAAAGCCGCAGTGGACCCTGGTGCGGTTCGCTTCCTGTGTGAGTCGGACTGTCCAGGGAACCAAAAGAACCAAAGGGAGGAAGAGATACGGAGAGCAGTGCATTCTGGGTAGGAAAACTCCAAAGAACTCCAGTGTGTTGTATCAGAAGTGTGGAGCTTAAGACATGCTCAGAGGACCGTTGCTTGTTTTTGTGGTCACCAGGCTGGATGGATTCATACCGAGTTTTAGTATCATAATTCTTGTATCTTTAATCCTTTTAAAATATTTAATCGACAGGATTTTGAGGAGAAAGGAAGAAATCTACACACACCATGATATCTGTTTCTAGAGAAATGTTATCCAGTAGTCTTTTCAGTCAGTCAGGAAATAAATTCTTGCCGCGCGCTTAAAGGTGTTTTTGGTTGGTAATTTTGGATAATGGAGCAGCTTTGTTTTATAATAGAATTTTCACTCCCTAACTCTGTCTCCCACCTTCAGTCCTATAAATTTGTTCAAAAAATGAATGTCATGACTCAGGCTTTTTAGGATGCTTCTTATCTATTGAACTGCAACCACACACACACACACACACACACACACACACACACACACACACACACACACACACACGCACACACAGATAAGCACAGTTCCAGTTCCACCACTGCATACTGAGTATCTTATAGACTTCAAAGTGGGACAACCCACAGAATCTCTTAGGCAGTCATTCTCCCTGATTACAGTCTCAGTATCTTAATAAGTAATGTTTACCGCACCTGAACATGCGCGCACACACACACACACACACACTGTCCATGTGATTTTCCTCTACCTGCTTTTCCAGGCTACTAATTGATATGTTGTTTTATGCGATCAATACATTGCACTGGCTTTCACGAGTGTGAGGACCTTTAAAGTAACAGTGCAGAACAGGTGAGGAATAAGAGCAGAAATGAATCTTGTGTTTTGAGTTCAGGAGTCCTGCTGTCAATCATCACCAACGTCAGCGTCGTGAGTTCTTCAGAACATGAATATTCATGGTCGTTGCTATAAATAATTCAGTGTCAATTTAAAAGTAAAAAGCCTGATATTCTGCTTCATTAGGACTGTGGAATCATCATCTGCTTCATCTGGAGTCACCTTCCATCCATCCATCCATCCATCCATCTATGTATCCATCCATCCATCCATCCATCCATCTATGTATCCATCCATCCATCCATCCATCCATCCATCCATCCATCCATCTATGTATCCATCCATCCATCTATGAAACCAAGCAACTGTAGTTTTGGTGTTCTGTGTCATGAAGCTTCCACCCTCGAGCAGAGAGAAAAGGCTCTGGGTGATGCTCGTCCTGCTTCTCCAGGCTCATTTCTCCGGACCACTTGGACCGAGCTAGGCCTTACAGCATACTTCAAAGCCTTCAAAGCCTGGGATCGTATAAACACGTGTCACAAGTAGTTCTTTGATGATACGCAGAAGTGAAAGAGGTGAAGTAAGAGAACCTGATAGGAAACAGATGTTCTGTGTCCAACTATCAATGCACCTACACTTTCAAGGACAAGGAGAGTGTGTTGGACTGGGTTCTCCTGCAGCTCTTCTCCATCATTGGAGACATTGTGGAGTCTTCTGCTACCTGCGGGTATTTGGGTAATCAACTACATCATAAAGTAGCTGGAAACAAATATAATCAGCAGACAAAGACCAGCTCCTTCCAAGTGAAGCTGAGGTCTTTAAACATCTGCTGGGATCTGCTTAGTTTGACCTGACAGCCATCAGAAAAGTCCAGTTTTTGGGGGGCAGCATCATCACGAAAGAGCTGAAAACATAGAAAGTAACAGTTTCAGTGTGGATCCTTCAACATCTGTGGCAGGGAAGAGGAACGTCAGGAACACATCTAGAAATTGGACCCAATTTCAAAAGCAGAAGTGGAGTTCTAATTTAGAATATCTTGTTGTTCAAAGCCATTTTAATAATATAAGATGAAAATCCCCAATTACAGTCAGGAAGAAGAATCCAGCTTCTGTACACGAGAGATGAAGGACAAGTGAGACAAAGGTGACAGAGAGACACAGAAGACCCTAAACAGGATGGAGTTCCCAAAAGATCAAAGAAAGCAGCAGGAAATTGCATCAATCCCTGAAAATCACCAAATTGGGGAGCAATGAGGCAACGTGCTGACAGCGACCTGCTCCAACAACTGTTCCAAACCCAAAGATTCAGTATTTCCTTCAAATGGGATTTTTTTTTTTAGCATAAAAATAGACGCCAGCATGATTGGATGTTTTTTATTTCGCTTTGATAACTGCTCCTTCTCCCCAACAGCACTCTGACTCACACAAGCATATTATCCAACCTTAGATTGAATTCCTGACTCATTAAAGAGGCATTTCGTGACTTCAAGGTGTAGAGAGACAATATGAGCACTTGATATTGTCCTTGTTGGGTTTGTTTGATGCTTCCTTTTAAAATAGCAGAAACTGGAACTGCATCAACAAACTGTGTCCTGTTCACCTCAATATCAAACATCTTAAGATCAATTACCGCGGGAATGTGTACAGTCCCGGCTTCCGGGTGTCTCTCGGGAAACCTTAAAAAAAAAACACCGGGAAGAGTTTGTGGAGCAAAATCAAATAAAAAAGAAAAAAAAAAGCACATTGTTTGAAGTCGCCGCTGCAGACTGTCGCCGTAGCTAAATGGGTCATGTCTCAGTATTTCCTAAAGTTTCAAATTATTGCATAGCCTTGCCTTGTTGAACTCTCTCTTAATTTAAGGCCTGGGCAAATGAAAATAAGGAGGAAAATCATCTTTTTTCCCCACTATTTGTCCTTTATTTCACTTTGTGCCTTCCCAGCCTTGAAATCGGCGTGTTGATCAGATGGCCATTCCAAGCTTTGATCCACACTGAAATAATGCAACTTTATTTTAAACTTGGAGTCCAACATGTTCCCTCCATGGCTGCATCCTTCAGTTGCATCGCAAGATATTTTTGAATCTGAGCCAAATAAAGTGACTGATTGTAATTGAACCATAATGTCTGATCATCAACGCCTTTGCTGATGGCTCTCAATCATCACGCGATCTTCACAAACAGGATTCAAATGTGTTTCCATGCCTCCACCATGCTGCGCAGACATTTGTGACGTTATTTAAGCCTTTAGCTGTATGTAATGATGATGTCTCCCCTCTGTGATATGGCCATTTATCCACCGGTGGGGTTGGATTTAAGAGAACAGAAACTTAAAAAGCCACATGATAAAATTGAAACCACACCTTGGTCAACGCGTGCCGCTGCTCTGACCTTCACAACATGTATTTTTTAAGGCCATTTGGTGCTAATGTTTGCTTAAATGAGCTTTAGCAAAGGGTTAGCAGCTGTTGCTAACAGCTAGTCTTCCACCTCCTCCACCTTTTTTCCCCCTCCGTTGTTCCTGGCATCAGCACCATCACCATAATACACACATAACATCTGAACCATCAAATATTTATATCGTATTACCGCACGTGGGACTGAAAAGAGCCAACTGGGCTGCACATCTTCGTGGGAAGCACGTGTCATGCTACAACAAGATGTAAGGAAACATCACAGCTCATTGTACATGCGTGCTTTGACAGCCTGTGAATCACATGCAGGGAATATCCGCCGAACGTTCTGGGAATTTTAAACCAAAGGGATGAAACGGCGAGAGGAAGCAGCAAGGTAAGGTGGTGTGTGGAAGTGACAGTGGGTTTAGGAATCCAGCTTTAATGGAACCACATTATTCAAATGTCCTCCAGGGCAATTCCAGCTGTTCATCCCGGGCGCTGCTGCCACACTGTAATTTTCAATTTCTTTTTCCTGCTCTTATTCTCCCTCTCCATTGCCCCGGCTCTCATTTGCCCTCTTGAAACCTCCTGTATTTTTAAAAAGTAGCTCTGACTTACCCCCTTCCCCTCCTCCCTTATTCTCTGCCTTCCCTGTAATCCCATCCACAGGCGTTGAGTGACAAACCTAATTGGAGCGCAGAGAGGGTCCGGCGGGAAACCAAACATGAAGCAAAAGAGACTCTCACTTCTATAAAGCAGCATGCAAGAGATGGTGGGAGGGAGGGAGGCAGTGACGGCCAGTCAAACACAGACAAAGTGAAAAATCTGTTGGTGTGTGTGTGTCTGTGTGTGTGTGAGAGAGACCAAGAGGTGGGGCGAGGGCTACCTTGTTTATGGCTGAAATGTCAGGTTTCTGTCTCTCCCTGTGGAATCCATCTGTCATTCTGATTAAAGATTTGTTCTTATGCTGTGTCACATTGCAGATTTTTCTGAATGCTGCTGTGCACCCTGCTGTTATTCCAGTCAAATGAAGCTATTTCAACAATACTGGAACTACATTTGTTTGGTTTGACTCTGCTGGGTGGGTCATTGGCAGCATTTTCCATCACATCTTCATAAACTAATAGTTCAGCGCATTTATTTAAACTGTTTAAAGGTTTACACATGATTTCCAGCAGTGCTTGTTGTGTTTGATAGCTCAGGACCTGATTGTAGAAGCTTAACACACAGACGCTGCCTTTTCAAGTCTTAAAATCAGTGTGTTTGATTTATCTTCTTTATATTTCATACCCTCTAATTTGTGTTTACTGACTTCAAAGAGAATAAAATGATCAAATATACCGGTTCACCGTCCCACTCGTTCCACGGGAGCTTCCTGAGACAGTCGACATCCACCGTACGGCCACGCCAACAGGCTTGTGGTTCACAGCCCTTCTTTCAGGCCAGGTCATTGAAGTGGTCTTGCCGAGGCGACACCGCATCATAGAGGTTGTGGGTTTGATGCCAACGTCGTCCCCGTGGTGCTCTGGTTTAATCCACCATCAAGGTTTGGTTGGACTGAGGACTCACCCCCTGTCTGACCTCTTAAATGTTATTAAATAACGGCAATCCAAGCAAAGCTTTGCTTCCTGTTCTTTTGCTCGCTCAGACAAAAATGTGACCATTCCTCTCAGCTGCAGCCATTAACAAGATTTTTTTTTACATTTCGTTAAGCCTCCCTGGGAGTGCTCTGTCAATCTCATTACAGGTCAGAGTGAACCCCGCGCCAGACACTTGCTAGCAATTGTGAGCGAGGTACGAAGTTTCGGTCTGAATCACCGTCAGATGTGAAACGCACTAATTGGCCGGCAAACACGGTGAGGTGTGAAAGAGAAGATGAAAATGCCATAATTACATGGCTGATTCTGCTGCTCCTATTAGATATAATTTAGATAATAATCCGAGTCTGAGTTGGTTGACGACTAAAGCCACAACCGCGTTTCATTTTCGGCAGAATTAGCACAGTTCTTATCTTTGATTGGATTTTTTGGGCTGTCCGTGCTGCTCTTTCATTACTCATTCATAAGAAGAAAGCGCTCGTCATGTTTATGAGAAATGGCCTGCAACAAGGCAACAATTAAGGAAGTCGTGAGGATCTATTTGAAGTCAAGTCCACGCACCATGTCGGCCTTAGGTGTAGTCACATCATTAAAACTGGCATCAGGGGCAAATATTTGCCATTCTCTTCCACAGCACAACGCTCTCCAAACCCTCAGAAATACCCCCCCCCCCCCGGGGCAGAGGCCGAGTCACTGAAGTCCCAGCAAAGCAGGCCACTGAAACATTGCGCACCGAGGCAGCCTGACAACAGAGAAGGGGGGCTTAAGCCAGCTAAAGTTGTTGAAAGATGAATGAAAACAGCCGTCGAATGATGTTTAATGAAATAATTAGCTGTCAAAAGGCCGGCCATGAAAGCGGTGCAAAATCTATCACAAGGAAGGGTAAAATCTCCTGGTTTATACTTAATCCGGCCTTTCAGGGACTTTCAGGATACTGGGTGGTTATTTATTTTCTTTGACCAGATTAATTGACAGGCTTGTGAAAGAGTAAATGCTGTTTGAGTTGACTGAAAAGCCACGACCCAACAGGCCAAATCTGTAGCTTAGAGACGCGGCCTGCAGCAGAACCAATGTTGGACTGAACCTCTACACGGTGCCGATTTTGTGGAGTTCCTCATACTTTTTGTGAGTGTGAAGGTTAATTGTGATGTCAAGCTTCCTTCAGTGTGGTTCGTGGACTACAGCAAAGCTTCAGGGAACGCTATTTCATATATTCTCATTCAATACTGAAGTATTAGCTTGTCCTCTGACCGGAACTTCTGCAGTTTTGGTATTTAGCTGGACAATACTGGAAGAAATTTGGAACATCCAGTGAAGAAAATCTGATTTGTTGCATCGGAACAGAGAAAGTCTTACTTCCATTGTCCCAAACTTTGTTCACAACTGTTCCCAAACTTATAGCTTTGCTTGGTAAAACGCTACCTGACCATCTGAGGATGCTTCATTTGCCCAGCAACACAACGTCCTTCCTTGAACCCGGTCCTATCTTGCCGGGCTTTGAGTGCGAGTGGGAAAATTCAAAGCCTGGGAAAGGCTCCTTTTGGCTTTTGAAGTTCCCAGACCTGTTTGCGTGAAATCAATCGTGGGTACCTTTTTTCAAATGCCTCACTTCAAAGTGATGTCCTGTCCCACCGCCGCGGCTGAGGCCTAACTCCATTTTCATCAGCAAGAGATTGATGCCTCTCGGTTCTTAAGTAAGATTCCGCTCTCTGATTACAGCTCCCCTAGTTGTGGGATTTGCTAATGGAACATAAAAATAACTGACCCTGAAACTGTCGGTGGGGGGGGTGCATTATTTAACTACTCCTGCCACGGCCTCGGGGGATAAATGGAGGAGAGAAAGGTAAGATAGGGAGAAAGGAAATGAAACAGAAGGGGGAGGACAGCGGAAGGCACGCATGACGCGCTCGAAGACACGTTTCGTAGCCGTACGTTGGAGTGAACCCTGGCGTACCTGCAGCTGAACACAAAAACAATGGATCAGCCCTGCAATGTCCTTGTCTGTGACTTCCGGCGTTACCCTGCTTGGCTTTTGTGATTCTGTAAGGGTCACGCACACCCCTCGTGTTGTTGTAATTGGTCTCCTGTGCGTGGATGTTGCTGTAGCATTCCGAGTGCCTCAAGGCTCTGGATCTCTGTGTCTGGATGTGGTGCGAACAGGTGCGATGGGAGTAGAATAAAAAGTGAAAAGGGAAAAAAACCAAAACAACAACAATAGCTGTACATAAGGGGCTCGCAGAGAACCAATCCCATCGTTGATGTACAAGTTATTTCACGTCTGTTTCATTAATTATTAACAGCAAACCGCTTTTGTGGTCCCCATAACAAAAACAGTGGCGACAAATGAAGAAAACGGAGAGAAAATGTGCCCGGCGGGAGACAGCCTTCATCTCATCAACAACAACACGAGGAAGGCTGGAGGAGCGAAACAAAAGACAATAATCTGTCTATGTGTTTTTAATTCACGCGGACCGTTTCTGTCCGGGCTCCAGAATCCGGCGGTCCTGGTTGATGTTGTGAGCGGACTTTAGGAGTCAGGAATGAGCTCCAAGCCGGTGGGAACGCTTCAATGAATGAATACAAACGCTTTCCTCTTCCTGGCTAATATCAATCATGACTTTTTTTCATCCTCCACCACGTGGGTGGAATGGAAGAAGCTTTATTCATAGATGATATTTTGAATGTCCGTCACCAACTGCATTTGCATGTGAGGCCAGTGGAGGCAGCTGTGGCTCAGCTGTTCCACTGCTCAGGAGGTGGAGGGGTTCTCACAGTCCTTGAGCAAGATTCAGTACCTGGGAACAGCTGTAGGTGTTCAGTCTGGAGGGCGTGCACGTGAGTTTGACTCTTGCATATTTAGTGAGCTGGATCGTTGATTCACATTTACAATTGAAGCGCAGTAGTAGGAGGACATTTCAAAAGCTTTCACACACACACAGACACACACACACACACAGCATGCTTCAGAACAGCAGAGCAGAGAATATCAGGTGTCCCGCAGCATATTCCACAAGTCAAAGGCTCCTTGACTGAAATCCACCTGGCACCTTCTCTTTAGCAGGAATATAAGAGAAAGCCTCGGGCTGGCCGTACAGATACATGCACGCGGCACTTTAAAAGCACAGAAGGTCGATTCACAGCATTCTGAGAGCTGACCAGTGAGTTCCTTTACTTCTTATAACAGATGATATGAAATTCATCTCTCCAATCATTAATATTCATGGCAGAAAAATGGTCAAATACACAATGAAACACGGAAAGAAAACCCACGTCCACGCAGCCCATATGAGCACCCCTGAGAAGGCGATGTTTGGAAGACCCATCAAGGCCGAGGCAAGGGAAAGGCCTGTAGGGGAAGAGTCAAATAATGAGCCAAATTTAAAAAGAAACATCCAAAAACACCAGTGCCTAGTCGGCACCCCTCCCCCTCCTGCCTCTGACTGCCTCTGCCTCTGCTGCCTTATCTTCTGACGCTCACACCCGCTCAGTTAATCTGATGGCGATGGCGGAGATCAACTCAAACGTCTGAAAGTTGCGCCGCAGCCCCGTGTTTGTGTGTCTACATGAATCCAGTCCTCAAGGCACGGCTTAATTGGAGTGTCTGAGGCCGGAGACACAACAAAGTGAAGCGCTAATGTTGGAGACGGTGAGTGAAGGGAAAGGAGAAGAGGAATTAAAAAAGCATGCTGCATGCAGCTTCAGAAGGGGGATGACTGTTTCTACTGTGTGCTTCACACGTGCACACACACGGTCGGTCAGGGCGGCGTGCCAGAGCGGGTCCACTCCTCTGATAGCCCGGGAGGTGCCTCACCGACCCATGAAACACTTTCCTCTTTGATTCTTTTGCTGTTTCAGCCATGTGATGCACGCTTCTTCCCAGCATGTGCTCGTTTAGTCTCATTGTGGTAATGGAAGTTGCTCTTTTCAAGGTGCATTGTTTCCGTAGGTCCCGCCAGCCTCGGCAAAGTTGGCTGCCAGACTAAACGCGCTTGCTACCCTGTCCTAATTGATTTGTTTGCGCGCGTTGATTGAGATGAGACGCCGCCGCAGAGTGTAAATGTTCAAATTATGAAAAGCAGACTGCATAATTACATCTCCGACTATTTCCCAACGGGAAGCTCCCAACAGAGCCGGAGTAAAGAAAGGTGGAAAAGCAGAAAGCGGGGGGGGGGGGGGGGGGGGGGGCAGGGAAATGCATTCAAACAAACTGGAGAGTAAACGGAGAGTAAACGAAGTTTGATTAAGGGGATTTCAATCACTACATGTCTCCTGGCTCCAGCACTCCGGCTGCCCTTGAGACTCCTGGATTAAATTTAAACAGTGGATTAAATTAATCCACAACCTGGGATTAGGATTATGAGTGTGGGTATTGAGAGATTTATTGCATGTTTCATAATGGATTTACAAGATTTTTACGGGTTTAAACCGGTATATTGTGATCCCCGGGGTGACGGAAAAGTACAGCAGACAAACGAAAGCGAGGCGCCGCCGACAGAGGAGTGGATTATTTTTAAACTCATCTTTCGAAGGTTTGTCCTCACGCTCCCCTGGTGCCGGAGATGAAGAGAAAAATTTCCCTGCGCAAAATGGGATCGGCGCGTCCTCGGAAAATGTGATTTATTCAAACCAATGTTTAAAGTATCGGTTTTGATTGAAATGTGACAACGGTGCCGAGGAGCCCAGGAGGGGCCGGCGGGAGTTTGTTGGTTTAAACTGGGATTTTTTTCTCTCTCTCTCTCTACAGAAAAACAAAGAAAAGTGCCAAAATGCTGCACTCACAGCTACATAACAGGTGGTCCGGCGTTCTTAGACACATATGCTCTTAGGTGGGTTCTATTCCAATCTATATCCACATTAAAGAGATTAAAGATTACGGAGGATGGCTCCAGCAGCAGCTGGGTCCAAAAGCGGAAGTCTCTCCCTCGTCCACGGTTAACAGGATTACCAGTGTGAAATATTAAATGCCACAAAGTATTTTAGCCTTTTTTTTATAAATATAAATAATCTGTATCATGTGTTTGTACCAGGTCGACTAGAGGGCAGGTGTGTCTGGTTGGCACAATCTCATGCTAAATGTATGGTAGGTATGCTATCTATCTGTTTCATCTGCAATCTGTTAGCAAAACAAGAAGTGATTTCTCCCAAGGATATATCGGCCAGTGGATGCTTCCACCGATCCTACCCGTGGCCCTTTCACTTGAAGACAGGCTAGTTCTCCTTGTTTAGAGAGCTCATGCGGTGCACGTAATAAGGTTGTGACAATGCAGCACTGCTGTGATAAAATGCCATTTCGCTGCCTCAAAGCTCAAATGCTATGTGTGACTCAGCCAATCATTCCAATGTCGATTTAGCCTCCGCTATAGATCAAGTCAGCTTATGTCATCCATGCTAACGACTGGAACTCTGGTCCCATCAACGGCCATGAGAGATTTGCAGACTATGATGAGTCCTGCTGGAAACGGGGTCTAAATCGCCTCGTTGTGTGGAACCAGCATGTTGTGATGATGCGATTACCAGCAGGTATGTGTAGTTTCATCACGTTTGCAGCAATGCTGGTGCAACCACAGCGGGAGTGAGCTCCACGCTGTAGAAGGTGGAGCACGGTAGAGATTCTGCTCCAAAACCTACTTTTTCATGATTTCGTACAAAATGGATCAAAATGTTTCAACACAAAAATGGCAAAAATGTTACGGCAACTTCTCCAGAAATTACATGTAACTGTGATTCATGTTTGTAATATCTATGTCATATCCCTTGTATTTGCTTAGTTTCTCTCCTTTTCATGTATTTTTAAGGGGTCTGTCTTGTAAAAAATAAAATAAAACCTGCTTGGAAGCCACAGCTGTCACTAGGCGAGCGCTGTTTCTGTCTTCCGTGAGGTCGGTGGAGATATATCAGCTTCTTTGATCACATGCAGACAGCCCATGTCATTCTGCTCTGCAGGAATATTAGAGACCCAGACTGCATTCCCACGATACCATCCAATTTGGTCTTTGCTCAATGCCATCTACGGCACCGAGCGGACAGCTGCGGCACAAATGTGGCAACGTGTCACCCTCTGGTCACAGCTCAGCCCCCCGTGTCAGTCCGGTTCATTTAAGTTATCAAAATACCAGAAGCTGGGCCTGTCCGAAAAGTAAAAAGGTAGCAACTCCAACTGACTGTGCCCATTACTTCCTGCTGACAGGGTCTCTGAGAAACTCTGCACTTAATTACACAGAACCTGCCACAACGGTGTAACCACACATCAGCCATCACTGGAGTCAAGCCTGCCATCGTTTGAATTTGGACTGCTGGTCAGAGAGTCCCTGCAGTTTTGGGATTAAAGGTATTCTACTTGTACTAATGGCAATGTTTGCTTTACATTAAATACCCACACTTGAGGAAAAAGAAGCATCCGTATTCTACCTGTGTTATCTTCACCTTGTTCATATGTCTCGCTAGTAACGGCATAAAGCGCGATGATCAAAGCATTCCATCCTTCAATCTTCAAACACCATCTCCCTTCTGGTGCCACGCGGGGGGAGGAGCTTAACACGAGGAGAGGTACACCCTGGAGGAGCCAGGAGAGTTTGAGGGGTTTTGTCTACTTCTATTTTTCCCTTTCTGGGTCATGGGGAGGGTATCCAGACAGGGTTCACCCCTGGACGGGTTGCCAGTTCATCGCAGGGCCATCTGTGGGCATTTGCGGATTTGATACCTTGCTCAAGGGTACCTCTGGCACGCTCCCCTACCGCCAGAACACCTTCCATATTTTGTCTACTCCGGGACTTGAACCAGAAACCCTCCACTTCTCAGCTGCCACTGCCCCAGGATAGTTTTTAAGAACCATAAAGCAACAAGGAAGAAGAAACCTCCCTTCTTGCAACTCCGCAGAACATTTATTCCTTTTTCCCTCTGCTGGTCTTCAGAGTCACGCTCTTCAGCACCCTGTCCCCTCTGATGTGCTCTGAGACAAAAGACATGGAAGAGCAAGGACGCGCTGCCGTGGTTACACGAGTGAGCTGTGTGACAAATGGAACCAGTCCCCCGTTTTCAGACAGAGCAGAGTTCACTTCTTTGACCTGCACCGGATTTCAGAGTTCAGTTTCATCCCCTCCCAAACGAGGCAGACTATCACAGGAAGCGAACCCTGGTCCGCTGAAAGTGGACTGACGAAAACACCCTAATTCTTCAGTCCAAATATGTGGTTAGCATATACCAAATTCCTTGAGCCTCTTGTGATCTGCAGAGCTGCAGTCATTTTGAAAGCACGTCCAGCTGCCTTATTAGTTACTCTCGATGAACCACCCTGACTGGAATCTTTTCTGATTCAATTTATTTAGTTCCACTGTCACAACCTTGACAGATGCCACTTTGGTTGGCTTGCTTCTGGCAGGGGGTCGCGGATCCCAGGGGAAATTACTCTGCTGTGAGTTTCACCAAAGTGAATTTGCTATGCTAACTGCAGACACTCCGCTACGTGTGGATTTGCCTCTTGCTAAGTGCTTTCCTTCAGCTGTAGCATGATACAGATGTTACTTTTCATGAAATCCACCATGGAAATATAGCCCATTTCTCTTTTAGTTGCAGGGAGCCACAGCAGAAGATAATCGCCCACCCACCCTTCTTCACAAATGTTCGTGATGGTCTTTTATCTTTCAGCCTTGAGGAAGTTTGCTTACAGTCTGTAAACACCCTTGAATTTGCCCTCAAATATCTGTACAAAAATGCGATTTCTTCCAAAAACCAGTCCTTCTCTGGTGATAGTCGACGCACTAACGCCCATGTGTTCTTTTCATATTTGTTACCTTTTTTGCCCTTCTAATTTTCCCCTACCAGAGGCATGCATTTATTTCAATAAATCATTTCAGCTTAACATATTTTCATTTTGCAGGTATGAAGTGAGCAAAACCACCGCAGGTAGACTCCTCCTCCTTTCTTTAAGCTCAGAAATCCGACTCCTACCCACGCACGGCGCTCCACGGAGACGGCTGAATGGTCTCTTCACAGAGCGGATGGAACTTGCTTAATTGGCGGCAGTTTATCATGTTACAACTTCTCTCATAAAATCAAAGAGTAGTTAACACAAATGAGTTAAGAGTCTTCAGCAGCAGGAAGATACCGAATGGATAAAGCGGACACTGGACGGAAATTGAAGGAAACTGTTGTTGTTGTTCTTTTTTTTTACTTTATTTCACATCAGCATAAATGAATATGAAACCCTCCTCGGTGAGATTCGTGGGGGTATTTTGCGTTTTTATCCACATATAATAACCATAATTAATCAGGAATATTCATACGTCGGCCTTAGAATAGAGTTTAATGGGGATTTATATGCAGATAAAACAGCTGGATAGTGACAAAATCATGTAATGAGCTGTTTTAAAGCCATTTGAAAAACGAAAGCGTCGACAAAATCCTGCGTGGGAAACAAGAAGTTGATCAGGTAGCCGCCACCGTCGTCAGTGATACGGATCAGAGCTTCAGCGGAGGACTGGATAACTGTAATTACCAAATATGTGCACGCTCTACAGCAGAGATTTAAGGCATTTTATCAGAGCTATAATACTACAGTCACCACAGCGTATTAGCTCGGTTGATTATGATTACGGCTGGTCGTCGGTGGCAAATCCGCCAAAATTATCCGGCCCTTTGTCTTTAACTCTTATGGGCAGATTTCTGGCGGTTCGGGCACATCGCGGAGTTCATTGGCACTACATTTCTTCCTCTGCTCTGTGGACATAATCCTGCTGGCTTCATCATACTGTGACCTTGAGCTCACACTGGGTCCATTTGTGGCCACGCATGGAGCAGAGTTCTCATCCAGAATATCCTGGATCGAAGACTGAGGAGAAAGTGTTTGGAGAGAAGGCTGGAGCAGACTGGGTGGCGTCTGCAGTGAAGAAGAAGCTGGGTCCAGCTAGAGGACAAGGTCCTCAGTTTGCTGGTCAAGCTACGTTGCCAAAATACAGCTTTGTTTGTGAGCGCCGGATGTTTCACGTGGGTGAAATTAGTTTGATCTACATGGCGGCTGGACTCTGTGTAGCTTTGGAAAGGATGAAAGAACATCCTGGGAATGCCTTCCGGAGGAACTTCTAAGACTGTGCCGTAGGGGGAGCCTTTACAACTTGTTTATTTCTAGTTTGGCAATTCTAAAACTCACCGAAATCGAAGTAAACTTCATAGAAAAGTTTAATAAATTATGGTAATTTCTACAACTGAAAAATATCTTTTTTTTAGCAACCTGATATTTTTTCATGTGCTCTCAATTTTTTATTTTATTTTTTTCAAATTCTTGATTTGGATTCGTGACAGACCACACGTGCGCACACACACATATACTCACATTTGTGTCCTTGTGGAGACTTCCAAAGACATAACACAATAGCAGCCCCTCATGCTAAGCCTAACCAGCCTTAACCGGAACCCTAACCTAGACCCCATTCAAACCTCACCCTTATAACCACGTCTGAACCCCTCAAACAGTTCTTGGAAGTTGTGGTGTCCAGCAAAAATATCTATATATATATGTCTTCCTTTGGTGATACACAGCGTGGCTGTCACTGGAGGGGTGTTGTATTTACTCTGGAACGTTCCCTTATTCTCTTAAAAAGCAGCATCCTGCTGGAGGTGGGGCACACACAGAGATAGAAAGAGGAATGTGTCCATCAGACGATGCGGTGCCAGGGGGAAACGGTGCCAGCAATCTTGCTAAAACTCCCACCCAAACTCCGCCCACCACACAAGCACACACGTATACAGACGGAGCTTCCTGCCAAGCAATCCTATTAAACTCTAAGTTGGGCATTTAATCTTTTAACAGGGAGGAATCCTACAGACAGACAGATTGAGAGATGGGCAGAAATATTCTTTCCCTTTTTCCTCCTCGCTCCCGTCTCCATAGTGACCGTCCTTCATGAAGCATCCTTTTGTTTGCACTCTGGGATCGATGGCCGCGGTGCTCAACGCTCAGCACTGTTAACAGTTAACACGAAGTTTAATGACACCAAACGAGCCCCGACAGTGATCGCAACAAACACAACAATAAAAAAAGGAACTTCATTTGCTTAAAAACCTCAGTTCCAAAGTAGAAAAAGTCTATCATCAAAAAGCGGAATTTGACCAGATGCGAGGCCGTGATATTTGCTTTATTAGCACCGTAGCTTCCTGCTTCTTACATCCCAGCGTTTCATTTTGGGTTTTGTTTTAGCTCAAAATAAATCTCATTAAAGGGCAGCCTGCCTCATTTGGTCTCCGTCTTAATGCCGACTCTGTCTTCAGTGACATTGTGAGGATCTTACCAGGAGCTGCATTACAATTATTAAAACAAAAGCTGTAGAATGGACTGTGAAAAAAATGGACTTAGAATCAATTCAGAGTGCACTTTAGCTTATAAGTGGGATTTAAAGGGGATAAATGCTTGCAAGGCTGAGTTATTTGGGTAGATTATAGGAATTAGGACCAGACAGTGGAAAAAAATCTGTTTATTGTTTGTTGTTTTTTTGGAAACACGGTTGAGTTTTTAAATGGCACCACCACAGCTTTCACATGTTCCAAAATAGCGGTGGAGGCTCGGTCTGTTGGGAGCTGAGAAGCGGAGGGTTCTGCTAGTAGGGAAGGTGCCAGAACACCTTTAGAGCACTGCCGAGGTGCCCTTGAGCAAGGTACTGAACCCACAAATGCTCATATGGGGCCCTGTGATGAACTCATCCAGGGGGGACCTGCCTTTTCCTGTTGTGGACCCTCCCCGAGTTTTTAAATGTAGTTTCCCAGCTGCTGGAACACAGTGGTGCCACTGGAGGCAAGACTGGGATCGGCTAAGGTGGGAAGTCTGTTGCCTTCTCCAAAAATCCCCAACTGTGATTAAAGATTTCTGCCTCCAACACGCTTCTTTCCCACCGACTCTGCTTGTTTTTTTTCCCAATCAAATTGTTTCGGAATTAAATGCATATTCCTGAAAATGTCATTACTTTCAAGGTCAGCTAGAACAGAACAGAGGCGACTAACCAGCTACTCCACAAATGGGGAGTAAACACACTCCTTATTCTCCTTCCTGCGTCAGATTCAACATTTCAATGGTTTGTACCCGGTTTGTACTTTGCCGAGTGCCACACTTTAACTTAACGGTTGTTTTTATTCATCCATTCTAGCAGAAGTGGAGCAGCCTAGATATCTGTTCCCCAGTTACTTCAACTTCTTTCCATCCTCAGTGTCCTCAAGTACTCTGAGGTCCTCTGGGAGATTTTACCCCTCCAGCGTGTCTTGGCTGTATCCACGGAACTCCTCCCAATCAGTCAGACCCATGAAATCTCAACAGGGAGTGGTGACCAGGACGCACACCATCCACACTTCCTCTGGCTCTCTCTGTGCAGAAGAAGCGTCAAAAGCGTCGCAATCATTTAGATTTCCCTTTATTACTTAAAGAGAGGCCTAATTTCACTCTCTAACGGAGCCATAATCTTGAAACTGATGGAAGGATGGGCGATATTAGATATGTTTTAACTATTTCCCCCAAACATCCAACTTTTAGAAGCCCGCAGATATTTTAGAATATTATTTTATTCATTTTTTTTTTATTTCTTTTGAAAGGGAGATTTGGGGAGATTACGATCTCCCTTGAAAGGATTCGGAGATCAATCACAGCCGCCGGCATCTCAGCACACAGAGACTCATAGTTACATCGCTTCTGTCTTTCCCTCCACCCAGAGACACACATGCACACACAAACACCAGCTTCTATTCAGAAGTAATGAAGGCCCGTGTTTGACAGGGTTGACGCAAGTGCGCTGAAACAGAGCGTGAAGGTCATGCGGATGCTGGGAGAGCCCAGGCTGCACATTACTGAAGTGACAGTCTCGTTCTGCGTCTCTACATTTACACGCAGCGCTCGCTCCGCGCGCCCAGAAACGGGCAGTGATCACACGCGCACACGGTGCACGGTTGATGGATGCTGTTTGGGTTGGAGAGGAAGTATCCTGTTGTTTCCAAGTAAGCACTTTCTGCTCACTGCTCATTGCCAGGAGCAATGGTCAGTGAAGAGGGCCGCTGATCTCTTTCCCCCTGACGGGAGGAGAGGAGGACTTAATGGTGGACTCTGGGTGCTTACTATTGTCCTCAAGCCATGTTTGCTGACTGGATTTGTTCATTTAAAAAAAGACTCTTACGTAGTAATTTGATATGGATGGGTTTTACATTACTATGGGTTTGAAGAAGGAAGCAGCTCCATCTATACCTGGAGAAGCTGGGAGCACCAGATCATCCCAGTAGACTGCTGGCTTCCTGCTGGTTCCACGGGACCCCCCACCTGCTGTGGAGCCGGCCCCCTGTCCAGGTAAGGGAGGCTGAAACTCTCCCTACTTTTAAGGTCAAGCTGAAAACCTTCATTCTAGTCAGTAATTCAATGACGACAGTAGTTTTTCCAGCTAAGCTAAAGCTCACTGTTAGAACAGGATGAGGTCACCCGTGCCATCACCTTCCTCGTACAGCCACAGGCCGAGGCTGAGGGGGCACAGAAACAGCGTCCAATTACAGCTTTTTCCCCACCTCATTCTTTATGTTTGCACCTCTTCCTCTCTTCTCCCTTAAGTTAGAACTGGAAATACCGATGGCCGAATCTGAGTCACAATGACTGGAACTGCATCCAATAAGATGCAGAAATATGAGTAAAAGAATTAAAATGAGCAAATATATAGTAAAGAGTTTCTTTGCCCTTCTGCGTCTCTGTGCGAGGAGCTCAGTGATGCTCCGACAGGCACGTCGGATTCGGCCGAGAGCTTCCAAACACCTGCAAGTCCTCCTGCTGCCCACCCAACTTTTATCACCCCATCACGACTGCAGCCTTGAAAACAAGCGTCCTCCCTTCCCAGAAGGAGTGACCCGACCGTTTCCCCCGTTTCTGCTGGCATTTAAAGCAGCCTCTGCTTTAAGTGTTGCTCCTCTAGTTCCCCTGCCTCTTGACCTGCTGTCCACCACCTGACACCTGAGTCAAGAACCTCGGCTTCAGTAAACCATCACTGAGAAGGTCAGCCTAGTCTGGACTTCCATTTCAAACCACTGGACAGCTTTCACTTGTTTCAAGTGAGAATAAATGATCACTTGGTTCCAAACCTACATCTCCCACAGAGCAGAGGGGGTCATAAAACCATACAAGTGTGAACTTTATGACCCATAAAGATCGGCTGACGTTGCTGATTTGACAGTTCAGAGTTCAGAGAATCTCCAGAAATGAAGTTTTCGATATGGAATCATCAGGAAATGGGAAAAGAACCTGTCAAAAGGCCAAAAGAGATGATCCCTGAATAAACTTTAGATGTGTTTATATTTTCATTATTCGGAAAATGTATTCCAAACAGATTTTAGAATGTAGTTATGAAAAATGGACCGATATCATTTACATAATCCCTCTTTTCATTTCCTCAACTTAATCACCAATATTTCTTTTCATGATCTAATTTAGACACATTTCCTGGCTGATGAGTGAATTACCGCTTTATTGGCTTGTCGGCAACACCCGGGTCCTCCCTAACTGTCATCACTGTGTCGCTCGCTAACCTCTGCTCGCGGTGCGTTGCTAACGTCTGGCTCGACACCCCGCCGTGTCCCACGGCACCTGGCTGTAATTACGCCACATTTACAATGACACCGCGGCTGCTACGGCCTGTCTTAATGGCAGAGGGCAGCCGAAGGAACCTCAAATTAAAACCAAAACATATTTGGCCGGGGCGCTCCTGGCGTGTGCCTCACGCTCGGAACGTCTGCGAAGACAAAGTCACGAGCATTTGACACCCGCTGATGAATGGGGAGTTGTGCACCACGCAGCGATAATCACCAGAATGTCAGCAGTTAGCTGCTGTTTTTCCTGCGCGGCGGGGGAGAGGCCCTGTAGGTCTGAAAGGTTTAGCAGCATCTACAGACACCAGCCACAGCCTCCTGCGGAGAGACCCAGTCAGCCCCTCACTCAGTCCTCACTGCTTAGCAGCCAACTGACATCAAGCAGCCCGAGTTAAGCTGAACATCGGACAGGAGCGAGACGCCTCCGCAGCCTCCGCGGCTTTAGACAGCTATTCTGACATTGTCTGCCACACCTAACTGCAGCCGAGACAGGTGGGAGCAACCCCCAGTGTGTACACATGCACCCACACGTGCATGTAAACGTGCATCTTTGTGGTCTTGTTTACAGAGCTTTGCTGTCAACACGTCTTCATCGCTATTTTTTTTATCCCCTCACTGTTCTCCAGCTCCGCGGCTAAGCCAGCGTGAGGCGCAGGCACGCTGTGCAGGTTTCATCCCTCAGCTTAGAGGTGACTGTTTATGTTCCTGTATGTGTTTTTGTGTGCGGGGGATCGAGCACCTGCGCGAGGAGCCGAATACGTCGCCCGCGAAAACGCCGTTTTCATCTTTTCTGTGTGCGCGGCCTTGAATTTGCTGCCATTTTCCATACTGGCGCGTGACGGCGGGCAGTGAATGTGTGTGTGCGTGCGTGCACGTGTGCACGTGCGCCTTTCGACAGGCTGATCCCGAGCTTATATGGTGAGTGGCAGCCACAACCATTCAGAAGTGCTCCCTTTGGGGCATAATGCATGGAATAAAAACAGGCTTAGGGGCACATCAATTCCACAGGCTTAAACAGAACAGTGACTTTTATGTGTGTGTGTGTGTGTGTGTGTGTGTGTTCTACTTTTAGACCAATTTGGGGTCCTGTCATAATGGCCACATTGAACCAAATGTCATAGCAAAGCAGGTGGATTTAAAGGGGATTAGAGCCTTTAAATATGGTTTTGGCAGATGACAAAATGTTACAAGGAAATGACTCAGATCCTCCAATAAATATCAGCGACTCATGAATAAATTTGATAGTATCAAAGTTTGCTTTTTTCCCTCTTGCTTTCTTCCGAGATGAATCCATCGACAGCAGCTATAAAAAGAGTGTTTAGAGTCCTCAAAGATGAGGGATCGTTCTGTCCTTTTCTACATTCCCTCTGCTCCATTAGCGTAAGCAGAACGCCAGGCATATAGTATTAATATTTAAGACTCGCTGTTCACATTAGGGAGAAAAATGAAATGACATTTGAGAGGCTTCTGTTTGTTTTCTGGGTTACCAAAAAGCCATTTCAATGTTTCAGAAGCAGAAAACGCCGCCTGCGGAGACTTTGTGGAAGGAAAACAAGCGCATGAGCCCAAAGCCAAGACAACATGGAGACATGAAACAATTTCCGCTCCCGGTTCCCCCTCCTTCCTCCCGTGGTGAATCCTATATATCACGTGAGCTGTGTGTGTAACAGCTCGGCCATCTTACGCCTCAAACGGAGAAGAGACTCATTGGGGTAAGCTGACCCGACTCACTTGCACCAAATTGAAATCCCATAAAGCATTCGTTTTTCGAGAACATCATCATTATTTCATTTTCCCTGGCAAGTGAACAGCACAATTTTGTTTGATTACAAGCCGTGCGCTCATGCATTATGAACCACGGAGCGCTTTCGCTACATTGAGACTCGTCGTGAGGCGCCGGGACAAACCGTATCGGCATTCATGAGGCCGTGCAGCTTGTTTGATGATAATTTCTCATTTCGCCAGATTAAACAGCATATTTTGGATAAAGGACTCGGCGTGGTGTTCAGAGTGAATGGAGGAGAAGGAGGGGGCGACAGGCTGTAGGTGAAAAGAAGTAGCACTTTTCAGACGCTCGCTTTAGCTGCATTATGAACCCTTTCTTTGATCTTTGGGAAATTTAATTACACAGAGGACAATGCTTGCCTGAATGTGCATGCATGCATGTGTGTGTGTGTGTGTGCATTTCTGGGAAGGGGGGGGGCCGAGCGCTCGTCCCTCAGCATCCAGACACCAGACAGAGCTCCGTCCAGAATGGCAGTCAGAACGTTGGTTCCATGTGAACGATCAAAGAGCTCGGTGGCTCGGCGCTCCAACCACCGAGGGATTTACAGTCCCCATGATGAGCGGGGAGAGAGAATTAAGCGGACGGGCTGGAGAGAAGAAAGGGGGGAAGAGGCAGACAAGGGCTATGCAAAAATGAAAGCCAGGGAGGAGAAGAAAGAAAAGGGGGGAAACTGAAAGGAGAATTGCTAAGCATGGCTGAAAGGAGGCGAGAAAGCGGGAATGAGAAATGAGAAACAGATGGAGAAAAAAGGCACTGAGGGAGATCGAGATGAAGCCGAGGAAGCAGAGGAAAGCACCATTAGAGCAAAAATGAATAGAGAATTAAGAACCTTGGGGCTGGGAGCTTCTAAGAAGCTGAGGAGATGATTGCAAAATATCTCATCTGGCCTCTCTCGATGTTCCTCCTGTGTTCCAGGGATACAGAGCAGATTTGAGAGGGAGCGTGGCCCAACAGGAGTGGTGGCCAAAAGACCCGAGACTTCAAACATTTCTGGAATGTTTGATCCTTCTCCGTTTTTTTCCCCACCCATCTTTTTGTCACTTCCTCTCCCCGCTGACCCGTCCAGCTCTTGTTCTGTCTAACAGCCACCTTCCGTATCTCCGTGTGATTCACCATCTAAAGCCGCAGTAACAAAAGAGCTCAGGTATTTCCCATCCCATCAAAATTCCTTCCATCCTGCGCCGAAACAAGCCGAGTTTTTTAACAACTATATTGATCTTGCTAAGCTGTGCCATTAAAGCTGTTTTATTAAACGCATTCTTCATCAATAAAACCAAGGAGAACTTTACAGAACTGCCCTGGAACCTTGTCTTCCCGAATGTTTCTGGGTATTTTCTTTTCCATCTGGATAAATACAAGATTTGAAACAGAAACCCCCAGAAAATCCTCCTAAACTCTCCACAACGGCGCTAGATTATTGGCCCTTAGCACCGGATCTCCAGCGCAGCTCCAGGAGGTCTTTTTATCAGATACAAGCTCTTCCTCATCCCAGCGAAGATTAAAACCGCTCGATAGATCCAAGAACTAAAGCGGCTCCGGATTTCAGCATCTGATCTGTTGAGAGCTGTGAATCTGTGTCTGACACACACACACACACACACACACACACACACACACACACACTAAACTTATTACATGCTATTTTTTAAAGCGATGGCATCACATAACCCGCCCTTCATCCATTTCTTGGGTTATTTTCCACATCAGACTACACAGTGTTTGAATAAACTGAAATCCTCTCAGGTTTACCTCAATTCGTCGGATGAGGAGATCAAGGGTGCCGAGGAACGCGCGCTCTGAAAAAGTTCAGTCGCCGACTCCCTCCTCTCCGGGCTGAAATGACTGTTACCGTCACAGCTCTGTTGTGCAGCGGTGTGAACGCGACCTCCAGCTGGTGCCGTGTTTACAGTAACAACCCCTTTTTCAGGGTGGTGCTCAAAACCGTTTTCACATCTGAGTTCGAGCAGCTGGCGAACATTGTTCAGTCAGAGTTGAATCTGTCAAAAACACACAAAGAACAAGGCCGCTGTGGCGTTAGCGCTGCTGCTGGTTTCTGTGGCTTTTTTAGGTTGAGCGGGCTCGTTCTGCGGTGTAAACGGTTGTAACTGAACCGGTACACAGATTAAAGAATGGCAGATATTATAAGATAATAAACACTTCAGTTTCTCTTTTCTTTATAAGAGTTAATCAGAGATAACGCGGATCAGCCCTGTGATGACTGACTTTAGTGATTTAATAAAGCTATATAAGACTATAAAAGTCAGTATTATAGGATACCTAGAAACATAGAAAAGCCTCCCCACAGTACACACACACACACACACACACACACACACACGAGGCAGTCTCAGAGCAAAATCACCTGAAGAAGTGACGGATATTATTGGCGTAAGAGTTGATCCAGAGACGAGTGGCGGGGGGGAGCCAGCCTGAACACCAACAAAGCATTACGAAATCTGTTAAAAATGGTTTAAACACCTCCGTAAGTGCTCGGTGATGTTGCACAGTGGCCTTCAGCAAATCAAAACTATGCCCTGCAAAAAAAAATGAAAAAAAGCCTGTTGACGCTTGTGATGCTCCACTTAAAGGGAGAGAACCTCATGCTAAACAACAGAGCTGAGCCCAGAGAAGTTTGTCACAGCACGGAGCGAAGATGAAAACCTTCAAATGAGCGCATTATTTAAATATTAAGGCAAACTAAGGGAGGTCTGAAGGTAGATGGAGCCCTGACCTATTTAAGTGACGTCTAACGACAGATCAGACGTGAGCTCCTTCCATGTGGAGCCTGAGCGTTGCCGTTTTGTTTGGATGTTGGGGTTGAGTGTTTGCACATGGGGCGGAAAGTGCGGGATGTGAAATTATTTATGGATTTGCTCGGCCGTTGGTGTATCCCCCGGCCGGCTCGCAACTGGAAGCCAACAAACAAAACAACAAACCAACAAAAAAAAACAACTTCTCCAGCAAACTGAGGCGGGAGCAAATCCCAGGCAGCGCTTCTCCCACACGAAATCTGGATAAAATGCTAAAACTTCGCAGATGTATCGCCTTTACTACGATTTTCAATCATTCGATTCAAGAGCCACACGTGTCTGGGCCCTGCTGAGAGCGTCTGGAGGCAAACCTGTCACACACAACATCATAAGCATAATCACAGAGCTCAAAGCTGGCGTGTATGAAACAAAACACCCACTCCCTCACACCCACTGCACCCTCTGGCTCTGTCAGCGCGTGACATCGATGTGCAGACTAGAAGTCTATCCGGCTGCAGCACACGCAGGCGGGAACGTCTTCATACCCTTCGGATATCACCCAGCCATATACTTTCCTGGCTAACGCTCCGTAAAAGCAACGCGCTCTGCCCGGTTTGGGGGGGACGCTGGTGTCATCCTCCGTGAATCGCCCGCCTTCGCCGGCCCACCTTGTGGGAGCTGGTGAAACGCGCTGGCTACTTCAACGGAGACAAACAGTCCATATTTCTCCAATTTCTGCAGGATTGAGCTTTAGCTGGAACGTTTTTAACCTTGTAGCGTGAATTCTGAACAATCCCCGAATGAAATTGGCTCTCTGAGAATGTATTAAGCCTGATGTGAAGAGGCTAGCAAGCAGCGCTAACTCTCTTGTCGGAGAAACGCGTGTGTGCGGGCGTATGTTTTCCTTGACACACGGTAAGCTGTGACTGTATCCTTTCTGGCTAAATATTTCATAACACAGAGAGATGCTAAGCACGTGCGTGTTCAGAGACGTGATAGACAGACAGAAACGTGGAAGGAAAATAAGTTTGTTATTTGTTCGACTTGGCAGAGAGCTGTCAGAGTACAAAATCGCCCAGTCTTTCTCTCCTTCCCAAGACGAGGACAAGCTTAATGAATTAAGATCCGGCTCAAGCTCGCTTCCTGCAGCGCGCGTTGTGTGAACGTGCATGGAGGCTTTAGCCCGGCGAACCAAGCGTTTGTGGGTCGTTAAATCGATACGAAGGCCGCCGTTTACTCTCAGAGTCTCGTTAAGCGGACTGACCTCTTCATCGAGACTCTGAATTCTCTTTATTTCAGGTATGGAAACCAAAATCCTACGTGGCCCATTAGTGCGGCGATAAAATTCCGAACAATGGCTGCAGAAGGCAAATTAGCAAACAATGTGCTGTTCCCCCGTAGTCTGAGCGATGACAGGAGTACAAGGCGGACTAATCCATCTTAGGCAGGTCAGATTCCTGCCTCTGGTCTTATCTTCCCCGAACACACTATCAGACAAATTAGCAATGGGTCCACTTAAGTGTGTGCGCAAACTGCCGAGCGTAATCTGGAATGCGAGCGTGCGTTTAGTGGTGGCATCCGCTCATCGTTCGCGCCGTCTCCCGATGTTATTTATGGCCGTTTAAATGATCCCCGACACCTCTCATTTGTTCAGACAGCTCGAATTGGCTTTCTGTCCAAACAAAGAATGGGAGAAAAAGGGGAGCGCTGGGGCAGGAGGAGCGGGGAAAACAGAAGGGGAGACGGGGGGATTGGGGAGGGTGGCTTGGCAAACAGGCGAGGGTGTGAGAAGGGGGGGGGGCTCAGAAGAGTGTTGGGTAAAGGGAAGGTTCAAGTGGAGGGAGTGGGTAGGCAAAACCAAAGGGGAGCAGAGACAAGAGTCAAGGAGGATGATCGGGATTTTAGCATAAAGCGTTCCAGGAAGAAGAGGAAGTCAGTGAGGGACGAGCGCAGCGGCCATTTCCTGTGGGGTCAAAGCAAATTAGGCTGGGAAAAAAACAGAGTCCAAGATGAACCAGCAATCTAATTACATCCGTCTGTTTAAATGCATTTAGCTGTGCGTTTGATTTTTTTTTTACAAGTGGAAATTGATCTTTACGTGTACACGCGTGTGTGCCGGGAACGGGAAATAAAGGCAAGTGTCTACCTGCAGATGGGTGACGTGCGCTGCTCCTTTTGAGAGCCGAGAAAATGATGAAAAGCTCAGCAACACAACAAGAGATGTGATGATTTGAATGGTAGACTAGTTACACAGTGACAAAAGGTTTGGGCTATAGAAACATCCAGAGAGTTTAATCTTATATGTTTACTTTGTTTACAGAATGACTGCAGAGGTCTGCTTAAGGGGTTCAGACTTGGATATAACCCATAATAACCCACACTGTACCGTAGACCCACTGGACCACAAACACCCCATTTCTAACATCTGTTTTGGTTTTCAATGGTGCTTTTTTATCAAAATGCTTGAAAAAAGTAGCAGATTATAGTCCCACAATTACAGTAAACATGACAGTTTTTACTGAATAATAGAATTTGGCCGTATTTTGGCCCATTTCTATTCATCTTCTTTTCATCAGTCATTTCTCCTTTGAATGTAATAAAGCTGCCTTTGGTCCTAAAGAACATAAAGCTGTTTGGAGTTTTGCGTGCCGGCGATCCAGGTCACTTCCTGTGCAGTCACATGACTAAGCCACCTTCACATTTTTTTAGCTTTCTGAAAAGAACCAATAAAAAGGGGATTCTGTTCTTGCACAGCAGCGCAGCAGATTCCAGCCATGCTTCCCCTGCGAGGCTCCGCAGGGTTTCACGCCAAACGTTTGTCTCGTGATACTTTTAACCTTCATTTGGTTTCCACTTGAATTACCGGCCCCCCTGAGCAATTCATATTTCCTTCAGCTGTGAAATTATCAATCCCCGTCGCAACAACGGTAAACACCACCAATGCAAACCAAAGATTTGTTTCTTTCCTTCAAGGTCGGGCCGAGGGCGCGCGCCTTCGTCTTCTTCGCTATACGTCCGATTATTTTCTATGGTTTTCCTTTTGAAAACACGGAACACGTCGAGCTTGATTCATTTCCAGAGACCTTTTTCCTCACCCCAGCCGAAGACCAAACTCGTGAGCCAGGCGCTAATTATTAACACGGTGAGAGAAGTGGGAAATATACAGTATGTATATGCGTAGCAGTGACCTCCGCCGACACGTGGATTTGTCTTTGTGATGGATCGGCTGCAGCCAGAGTACGAAGATGCAATAAGTGGCACAGTTAAAGAGCTGGGGGGGGATTTATCTGCAGAGGTGGTGAATAAGCTGAAGATAAATGGGTTAAACAGATGCTATTCTTTGAAGGTAAATGGATAAAAATCCAGGAAATATTTAACTGGGTCAAAAAGAAGGGGGGGGCAGGTTCCAACAGCTTTTAATAGTAGGAAAATGAATGTTGGGGCTCTTGTTTGCCCAAATCTCCGTGGTCTTCACCATTAATGGTATAAAGAACAAGGTGTTTAATGTCACACTGTCAGTATATATCGTAAATGACCTGTTTTCTTTTTCCTTTTTGGTGTTTTGCTTCAAAATGACTGGAAGGTGGGCCCACCTGCTCGTCCTTCCTGCTGACCTCAGAACCTTGTTCCACCTCCTCTGACAGATCCTGGGGTTTGCTCTCACCTTCTACCTGAGAGTTCAGGAGCCTCCAGGGGTGCTGGACATGTGCTCCAGTTCTTCTCTGGGTAGATGAAGGCTCGTCGGACTACTACAGAACCTTGGTCCAAATGATTGTCCATGATGTCAGGTTGACGGAAGCCTAACTGATATATTTCATTATAAAATGATTTGCTCTGGATGTGTGAGTACAACAAAAGTGACACATTTCAATATAAATGTCTTAATATTACAGCAAAAACCATATTCCAGGATCAGAAAGTTACTTTGACAACTGCAGCAACCACCTCTGGGCTCGAATGATGCCATGGAAACGCTGTGAAGTCTGATATTTTGGGGTTTCTGTTGATATTCATGAACTGCGGAGCTTGAAAAGAAGCACATGTGTATGAACTTCTTAAATTCCACCTTATGGCCGCCTTTGATAGGTTCATCGCGTTATTGGAGAGAAAATGGGAACAAGTGAAGGACAAAAAGTCCACCGCGGCCCCGCCGCTGCTCCAGCAATCAATTCGGCTGTAATTACCACCGACGACATCTGTCAGAGATCCGTATCTTATCTGAACCATTTGATAATAGAGTTTATCAGGAGAAATGACTGGTGAGATCTTTACCACGTCAAGGATACACAAGGATATTTGAGGACACACTCCCACAAAAACAATAGCTTATCTATACAATAACTATTAGATAACAGAGACGACATTGTCGGAAGTTTAAAGAGCGAGAGGAAATACTTCACCTGTAACTACACTGCGATAAAGTACTAAATCAATCAAGAAAAGATGTAATATAATGATAAATAATGGCTATGACTTTTATACAGGCCATAAAAGAATGGATGGATGGATTGGTTAATTACAGTTTAATATATAGGCGCAGTAACAATGTAAAATGTGTTTAAGTCACACGCTAATAACAAAACCAATCAAGCTCATTTTTGTGCAGGTCCATAAAAAACATCAGTGAATAACGCTTCATTGGCGAGACATTAAAAACCAATGGAAACGATCGCTGGGCCTCCGACGTGACGCGTAGAGGACATGTAAACATCTCCAACACGCATTCCTGCCGGATGCAGGGGGGGGGGGGGCTCAACCACAGCTGCAGAACAGCTGTTCCTTCATGTCTAATTGGCTTTAACAGTCAGTCATTACACCACTGAGCATAATGCAAAGCACAGGACGTGAACAAAAAGGATATTTTCCATCCTGAAACACGCTCTGGATTCCACTTCCATTCTCTTGAATGTTTCCAGCGAGAGCTCTGCTGTCCTCGTTCTCCGTTTGATCCTTGACGTTTGTCATTTTGAAGGCGCGATCCTGAAATTCCAGCATTTAAAGGAGAAAAAAAAGAAATTACAAAAATGAGTCCTGTTTTCATGTTCATCAAAGATGATGGGGTCTCGCCGGGTTACACCTGTAGCATTGAGCCGAGGTGAACAAACGCCTCAATCCCATCATGAAACGCATACGGGCGCACATTGGGCGGAGTCACGGGAGGGTTTTCCGAAGAAATTCAGTCACTGATGCAACGAAAATAAACAAAAAAGACGCTAAACCAACATCACAGCTGCCCAGATGGGTTGCCAGTTCATTGCAGGGCCCTATGTGAGCATTTTTGAGTTTGGTGCTCTGCTCAAGGGCACCTCGGCAGTGCTCTGAAGGTGTTCTAGCACCTCCCCCCTGCAACCAGAACACCTTCCATGTTTTGTCTGTACTGGGGAGTGAACCAGGAACCCTCTGCTTCTCAGCCCAGGCCGGAACAGACCGAGCTCCTGCCGCCCTTTTTTAATCTGTTTCTAAGGAATCACATATTTGTCGCCGCTCCTGTGGCGTCTCACGTTGGTTCCTAAAATCCAAATCCCGTTTGGAGTGGCCACTGTGGATCTGGGTGTTTACAAGGGTGGAAACAGATGTGCGAGCGCGTTGCTAAAACATTAACGACGTCCCAAAATGACCGTTAACACGTGAAGCCTGTTAAACGTCCGTCCTCCCGTCCGACCCCGGCGAAGCTGCACTTCCCTCTTTTTGACTTTCTGAATTTTAGGATGAGACGCTTGAATGTGTCCTTCAAGGCTCCGCGTCCTTCTCTCCTTCCTCTCATCTCTCACCAAATTTGTTTTGGTCACACTTTTTTTTCCTTCTTTTCTCCCCACTGTTCTCATTTTCTTTTGTTTGCCCCCTTTGGCTGCTGGGAGATTGACAATGAGAATAAATCTGCTGTCACGAAGGAAAGATCGTCCCATGTGCATTTTGATGAGCGTGCAGTTTGCTAGGAGGCAAAAGTGTGAACATTTCTGCTCTCCGCGTGTTTGGAACAGGGGGTGACAGGGACTGGGATGGAGAGCAGAGGGTTGGGCAGGGTCGGGATCCTCTGGTATGTCTGGTGACGTGGGCCGTTAGCCTGACGGGAATAAACGAGAAATAAACTACGGGGGCTTTAAACTCTGCACTTTCCTCAGGCCAGATAGAGTTGGCTTGTGACCAAGTTCGGTCAAAAATTAGTTATTACAAAAGAATCTCCAGTTCCACAGGTTTATTACTCATCGACCTTTTCATTAACTAAAGTTGGAGAAGACAACGGTCCTGGAGACACTTAACAGAAGCGGAAGATGCTCTGAAAGCCCGGAAAAATTCTGAAGTTGGGATTTGATGTCAAGACCTCATTTTAAAAAGAGCGGCGATCAAATTCTGTTGCCAAGCAACTAATTTCAAAGAAAGGAGAAGACGGAGAATAACGGAACAAAATGTTCCAGCGAGAGCGATTCCCTCGCAGCTTTCATCCCTCCCAAGAATTGTCTTCCTTTTGCCTTTGGCGTCACGCCACATATCACATCAAGAGTTTGGACACACAACCACTGATCCGGCGTCAACCAGAATTAACAAAGGTTTATTTCTAGGTCAGCTACTCAAACATCACTTTGCCACCACTGTAAAGTCATAGAAAATAGGTTTGAAATAAACTTGAAGGAGCCTAAAAAAGGGGGCCAGCGATGTCAGAGAGGAGGCTAATTCAGATGGAAACACCATCAGAGGTCACAGAGGTCAGAGAGAGAAGCAGCGGCGAGCTCATTAACAAACCGGTGCCATCAGAAGCCACACAGGAAGTCGATTTAATGAGACCATTATTGATGTCAAAACCACTACTGGCGTGATATTGGGAACCGTTTGAAATGAAGCGTCCTGAGATAAGTGTCGGAGCAACAGATGGCTCACCTTGGAACATGAATGTCTACATGACTTCAGTCTCCCTCACCAACTTTCTTTGTGCTGCCTGGTCAGAAAAGTATGATTTCCCTTCGGTCTCCTGTGGTTCCAACTGCAGCCGACAATCTGCTGCGCAAATAAATGCTCGGAGAAGACAAACATGCTTTGTGTGACAAGGAGATTAAGATGGAGGTAACATCATTTTCCAAATGCCTTATAAATCTTCAGCCACTTGCAGTAGTGCGCCGCACCGCCGCAGACATGCTTTATACTCTCCATTATACTGATTAATTGAATGTTTGCCTATATCTAATGAGCTGGATTGCTCCGGGGAGTATTTGTTTATCTCTTTTTCCCTCTTCTTCTCTTTTTGGTGCGTTGTGCGCGCCTGTTGTCGACCCGTCTCATCACAACGGGAAAAAGGTGTCGCCTAATACACGTGCAAAGGAACTGGCAGAAACTTCTTTTAGAGGGAGATGCTGGCAACTGGCGGGACAAGTGATCTTTTCACCTTGTGGTTTTAAAAAATGTGTTCTTTCTGTGTATTTATTGGGCACCTCCGCCAGCAACGAAGTGTTTGTTTTTTTCTATTTCTGTTAATTTGGTGAAGAACTGTCCGCACATCCTTCCAGGTTTGGGATATTTAAAACAGGCTTCGTCCTTAATGAGCAGAGAGGCAACAGCAGTGCTGATATCAGCAGAAAGTGAGGGAGCTGCAGCGTGCACGGTCTTACACGGTATTTATTTCCAACAGAACAATCTATCTACTTCATTTCTACAGTCCTGAGCCTGCGTAATCGTATCATAACTGATCTAAAAAGCCACACATGTTGCAACGCGATCTGATTAGAGGCTGGATCTATTTCATCGCGCGTATCCCCTGGAGAGCTGTATATCTGCACATTTTGTTTGTGCATGTGCGCCTCTTTGTGTGTCACTACTTATCTGAAATCCCTCGTGTCCCAGGCCGAGCGGCTGTAATTTAAGCTGATGTTAATCTATTTTCTTCATTTTCTCCTCCCAATAAGCAGGAAGTTAAACGACAATGATAGGGTCAGGGTCATTTCCTGCTGCTAATGCCTACTAATAAGGTTCCTTACAGATAATCTAGGTCTAATGATGTGCTTGGTGGCCGCTCACACTTGCTCCGGGTCACTTTTTGAGATTCAGCAGTCAATATGTGTTCAAGTGACGGGATTCCGCTCCGGGTCCTGAATATTCGAAGAGCTTGTTTTCCAGACGAGGCAGAAAGAATGATGTGGGCACGGTTGGGGCTGAACTACACTTATGAATAATAACTGATGGAGACTGAAGGTTCTTAGAGGCCGAGTCTGTTGTCACATCTTTTTTTGAGAAGACCAATCCCGAGAGCATCGTATTGGACCTGTGTAGAACGCTCTCTACATCTCTATCCAATGGCCACATAATGGAAATTCTCCCGTAGGCTAACATACACCTGCTTTTCTACCGTCACAATGTCTTACTCAGCCTATTTTAAATGATGTATCTCACGTATCTTTTTAAGCTCTGGAGCCCAACAGTTGCTAGAACGAATGGATGGATGTTTGCCTTTAAATAAGAACTTTTCTCCCTGGGTCTGACAAATGTTTTTAACTTTTCTTTTTTTCTTATGTAGTGAAGAACTTGTATCCCAGTTTTCAATGCAAACCACATCCAGACTGAGACCCTGTATTTTAGTTTTACTTAAGAGTGTCACATCATCACTTTCTTACGAACTTGTTTAACAATTGCGGTGACGGGAGGACGATGATAAAAGGGAGTAGAACTAGCCAAAAGTCAGATATAGGAAAAATAACCATGGCAACAACTAAATAGGTGATGTTCTTATAATTCTCAAGGACATGAACGAGAATCCTTTAGCTTCTGTAAATGGAAGCACATTCGGGCAAAACAACTCAAGATTTCCTTGATTTGTTTTCTTTCTTTCTTTCTTTCTTTCTTTTCATACAAGCCTGTGCAGCACAACCTGTTCTATCACTAATAGGTGTAACATTGTTAAAAATAATTGAGATCGGTCCACAAACACTGGGATTTAACTTCTCATCGTCTTCAAGATTAGCACAAAATTAGAGCGAATTTACAGAGAACCCTAAGGGGTAAATGAGCAGGTAACCGCTGACGTGCTGCAGCAGTCGACATTATTCAAGAGTGGGGCTGTCAAAAAATACTGAATTTTTATTCTTCTCCCAACTTTGCCACAAAATATTTGATGGCACAGCTAATTTTGGAAATTATAGCACCGTCCAGCGTCTGAGCCATTCCTATCTCATCTCAAGCTTTGGACATTCCAGAAGAAAAATGACGATAACACGTAGAAAAAGCTGTCAGATATGATTCAGGTGGACACTATAGACGAGGTGGAACCTCACGTAGACAGCGCCACACAGCTAGAAATCTCCTGCATCAAAGCTGAGATTTCCCAGAAATCAGCTGGAACCAAACACAATTTCAGAGAAAATAAAGGATGTAATGAGGAGTTAGTTGAACGACATCGAGTCACCCAGTCAAGGTTTCCAAAAGCAAAACTTCACAAAATATAGTTAATGACGTTTTTAAGGAGGAAGAACCCAAATGTGACCACAGAGCTGTGAAGGCTGAAAACAGAGAAGCACTTCAGTCCATTGAAGATGAACCAGCATCCAGGTACCGTTTGCACTGCAAGAATGGAAAAATCCCTGGCGTGCATGTAAAAGACACGTTTTAGAACGTCTCTATTTAAAAGACATGTGATATATACTGTATGGCTCACTGACAGCCTACCCTAGAAACAATTCTGGCCAGACCATCTGGGAGGAGCTCATTGATTCCTCAGAAGACTATGGAGATGAAAGCCAACATGCACACAAACGTATGGACCTTCATGGCCGCCGTGGGCTTGTTCCTGTTCACGGACGTAAACGATCCCTCAAACAAAGGTAGCGGGCTCAGATGCTGGTACCCAGGGAGGCTGGATGGCTTCCATTGTAACACCTACAGACTTGGTTTCAATAGCAATAGAAAAAGCCAAAAAAAAACGTGGTCTAAGAACAAAAACTATGGAAGCGGTTAACTGGGCAAAGGAACACACATTAAACTGTGATATTTGCAAATAGTCTGATAATTAACTGTGTCACATAACGCCTGCTAACGGCAGAATGTGAGCAGCCTCCCATAACAGAGTATCGCAGGGTTGAGTGACAGCCATCTGGGCACCATGTGGCCCCCAGCATTCATGAATCGCAGCATTATAAAAGGCGGAAAACTCCTTTCACAAAGTTTATAGTGTTGTGGAAAATTGAATTTTGTAAAGCCTCAAGAGTCAACGCCATGACATCAATGTGGGACGCATGAACCAAAGCCAAACCAACGCTTTAACCAGTATTAATTTCTATCAATTTTAGATGTTTTCACAGTGAAAATAAAACAACTACAGGAGCTACAACTCCACCAGCTACTCCTTTAGAAAAATAAAAGGGTCTGGAGAGGACTGAAAATGATCTGAACAGCTGCACCAGAATCTGTTTTGGGTTTAAAACCAACCTCAAATAGACTCCATTCCATGTGGAGAAGCTTGAGCCACCTCTGATCACTCCTGGTCCTCTTTTTGGTGAATGTTGCCATCAACATACTTCCTTCCAAAATGTTGAGAATGGTGGTTGTTCCTATGCTCCTTCCTTGGTTGTGCTCCATGATCTTCTCAGCTCACCTCTAGCTCACCTCTTGTTTTTCTCAGAGTAGAAAAATAAGAGGAAAATCCTTAATTGTGCTGGTGCTAGTGACGCCTGTATGTTTCGATGCACCTGTATGGTGTAAACGTACATCGCTATCTCTGAAGGAATGACCTCTTTGTTGAAAACTTACAGAAGCTGGAGCCCAGTTTCATGTGATTAAGCTAATGTGGTGTCAAAGGCTAACTGCTAAATGCAGACTTACCCAGCTTGTATCCTCCATATTTTGTTTTCCAGGGGCTGCAAAGTCTAACTTTCAAAGTCTGTTGATGTCAGCCTTCATTTGCTGAGTCACTTGGAATGAGTCATTTTTGCCCTCTGCCGGTCTGCAGCTTTGTTTCAATTTCTTTAAAATAAAAAACAGAACATCACTTTACCAATTTTAGGCCCTCACTCTCCCTCTGGTGTGGATCAAAACAATCATTAAGAGACCTGTCACAATTGCAAGAGAGCAAGAAATCAATGCTACTTAGCCCTGCTCATTCTTGATAACGTTTTATTTGATAACTTGATAACATTTATTTATCTGAAATTCTACCTTTTTTATCCAATATGTAGTCTGCTGGCTTTCATATTGGAATCATTTGATGGATAATTCTCTTACTATGTGTTATAGTGTTGTAGTTCCTGCTGGATAGCTGAGAACAGACAGAATAATCATCAGTCATGACAAGGAAATACATTTGCTTTGCTGGAAAAATGAATAATTCTTGCCACCAAATGAAATTTTGACTTTTCTGTGGACCTCCACAGTCGAATGGCTCAAAGGCCTCCGCTATATTTCAGCAATAACTGCTGCCCATATGCAGCTGAAACAGGAGGAAATAATGTTAACAGAGACGGATGTGGCCTGGAGGCTAAATAAAAGTTTCCATCCCAGTTTATTAGTTCGATGAGCATTTGCGATAGTAATTATTCTTTCACTGGCGCGTCGAGCTGGTAGGAAACAGGCTGCCGTGTCACATTCCAGACATGTCCCCATAAAGCTTGACGTTCATCCTGCTTTGCTGCTGTAGGTGCAGAGGACATGCAGAGATAGTGGTTAGTCAGCAGACTTTAACACGGCCATTTAAATGCACAATCTCTCTCTGCCTCATGAAAATACGCAGCTACACAACCCGCAGACCTGCACATACAAATTACTATATTACCTCACAATAACCACAGGCAGCATTTTTGTCTTGTCTGCCATAACTTTTAGAAATAATCCTTTGATGATGATTGTGTGCATGTCTGTGGGTGTGGGTGTGTGGGTGTGTGTGTGTCGTATTGTGAATCCACTGTCAGCACATCGTGTCAGGGGCTGGCTGGGGCTTTCAGAAGTGCAGGCACAAGCATATATTATTTGGATTATGTATAAAACACTGATCGAGGCCGTCTGCTTGCATCAATCAGGAGAGTGAGTGTAAGAGATGGAAGGAGGCAGGAGGAGAGGGCAGCAGAGGAACAGAGAGAGAGAGAGAGAGAGGGGGAGAGGATATGGAGTCGGATGGGAAAAGGAGCCAAAGGTGTGGGAGGAGGCTGGTTGAGTATTGGTGAGTCCAGATGCTATTAAATATGCAGAGGGGGAGAATAGATGAGCCCAGAGATGGGAGGTTGGCATTCAGTGTAAGTGGAGAAAAAAGAGGAAGGGGGATTAACAGGTGAGGAGATGCATGAGAATCACTGTTGGTACTGCGCCTGTGTGTGTGTGTGTGTGTGCATGTGTGTGTAAGGGGGAGTGGACGAAGGGATAGAGAAGAAGTGTAGCTTGGAGACTTTGATTGATGGGCTGTGGACAGGACCGCTCTCTAGAGCAGAACCACTCCAGCACTGGACACCTGCCAGCCACTGCAGTCCCAGGGAATTCTGTGTGTGTGTGTGTGTGTGTGTGTGTGTGTGTGTGTGTGTGTGTGTGTGTTCTTGTACTTGCTATATGCCAGAAATCCTCATTCTACTAGCAAAGTGAGGGCATTTTTGCTGGTCCTCACAACTTCAAAGGGCAGTTTGAGGGTTTACAATTTGGTTTTAATGCGATGCCAATGAAAGTCCTCACAAAGATGGGAGTACATGTGAGTACATGTGAGTACGTGTGTGTGTGTGTGTGTGTGTGTGTGTGTGTGTGTGTGTGTGTGTGTGTGTGTGTGTGTGTGTGTGTGTGTGTAAAGCTCTGCTGTTACCATCTGATGACACTGGCTCCGTCTGTGGCTCCGTCTGTCCATCCTCATCTGCATGTATGTATGTCCATGTACAGAGGAATCGGAACATATGGATTCAAACTGTGGCTCTATGGACACGGGTGCTTCAGTCCAGGGGTGCCTGCTGGGGACAGACAGCATCAGAGACAAAGGAAAAGGTGTTTGGACAGACATTATCCCACTGTTTTCCTTCAGCTCATCCCAGTAACAGCAGAGTCTAAAATGAGGGAAAAAACATTCCATTTGGATGCTATTGACTTCATTAAAGGAGTGGTAAAATCAAATCCAGGAAAGACTATAAGCTGAAGATCAACATGAAATAGGATCCCAGATGAATTAACAAAAGTAGAGATATCAGTTTGAGCTTTCTGCAGTGTTTCGGTAAAAAGAAAGTTGTCTGTAATCATAAAAAATAACCCAGTTGGTAAAGCTGCTTGGGGTAAAATGCAGCAACTTCATAAATGACATTGGAGGTGTTCTAGTAGTAGGGGGCGGAGCCAGGATACCCTCAGAGGTGCCCTTGAGCAAGGTACTAAACCCCCACATCCTCACATAGGCGATGATCATCCAGGGTTGTACCCTACCTTCACCCGTATGCAGCTCCAGTGGTCCCAGAAGGGGTTTGAAGGTTTATTTCTCCTTCTAGTGGCTGCTGTCCTTCCTAACGATGCAGCGAAGAGACCCATGTGGTGGTGTTTGAGCAACTGAAGGGTTTGTGGAGTGGGACAAAACTTCCAGCTGCAGGAAATTGTGCTAATCTGTTCCACCGGATCGCTAATAAGCGTTACTATTGTTTGTCCCATCAGTATCAGGTGAAGACTGCACTCATCTGTCAGCACCAGCAATAAACCACCAGCTTCTGGCTGGATTTCATCGTTTGACTCAGCTGTTGTTTTTTTTTCCTTTGTGGTTCAACGTTTTTTAATTACTTTTTCCTTGTGACAGAGAGGAGTCTATTATCATATTTCTATTGTAATCAGATGTGCTCTCATGAGTTCAGCCGTCAATCCAATTTCAGGTTAACCTCCTGTTTCTCTTCTACACTCACAAGTCCTCCCCCCTCTCCTCTCTCTCTACCCACCCCCCCATCAGCAGGAGGGTCCCCCTACATGAGCCTAGTCCTGCTCAAGGTTTCTTCCTGTTAAAGGGGAGTTTTTCCTCGCCACTGTTGCTTGTCTGGGGTCAGGCCCTGGGATTCTGGAAAGCGCCTTGAAACAATTTTGATTGTAAAAGACGCTATACAAATAAAGATTGATTTGATTTGATTTGACAAGGATGGCAAAGCCTCGCTCAGACCACCATCAAGGGAAACCCCACCTTTCTCGTGCAACCTGAGTGGACGCTGCCATTTTTCAGAAGCTCTTCTAAAATATCCTGGGAAACAAGTGTCCTCCAGGATCCTGCTTGCTCAACAAGAATGTGTGAGGCACGTCAATACCAAGGCCCACTTTAAAATAACCCTCATAAAAAATGTAATTCCACCACTGCGGTGCTAAGATGACACTTCAGTCTCTCCTTAGCGTGGCCACTGACAGACGCCAGTGTTGCAGACGTGGTGAGCCGTGAAGAGATGCAGCTGCAGGTATCGACCAGATGTTGGTTGATGTCTGAGCTCCTGTTGGAGGTGGCTGCAGCAGAACCAGTGGGAAAATGCTCACTGGCAAAAGGTGCCAATTCTGACACAGTAATCATCTCTCGCTCTCTCTCTCTCTCTCTCTCTCTGGAGCCATCGTATTACGTCCTCATCCTGCCGACTCTCCATCTGGCGAGCGCGGCGTGTCCAGTACAACTCACCAGTCCGCGTTCGTCAAACGCATTCATCAGCAAGTTTCGCGGCCAGTTCAAGTTGCTTAATCGGCATTGTGCCCATGAGCAATAGAGTGCACCGACAGCGACTCCCGGTTACCTCTGACAGATTTAAACTTCGTTAATCTGTTCCGCTGTCTTCAGGAAGCTCCATATAATGTCTGCTGGTGAGCAACATTTGATTTTAAAGCTCACCATTGCTGTATTTTACAGTTTTAAGACGCCATTCTCATGTTAGACCTGCTTAATTCAATATCATAGCTGTATATCACTCAGCATGGCAGCATACAGAGGTCGGTACCACTCATAGCCACGCCTGAGCAGGAAATACTGCTGATGTAAATATATATATATATATTAGGAGCTCCTCCAGTGTTCGGCTGAGGGGTTCAGGCATTCAGGACCAGAGCAGAGTAGAGGAGCGTGCGTCACACGTCTGCTGGCGATGCCACGCTGGGAGTAGTTTGAGCCACGTGAACCCTAAGACACATCCAGGAAATATTGATCACAGCTTCTATTTTGTTCTGGAACGCCTCCCAGAATAGTTCAGGGAGGAAAGAGGAGGAAGATGACCGAGGCCTCCCCGCTGGAGAGGCTGCCCAGTGACCCGGACCCGAATTAGCGGAAGACAGACATCAAATAAGATCTCACTGATGAGATTTCCAACTGAAACCTGACTTATAGTCAGATTTGGATGTAAAAGTCACACTCGAGCCTGCAAATTTTATTTTTGGGCTCTTACCTTCTGATTCACCTTCTCTTAAAGCTGTTTTTAGTCTCACCTCACCCTCACAGGACCAGCCCGTCTGAAGACAAGTCCGCTGCCAGCACACATCTGAGCCAGAAACGTTAGTCTATAAAATGCCCAGACAATATGATGACCATAAAGACAGAACAGGGAGCTCTTTTTAAAATAACAAGTCAATTTAAAATAGGCCTAATGGGAATTGTAGCACTTTTGTGTTTCGATTAGACGAAGGATTTTATTAATGTGTAACAACATCAAATGAGACAGAAGAAAAGGGAAATGGTTGAGTAAAGAAAAAGTTGCCCTTTCATGACCAAATTAAATTTTCAGGCGCTGCTAAATGCATTTCTGTGCCCACCCATGGAGCCAGCATTTCTGTCAGTAATTATGTCTTGACCCTTTATGAACTATGCTTCATCCCGCAGCTTTTATTCCACCCTGTCTCCCACCCCACCTCTGCCTTCTCCTCTTCCTGGCCTCCCTCTCCCCTTCAGCCAGAGTTCACATAAGTGGATATCTTCATTTTTATTCATCTACTCATTCATGTGAAGAGCACTTTGAATCCACTTCCTGGAGATTGCAGCTTTTTTGTTTCGATAATTACCCGTGCCGCCATAAATTCTCATGCAACCTCCCAGTAATGAGTCTTTTCTCATTTCATTGTGATGGAAAGAGAAAGGGACCATTTTACAAAACATATGTAATACTTATGTGAATACTGAAAAGAAAAGCCCCACTATTCACAACACATTAATTTATCTGCAGCTGAGTTTATGCTATTACTAGCCAATTTGATTGCATAGACTTTTACGGACAGGCATATACCATGGCATTTATGGCTGTAAATGAGGAATTTAAAAAGTAATGAGAAATATTTAAAAGCTGTAATGTATGCACATCAGATGACATTTGGATTGAAGGATTCTTCCCCCCTTCAGCCTCCACCTTCTTCACAGGATCTTCACAGGATCCTTGTTTCTGTTTCCACCAATTGTTGATTATAAGGTTCAATTTCAATTCCAGGTTCAGTCACAAATCAGCATTTGGATTTGTTATTACGGTATTTGCTACCATGACTCTTGCCTGGGGTGCTTATAACAGATCTGAAATCTTGTTTTTAGACTGGCAGAAACACACGGGAAGCGTTGATAAGGGTCCGCCGTAGCTGCACCGAGACGCAGTCGTAGTGGTGGGGGAGTCGCTCGCTTGTGGCAGGTAAGGCCGCGATGCACGGACGCTCGGGCGGCACATGCTGCTGCCGCAGTTGTCGCCCAGCTCCAGATGCTGTCGTTAAAGTAGCCGAGGCAGGGGGACAGATTTTGCTTCCCTCGTGAAAACTCCAGCACTCATTTGATTGGTTGATCGATTCCAGAGCAAGTAGCATTATGAGCGAGCGAGCAGGACCAGAGGAGCCAGACTGCTTCGCAGGCAGTCCCCTCTATCAATGCAGTGACGGAATTTTTAGTCATTAATAGGACAGGATCTGCAATGCATCTTAAATTCAGTGTTTTAACAGCAATGTGTGAAGTTGTACTTAGCAATTTGAGCGTGTGAGCTAGTCACCTGTGTGGAAAAACAGCTGTAATTTCCAGTCACAAGAGTGTTGTGACAAATATATCAGGAACTTGCCATCCTTAACACCTTTCTGTCAGAAAGCAGCTCCTTTTCCTGCAATGTCGAGAGTTCAGTGTTCAATTTTAGACGTAAACATTCCCACATCTCAGAGAGCGACAGCTCTTATTGTGTTGCGGTGTCAACACTGTCAGTCAGAGGCAGCATTCACTGACCTTGTACTGTTTGAGAGTGACGAGTTCAGCTTTATCAGCCCAGGGACGAAAGCGTAAATGATGTTGAGAGCCAAAGATGTGAAGAGGTTTGGCCAAACGTCCTCAGGGAAGGCAGTTAAACGTTGCAGTGTCACTTTACCAGCCTCATCTTATTATGTCACAGCTACTCAGTAAAGACTCACTGTTAAACCTTTATAATTTCCTGAGCAGCAACATGCCTTCTCTACAAGAATCCAGGTATGTGTCTGATAAAAAAAGATCTACCAGTCGAGATCTAGCAGGGTGTTCAACCTCAGGGGAACGAAACCAATCAATGTCAATGTAAAATGTCGAGCTGAGAGCATCAAATAATTGAGAACTATAAGAAAAGGAAACGCACAGAAGATGAAAGTAAGTATATGAGATGCTGGTTTATAAAGAACTGCACAGTGATGAAAGAGTAAATTAAAAAAAAGCCAGCAGACATAGACATTTATTGGTGACTGTGGGTCCAAACCCGACCATCCCATCCTCTGGGTTTACTGCAGGCAGCCTGGTTACAAGCTTCTTTGCTTCTTGCTTTACAGAGCAAATAAAAAGCAGACATAATTAAGACCGGCAAAGGTATAAATCTTGCATGTGAATGGGCCATTGCACACATCGACCGCGCAAGTAATTTACATGGCCCTTCGAGAATTTGCCTCAGAGATCAGTCTGACAGTCACAAACACGGGAATTATGGCGAGCCAAATGAAAGAGGCAAATTCACACATTTATTACACGTCTTAATGCATTTGATGGACATCAGTGCCTGACAACAGAGGTAAATAAATGAGCAAGGATGTTATTATAACGCGCGACGATCAAGAGTAATGTGCTGGTTTAATCCCAATTTACCTCCGAGGCATCCTTGCACTCTCACGTCACCTGACGTCCCAGGTGTGGGCCTGGGTTAAAAGTGCAGGATGTGATCTTGCATCTTTTCAGCGCAATTTCCTTTTAGTCTCAAATCGTTGGCGTCGCCACTCAGTTTGGTAGCTGCCTCCTGAACAGGGCCTGGTCTCTGGAGACAACGGGGGGCAAAAACGTAAAGGAAAACCCTAAGTGGACAGGCTAGGCACCAAAACGAACCACCATGCCAATCACCGACAGGATGGCTGGGGGAGGGGGAGGGGTTAGTGCGAAACGGATATAAATTCACTCACCGAACAGTCGGAGTTAGCTCAGTTATCTTAGCCGCCTTAGCACAGATCCACTTTTGACTTCAATGCGCGTGGGCAACAGTTGCTTAATCATCGGGGGGGGAGGGGCCGGCGTGCCATGTGTTGTTTTATATTTGTGACATCATGCAGGAACGCACAGGGCAGCTTTACCAGACGAATCCAAGCACTTGAACAGCGCTGCCATGTTTTTCACCTTGGGTTGAGTTTTAACTGCGCGTCTCTTCTTCACGTCACCCCGCAAGTAAACAGAATCACAGTGCAGAAAACCGTACTTCAAACACTTTATTCCCCATTTGCCCTTTGATAAAAGGCCTCTTGAAGTTGCAGAAAGAGTTTTTTAACAGCATTTTGAAAGGTAGCAGACTTTGTGAGACCTTCGTGGTGTTTTCATGCATCCATTGGCGTTCCTCATTCTAATTCCAATGATGAAATTCCAGTGGTACATTGGACAAAATCTGGGAACATTTTCTCAGTAACTTCCTAGTTGGGTTTTTTTCCCTTATGAACAATTGTATCTTCATAAAGTTTGATAAAGTCTGGACGGGGGCTTGATTTCATTTTGCTCACTGTCTCTGTTTATTTTCTTCACTTATGTAATTTCCTCCCATATATACGAGACAGGCGGTGATGGTTTAAAAATGATTAAACTGCCACATTTCAATCCTCCAACAATTTCATGCATAGTCCAGTTAAATTGGTGGGAGCGGATTTCTACAAAATGTCATTATCATTGAACCTCATTTTAGACACATCAGGTTGAGGTTGCCATCGTCATCACGGTTATTAAATATCCGAATGTCCATAGTGGTGCGTCATTTCAATAAATGCATCTCTGTCATGAAAGTGTTTGCAAGAATTGCAGGTATACAGTCAATGAAGGTATATGAGACAGTTTAGAACTTAGTAATAAGTTCCAGGGGGTAGTTCCCATCCCCACATAGTCTTATGGCTGTGCTCTCTTAAACCATGATCACTGTTTCCTCTTTAGCTGCTGGAAGGTTTTTGCTTGAACAGGTTTCTTTCATCACTCTCCCAGGATGGCTGATCTATGACATTGATCATCTATCAAGTCTCCTAAATGTCAGAATGTCCACCTCATGACCTCACTGAGTAAATTTTGGCTCATTATTCTATTATAGATGAATGCCATTAACCTTCTTCAAGCAACACAAGCTTCTAATGAGTCATCAGCAAACACTGCACTGGAGCATTAAGTGTTTAAAAGACAAAATACTGCGTGTTCGGGCCACTATAGGATGTCAAACTGGGCCAGTATTTATTATATTTACTGGGAGGTGAATTGATTATTAGTTGTGACATTTATTTCATTAGACAGCAGAGAAGGGAGAAGGGAGGGTGGGGCAGGGTTACAAAGTGGCTGAGCCATCAGCAGGCCAGCGCTGGACTCAGATCAGCTGATCTTCAGATGAGCCTGATGACCGTGGACAGCTCATATTAGTGCAATGGCTGGTTTTAGTCCCTGCAGCTGTAGATAGATACAGACAGAGATACCATGGCTATGTGGATTATTTGCAGAACTGTTTTATAAAGAGGTCAGATAAAATCTTTAGACGTGGGTTTTATTTTATGGCATTGCCAGAATGGCCCGAGCAGCTGCCTGTTGTTCTTGTTTTGCTTGACTTACGAGCCCCATTTGATACAGACAAACCACTGCATCCTTCTCTCTATTCTCTCTGGCATGTGCATTGCTGGAAAGTGCAGCTTACCTGAATCTGAACCATCGTCTCCTGCTTTGACTACTGCAATGCCCTAGCAACGGGTGATCCAACGTGTGTGGTGAAGCCTCTTCAAATGGTCCATAATGTCGCAGTGCATCTGATCTGTAACCAACCGAAGCAGGCCCACGTCACCCCACTGCTGATCCAGCTCCTTGGGCTACCATAAGTCACTTATGCTGGCCTTTAGAGTACTAGCTAGATCTACGCCCTCTAGATCAAATAATCTTCTTTGAGCCCTTTTATGATGGGCACTGTCTGGAAAAGCCATCTGCAATCCAAACTATTTTCTTACCTTGATCTCCAATAGTGGAACGACTTCCCGAGCTCTGTCAGGACTGGGGCAACCCTGTCGTCCTTTAAAAAGCTCGTGAAGACACAGCTCTTCTAAGAGCACCTGCACTCCTAAGAGCACCATCTCGCCTCACCTCCTCTCCTCTTATATCCCGCTTCCCTCCCTCTCTATAGCTCTACCCTGTTAGTTGCACATGTACTATGTAGTTTTGGAGAATAAGGTCGTATTTTATTCAGATAGGTCTCGTTTGGAGGGTAGCTTGATTGTCTCTCACTGTACGTAATGGATACAAATTTAAGTGTCTGTCCTCGACTTTCTCTCCTCTCCATTTGTCCTATCTCCACCTCGTCATCTCAGCTGATCCGCATCAAATGCCTGACTGCAACGAGCAGCAAACTATTTGGTTGTTTACCTTTTATTTTAATCAAGCTGTGCTGCCTGTTTGCAGTCTTCCTACCGACACCAATCCCCTGCTGTCCTCTGCCACATCTGCACATACAGGCGGGATGAAATACGTGCAGTGATGTTAATTACACACACGCACACACATATACACTGACACCTGTTATTTTCTTGGAAAAAGGAAATATTGCCTCTAGGTGGGACTTCAGTAATGACTTGTTATCCATGCCACATGTTTGTGACACATATTACCTCCTTTCATTTCCCTCTGATGTGACTCCAGTGGCAGCAGCCAAAAGCAGCCCCGGTTCCACATCACGACTGAAGGAGAATCTCGGTCTTTACCCTTGTTAAAGGTGTTAACGCAATCTTTTGAAGATTGTCTTAATTGGACCAGCATGGAGGTTCTTGTTAGGGTGGAGTTGCAGTGAGTGGACCGTCGTTTGAAATCCAACCCACCCCTCCTGGTTTGAGGAGTAAAGAGAAGAAAAGAGGCGCTTAATTGATCCCCTAGTGGCGTATGTAGCTTAGCATTGCTCTCAGATTAAGGCGGGGGGAGTTGTTAGGGCCGGCGCTGCCATTCCAACCACCAATATCAAAGTTTTCTAAATTTCCTTATGCCGATCTGACTGAGTGAAAGACTTCTCAGACTGATTTCAACTCATTTGTTTGCTACATTGGCAAACTTTTTTGCTGCAGAGAGAGAGAAAGAGGAGAGCTGGGTTATTAGCTGTAGGATTAAAAATGAGATGAGTAGGTGTATGTGTTTTCATACACGAGCGCTGCCAATATGTTAACAGAGACGACGGCAGAGGAGCTGTCAGCTCCAGAGCCCCTTTTTCCTGTTTTCTCCTACAGTCACTTTCAAAATCAGAAATTCTTGGATAAATAAATCAGTTATTATGCATATAAATGTGCTGTCAAGAAACAATTCTGCTCCATTTTCCCTGGTTTCATACACTATTCATAATAATTTCCATTGTTTTTATGCAAATTAAGAACATATACCTGTGCTTATATACAGATATGCTCTGCTTATATCTAAGTCATTTATTTGGAATATATTACCTGGGCCACTGTGTCCCAATACCTTCCAGTTTTTCTCTTTTCTTCAGCTCTCATCATCCACTTAACTCCCCCACAGCGAGAGGAGTAAAAAAAAAAAAGACCCTTTTTTCTATCAAAGCCAAAATCAAAGAATCCGCTCCTTTGGGGATCGCAGCCGTCTGAAATCTCATCATGTGAAATAGGTGCTCGACCGGCCTGGTCTCAGTGGTCGAGGCGAAAAATCCCATTCCAAGGTGACAGAAATAAGCAAAACACCTCTTACCTCAGCTGCCACGCTCTTCCCGTTCCACTTCCATCCACTCGTTATTCCTCACCGCCTCCTCTCATTCACTTGTCAGAACTTTTCCAGGTGGTTGCGTCCAACCTTTCCCAAACTCCTCTGCCTGCCTGGCGTCATCGGCGTTGATGCTCTTATCACGGGTCTTTAAATCTAATCCCGTTGAAACGCCCTCCCCTCCATCTACCTTTCCTACCATCGGCGCTCCTCCTGCCCTGCTTCTTCAGGCCTCATCTACCTCTTCATCACTTTCAAATATTGCATCATTTCCTCCCTCCTTTGCATCCCACTTTCCTCTCATGTGAATTTTTAAAAGGCCTGTTACGAGCCTTGCCTGTGGGGGAATTCTTATAATCACGTGTGTTTCGTGTGACAGGAAGTTACTGACTCCTTCATATGTCGATGTTGTTCATCAGCAGCTTCTGCTAATTTTACTCTGGATGTTTTGTTTGTGTCTTTTAAATAAAAATGGAAATGTAATAGTGACAAATGAGCCCCTGCATAAGGCCAGACAGCCACAGCTGTATGGAAACCAGATGAAGTAGAGAATTTCCTGTCTTTCCGCACAGATTGCAAATTAGAGTGTGAGGCCAAATTGGAGATGGAGCCATTGAGGAAGATTTGTGCCTGCAAAGGGAACAGGACGTGTTCTGACACATTTTGCCACTCGTGAGGTAACAAGGGGCTTTCGAGCTGGCTGACATCACCTAACGACCCGTAATGATCCAAGATGTTTTCAGGGGTCTCCAGGCAACGGGCTATTTTTGTTTTAAAAGCACAATAAACACATTATCACCCTCAATTAGTCAGTGAGACGGTTGACCGCTTTATGGATCAGGTAATTGATTATAGTCTGCGGCCAGTTATGGACATTCGGTCTGAAGCAGGTGTAAACAGGATCCAGATACCTCGTCCATGTAGCCTCACTGGGAGTTTCCCCTCGTGGTAGGCAGGAGAAAATTCCTCAACTCCTCTAAACCTCCATCATTCCTCTGCATTAGTACCCCCCCCACCCACCTCCCTTTGAGCCACCTGAAGGCATTCTCCGCCACCATCTGTTTCCAGCTGAAGAGAAAAGAAACTGCAACAACGCTCATCTTCATCAGCTGCCCATTAGCGACAAAAGCCGAAGCGTGAGCGCAGACCTCCAGATTGGGAGGGAGGGAGGTCAAAGGTCATATTTGCGCTGTATACGGCTATTTGAGTTGGCGCACTTTGCGACCAAACGCTGCTTAAAAACACAACATGAAATGGGGATTAGAACCCAGCAGCTTCAGATGTCCTCATCCTGCAGCACCTAAAACCAAACATTTCAACTCGTGGAGTCGGTGTCGATGGAGAGTTTGAGCGTCTGTGCACATAAACAAGCTTTCACTGAACTGTCAGAGTCCTCAGGATGCCCTGGACGTTGCTGCTGGTTGCAGCTCTTCTCCATAAATATAGAGTGAACTCAAACAGCCACCAGCTCGGCACCAACAATCCATTTTTTGTCGATCGTGTCTGCCCGCAGGGCATGTGAGCACGTGCGGGTGCGGGGGCCTTATTACACAATCAGATTATACCCATGTTTATCAGCGGCGTGATAAATGGACTCAGCCTGAAAGGAAGCACGGAGCACTAAAGATTCATTTGGAAACCTGACAATTTTTTTTTTATGTAGAGGGTGTAAATTATGGTCCCCTACAAAATGTAAGTGTATTATGGGAATGGATGCTTCTAAGCTGAGCAGCAGTAATGGCTGTAGTGTGTGTGCGTGTGAGTGTGTGTGTGTGTGTAAAATCATTGCGGCGTGGGCGGGGCACGTGCAGTTTTAAATTGAAAACATGACACCCGCCCATTGATGATTTAGTGTGGGGTCAGGGGGGTGCGTGGAGCCATGAATGCAGCCTGTGAACGGTGGAGTGGAGAGTCAGGGAAGGCAGCGCTCTTATTCAGTATAAGCGCCACTGTGGGAGAGCCACTTAATACTGGCAGTCCGCTGCTGCCACATACGGAATACAGTTAAACAGCCTGTTGTTGCAGCATTTCATCTGTATTTATGTCCTTCCCTGGATGCTGCGCCGCTCTGGCTCAGAATTCCTGCTGCTCCACAGGTCCATGCATGTTATTATTTCAAAAATAACACTTGGGCTTTATTAGCATTGTTTTTTATATTTTCCTTACTACTTGATTTGGAATAATTTTGCATGTTTTTGCCTTTTGGGGGGTTTTGGAGCCGCAGCCAGGCCTCCTAATCAGATAACCAGATGGAGGCTAAGGCTGTTAAAGGTCTTAGCCCAAATGGATCCGACACAGCAACGGCTTCGACCCTCTTAACCTGCCACTCATAACAGTCAGCTGATGAGATTCAAATGAAGAGAGAAAGATGGCTGATTTCCAAAAAATAAAACAAAAAAATCAAAGAATCCTCTTCACATTTTTACTCCTACAAATTGAAAGAAAACGCTGGAAGGAAAAAACAAACAACAACATGAATAAACAGAGGAGGGTTTTAGCTGAGTAATATATTATATAATAATGTCATCTTAGATTTATTCATAATTGTTCATTATTGTTTTGTCTTTGACTTGATGATGAGAATAAGAACCATTATCTTAGTTCACCTTAACTTTGGCTGCTGCCATTGATAATTCGACATTTACCCCATTAAACAATTATTACTAAAGAGAACACGTCGTTCTGCTGGATTTTCAACCTGGTAGGACAGAAAACCCGGTTGGATCGTGGCCCTCGGGGACTGGCCTTGGACATGCCCGGATTAAATAAAAGGACCCAATGGTCTGAAGCTGTCCTTTCCTTAAATGTGGGCTTGTTATCTCATCCGATGATTCGAAATGTGCCTCGTAAGAACGGCGATCATGTAAAATACTTCACTTTTGACACTGACTAAAGAGGATTATTACAAATTTCCATTAAAATGACCCTTAATACGGAACCAGTTATGTCACTTGGCACAGGTGAAATACGCTCATTGGCCACTTTATTAGGTCCGCCTGTTCCTTTGCTTGTTAACACAAACTGCTAATCAGCACACGGTCACAACTCCACGCATTTATGCATGTAGAGGTTGTAAAGACAACGTGCTGAGGTTCAAACCGAGCACCAGAATGGGGAAGAACAGGGATTTAAGGGACTTTAAACGTGTTGTTGGTGCCGGACAGGCTGGTCTGAGTATTTCAGGAAGTGCTGATCTACTGGGATTGTCACACACAACCATCACTGGGGTTGACAGAATGGTCTGAAAAAGAGAAAAGATCCAGCAGTTGTGTGGATGAAAATGCCTTGTTGCTGTGAGAGGTCAGGGGAGAATGGGCAGACTGATTGGAGATGATCGAAAGGCAACAGCAACTCAAACAGGCAAAAGGGGATCCAGCCATCTACGAGCCAGGTGGTGCTAAATGGCTGGTGAGTGTCTCACCTGCTGAGTTTATTTCTTAGCACTTTTAATGAAACAATCTGGTATAATGTGATGGATTCTTGGTCTGCTTAAAACTTCTTATCAGAGATGAATAATGATGTTTATAAATCGGGATTAAAAAGAGGAATGTGTCTGAAAATTCAGTTATCTACTCTTATTCATGAGCTGTTCTGATAATTGCGACACCGGGCCTAAAATTTAAAACATTGTTGTCACAGATCCTTTTGATCATTTCATCTCCTATCATGCAATAAAATAACATTTAAAAATCCAGATGCATTCTTTCCAACTTCCAGAAGTATGTGTTTGTTTCGCTGCCCTAGACTTATCTGGCAGGTCCAATAAAGGGCTGTAAAACAGAAGAATTTTACCTGATCAAGGCAAAAAAAAGTGCTAAAGAAACAGAAGTGGCAGAAGCTGAAGGTTTTTTTTAAAAAATGAATTGAGTGTTCGCCATTAACTAAAAGCAGAACAGAGGAACATCTACGAATATTCTCATAAACTTGACTTTGGCCGAATAAACAATGGGGTTTGACCTAACAATGTCATTAATTTCACCAAATACTTGAACGTCCTTCCTCTGTTCAATCCTCAGTAGAATTTTAAGGATTAAAAACAGGGAGATTAAAAGTGGCTGCTGTCATGCTAACCTGAGTTCATTAAATGCCTCTCGAAGAACAAAGATCAGCTGGTGGAGCGTGATCGCCCCACACTTCCTTCAATCATGTTTCCTCCAGGCCAGTGCCAGAGGACACACAGGTCAATCCGTTTCCTGTAGGCTTAGCGACCACCGTGTCCTATATTATATCATCTGCCGCCATAACTGTCGAGGCTAGCCAGCTAAAGACGCCGCAAGGCTTGATTGTAATAATAACGTCAAACGGGGGAGCAAATGAACGAGATAGCAGCAGGAAGAGGAGCGGCCCGTGTTCCTGTGTGTTTATCGTTTAGCTCGGTGCAGGTTGCAGCCGCTGCCGTCCTCTAGATAAGAAAAACGCCGTTTGTGCAGAATAAATATCCTGCGAGTGCCCTTGGTAGAACCAGGTAGAACAGCAGGAAACTCACTCTAACACTCGGCAAATATAATGATTTAATGAGGAAATAATCATCTCGAGATGGTTGTTTAATACTCCCACGTCACGCTCTTCCTCTGCAGATGCAGCTGCAGCAGACTGGGATCTGAACTGGTGACCAGTTGATCATCTGGTAACGACGATGGCGCGTCCACAGCTGCCGCGAACTGTAAAATTGTTGCACGCTTCAGCGGAATTTGCCTCCAGCGAGTTGTGTTGAAAGGTGCAGTAATTGTGCCGCGAGACACCGGCGAAGGTAATAAAGAACTGGTTAAGATTCCATACGCGCAAGGCTTCAAAATAAAAGCAATGATCCCACCATGAATGGGTGCACCTGGAGATTGAGAGCCAAGCGCTCATGTGTGCGTGCACATGTGCGTGTGTGCGTGTGAGGTATGTGTTTGTGTTGCCCTCTAATCTCTTAACGAGCTACAAACTCTGACCATTTTTTAATGCTTTCATTAATTGTGATAGATATGCTTCTTACTCTCCGTAGTTTCTCCCTCACATTTCCACTTAATATAATGAAAAAAAACCAACAACTAAATGAATCATTTTTAATCAGGCAATAATACCAATTTGAGTCAAAATGCACATTCAAACTCACAATCAAAGATTCAATCGAGCTTATTAGGTTCTTGTTAGAGATATATTGTGAGGAGTCCTGAGTGGCCCCCCCCCCCCAAACCATGTCTTGTCTGTCTGTTCTCAGGCTGGGCGGGGCAGCCTCCAGACTCTCCCCCGTCGGGCGATCGACACACACCTGAGACTGATCTCCAGTCAGTCACCCACACCTGCCGCTGGCTTTAAAAGCCTGGTCGACTCCCCAACCATCACCAATTTGCCCTGAACCAAGTTTTCAGTAAATCTTAATTCCACCTTCACCCAGTCGTGTGTGTCTGCAGTGCCCAACATATAGTATACATATCATGAGCTATAGGGGCTGTTCCATATGGCATTATAGGGTGCCCCAGTCAGGATGATTCCTGTTTGGTAAATCTTGTCCAGACTTTTGCCACCTGAGTGTGGGACATTGAATCGGACGTTACTTGACTGCCTTCGTTTTCACACTTAACTTTACGTGTAAATTCCCGATGTTGTCTCCAAATATTTACAAATTAAGTTCAGCATGAGTTGAAGTTCATAAATTTACAGGAGCATAGGGTCCTGATCTTGGTCCTAATATTCCCTGAATCTTGGACTCGCCGGACCCGCCGACACTGTCAACAGCGTGAGTCCGGTGTAAACTGCTTGTTATTGTCGGCCGGGCTCATCTCCTCGCCTCCTTCTCGGGTGTGTGGAGGTGATCTCGGGACTCAGCGGTTGCTAGCGGCTCCAGGGGAGCCTCAGACCTAATGCTTGAACCCCCTCTGAACCGGGAATTATTGCATCGGGTCTCCTCTCCACGGATGTTTCGGGTCAGTTTTAGTGATCAAGACAAAAGTCTGTTGCTCTTGACAACCAGCCAGCACTGGGCTCCACCTTCAGCGAGGTGTGACTGGGCTGCCTTTTATTCCTGACTCCTTCTGTCACTGTTGCAACCGCCGAGCGCTCATTTCTAGAACTCATTAAGCACCACTCGCGGAGTACAATGGGACCAGAGACGGCGAGCAGAGACGCCCTGTTGTCCACAGTGAGACAGAGCAAGGACACACGATGGGCGCGCCGAACTCTTACTACTAAATACTTTGAACTGTGTGTCAGATGTAAAAATGCTTGTGAGCTTTATTGGGTTTAAAGGGCCCTCTCATGTGCCCCTGCCCCCGCCCGGGGACCTGGTTGAAAGGGATCTATAACAACCAACAAAGGCAACGAGCTGCTGGTGTCATTGCGCGTCACTGAAGTCAGCAGGAACCCGTTTTGTGTGGGTCGTACGGCGGACATGGAGAGGATTGAGCGTATAGGTGGCGTTTCTATACGGTTCACACGCCAATGCGAACAAAGATTCTGTAAAAATAAAACCCCGGGGACCTTTACAAGCCTGGAGGATGCAATAACCAGAATACAGTCAGCAACCCGGGTCACAAATAGGAGGGGGAAACCGGGTCCTTTTTGACCCGGAGTCGCTACCATCATTCCAGAACGTGTCACATGGTTACGTGGATTTATCAATTACTTGTTGTATCAGACCTTTCGGCTCCTATGTAGAGGTGATTCTCGTCTTTTTGTAGTGGTTGATGTGGTGGAGCACTGATCAGCTTGGCAGGGGTCCCCCCCTTAAGGTCGTTTACCTGAATGGACGTTCTCCCCGATGTCTTCGATCACACCACATGTGTTTTGAAGCTTCTACTACGCGCGGCAAAAGAAAGTAAAGGCTTCCACTCTGGAAAATTCCACTTGGATTTTTCGGCGGGATCCAGTGAAATCGTCACGCTTCAGCCTGGTTTTCTCTTCAAACCTCATTTTTTTCTGTCCTTAATTGGTGAAAAGAATGGTACACCTTTGGAACACCTCCGTAGAGGAGCAAGCGCTAGCTTTGTCCGCCGAAGGTTGCTTACACAAAGTTCTTCATTGAAACACCACTTCAATTCCATGTAGTTTTTTTCTTTTTTTCCGTCCAGTTAAAGATTCTGGTGGAGCTACAGCAAACTCCAAACGACCTTTACTTTTTTCCCAATGGGGTTTATTGTCAATCCCTTTAATTCTGAGCTGAAGACACACACACACACCTCACGAACACACTCCACAAGTCCATAAGACACAGCAGCGTAACACACACTTGTGCAGGCATCACACAACACCAAGCCTTGGCAGTGGACTGATGAAAAAAAAAAAAGACAGAAAGAAAAGAATGATAGAGTGTCATGCTTTCCCTGAATATGTATATTGGTTGTGGGGAAACTCATCATAGTATGAGCACAGTTATGCCTGACAACTTCAGATTGATGGTGTAGACACAGCAGCATATGTTTTGTCATCTCTCTCTCTCCCGTTCCCTGCTCCCTCTATTTATTGTCACCATTTTAGCGAAACCTGTTTGGCTAAACCATCAATCTCTGCTCCTCTTCGCGTCCCCTCCCTTTTGCCCCTCCTGCACTTCCCACTCCCTTTCAGTAAATTACAGGCAATCTTTATTCCACATGAATCCACTTAGCACAATGGCGACTAAACAAATGCGCGTGTCAAACCCAGGCGGCGTGATCCCAATGCTGAGGAGTGACAAAGGAGAGTGTGATGAAGAGCGAAAACGGACCGCCAACTAAACGGGGGGACCTTAGAAGTGGCTGCCGATGAAAACTGAAAGGGTGAGCAACACCTCCACTTAGATAAAGATACATCAGGTTACGCGTCTAGAGGTCCTACTTAGTCCTGCCTGAATTAATGCACCTCATCATACCAACAAAATGACACCATTCGTCAGGTATTCATACACATTAGGTTAGTCAAGCAACTAGGCTAGTAACTAATATGGGTTGGTTGAAAAACTAGGCAATAAAAGGCAAGTTTAAGAGACAAGTCCACAAAGTTTTAATAAGCCCACCAAAAGTATACTATGTGCACTTATGCTAGTTTGTGCAATAACCTACATGTTGTCGCATTTTAAGACACCAACGAGACGACAACGGAAGAAAGTGTTCATTGGAAATAAAAGTAAACAGCTTTTGCTTTTGAGAGTATGCAGCAGCAAAACAATCGAAGGTGTCGGCGCAGCTCTGACTGGAGCCGAATAGTAATAAAAATTACAAACCCATATTAAAAATGAAATTACTTGAACCAACAACATGGATCTCCTCCACAGCATCTGATTACTTCACAATAAAATCCATCCGTGTCTCTTTGTTCGAGCAGACTTCAATTTCTCTGTTCTACAGCCCCATCAAGAAGTCCTTCTCTGTGGACGTGGAGGCTCACGCTGAAAGCCGCGTCTCTCCAGTCATGTTATGAGACGTGTTATAGATGAGGTTTAGCATGGTTTAATGCCGAGGATGAAGTGGTGGACACAGGGACATCTGCAAGCAAATAGCTCTTGTCCTTTAGCCATTGTGGATTTAAAAAGAACTGCGGTCGCTGTTGGTAGCTAACGGATTAATTTTACAATACAAAATAAGTGCTTCTCCAATCACAATACTCGTACATGTCACGTCCAGCGTAAGGCCTTCTACCTGGCCTTGGTGTCAGAACTTGACGCTACAAGCTAGCTGAATTGACATGATTGGATAAAAACTCAGAATAATCAACCACACTGAAAGCAGCCGCCAATGGATATAATATGTATGATGAGAACAAACTATGAGAATAATTTTATTCACCAAAAACAAAAATAAATGTCCTCTTCTGAGTAGGTTTAGACCAGCAGAGAAGGTCATGCTGACCCTGGCAGCCCTCAACTGATCAAGCGTTTATGGGATTCATGCCATCTAATATTAAATTACCGCTAATTATAAAACCCAAGGATGCAGGACGTTTTGAGATACGCATGTGATAAGTTGACTGAAAAATCCTCGATTCTATCTAAGTATGCCACCTTGACCCTTATATATTTATTCTTTAGTATTTGTATTCTTCACGTCAGCTGGGCCGAAGGTTGAGAGAGGAGGCGGAAGAGAACAGGGAAGGATGAAGGTGAAAGAGGAGGTGTAGCTCTCAACGCTGTCTCCAAGCACAATGTGAAGTTTACCAGTCGGGGAGCATTTGTCATTCACCTTTGACCTTTTAACCCGCTGCAGACTCAGTGTCCACAGACGTTTGTGGGATGGAGCATTCACTGACTTCGCGCGCTGTTGTGTGAATCATTTCCATGTTTTTGTTGCCGTTGTCTTTATAATTAGGAATTAACCAATAAAATGATGGAGGATTTGTTGGTTTTTCACATATATTTTTCAGCTAAAGGATCTTTTAAAAGCCCAAATACCCAACGCATTTAGAGGGAGCGAAGTTCCGAGGTCCCTGCTCGCTACGTTTGACATGGCTTCTGTCAAAAACGGACTCACCGTGGATTCTCCGCGGATCGCCGACTCGACGCACGTTGCGCAACGCTGTCAATGGCAGCGCCATTGACGAGGATGCGGATTAACGTCGGCGCGGCTGTCACGCATCACAGATGCATCATGGGAAAATTCAGAAAAATACAGAAAGCTCAAATGAAGCAGCAATGAAGCAGTGTGTGTGTGTGTGTGTGGGTGTGTGTGTGTGTGTGTGTGTGTGTGTGTGGACTCCCATAAAGCCAGGAAAGGTGAGAGACTGTCAAAGTGAAGTGAAGGAGGGAAATAGTTAAAGACCACGACTGAAAGGAGTGGAGATAATGTTAAAGAGGTAAAGGACTCAAGGGATCTGCGGCATTTATCAGACTCCCTCTCTTTGCACCCCTCCCCCACCTCTTTTTAAACACTAGACAAATTCACACATGAACACCCATATACACCAGTCTGCCCTTCACTGCTGCATTGGGGTGGTTTTTTTTCTTTTTTAATCTCTGGCCTTATTCCACAGCTTATGAATTTTAATGGGCCTCAATCACAACACCTCAGCTGTGTTTTTCTATCTCCCAAAGTAATGGACTTGAACCACCTGAGAGTTCTCAGAAGGTTTGGGTTGGGAGCGTCGGGGAAGTCAGAATGACAGAGGGAGGGGAGGATGGATGGAAGGACGGAAGGGATGTGCATGAATAAAAGAGAGAGAGAGAGATCGTGACAGGTGGGATGTTTGTGTGCAGCAACCTGGGAGAGAGGAGGGGGGGTCTTGACTTCAGAATGGATCCTTGCTGGAAGCCGACACATGTGCCGCTTCAAAGTAACACATGTGTGAACAGACTTGCACATCCCGAATGAGATTCTGATTGTTTTCCCGGCCGCCGCGCTCCCAACACCAGCTCTGGTAATTGCAATCCGGACTGACGAATGTGCACGTCTGCTAAAGCACGGGCGGCACAAAGAGGAGGAAAGAGCAGGAGGAGAGGAGACGTCGCCCTGTTTGGGGCTGATTAGGCGTGCCAATGGTTCTATTTTAGACCCTGTATTTAGACATGTACCTGAGACACACACCCCACACACACACACACCCCACACACACACCCCACACACACACACACCACTGTGTAAAACAAAACTCTTCCGTATTTATTGTGGAAATTGCCTCCATTGTACCATCCTTGCCTTGATGTCGAGCTATTTGTCCAAATCAATGTGGCCTAGAAATTGGCATTCTTTCAACGGTTTAGTCGCTCCCTCCCTCTTTCTCTCCCTCTTTCTCTCTCTCCTTCCCTCTCCCTCTCTCTCTCCCTCCCTCTCTCTCTCTCTCCTCTCTCCCTCTCTCTCTCTCCCTCTCTCTCTCTCTCCTCTCTCTCCCTCTCTCTCTCTCCTTCCCTCTCTCCTTCCCTCTCTCTCTCTCCTCCTTCTCTCTCTCTCTCTCCTCCCTCTCTCTCTCTCCTCTCTCTCTCCCTCTCTCCCTCCCTCTCTCCTTCTCTCTCTCTCTCTCCCTCCCTCTCTCCTTCTCTATCTCTCTCTCTCTCTCCCTCCATCTCTCTCTCTCTCTCTCTCTCCATGTGTCTTTGCTCATGCTCGAATGAGAAAAAGTGATTACCTGCGAAAGAAAAGGGTTTGAGCGCACGTTGTGTGTCTGCCATCTCTTCGAAAAAGACTCCTGTTGTCCTCTGCACACCTGCTGACTGTCTTGTTTGGGACATCAACACACACACACACACCACACACACACACACACACGCATGTACGCATGCATGCAGGGCAACACAATGAGTCAGTGGCACAATGAGACAACCTGCAAACGCTCAGCTGAAACACAATCGCGGTGCTCCGCTGCCAGCGTTGATAGCCGGGAAACAATGGCTCATCACCGCTCTCGCCGCCGTCCCGCCGCTTTTAAAGACGTGGCGCTGAAAGACAGCAGAGCTGCACAATGCAGCGACGCAGACATGAGCCATCTCTATTCACAGCACGCCTGGTTCGACCAACTGTTGAAGCCATTTCCATTTCCGCACGGCAACAATGAGGCGCAGGAGAGCGAGTCCGAGTTGATATTGAGCGCCGCTGAATGTCGGCTGACGAGCGTTCGCGCTTACGGCCGACGGACGGTTTAATTGTGGACCGAATTTGCAGAACAGTCGAGAAATTCCACACACGTGTGTGTGTGCGTGTGTGTGTTAAAGGACTCTAAGAGGTGACAGCCGTTATCTCCGGCCTACAGACACACACTTAGCCCTCCACCAGCCCTCGAACAACCATCCCTGTGGCGTGCTCAGAAATGTCACGAGCTGGTGCCGGCGAATACGCCACACGTGGCCCGGCACTGCTGGTACTGTACATATGCAGCGTCGGCCTCCGCCCTGCTTTGTTTCAGAATTTTCTGTCTTTATTACTGCTCACACACACACACACACACACGCATGCTCAGATATACTACCGCGCTGATATGTAGCAGGGGAACTATATTAAGTCGGGGAGGGTTGGCGGGCAGACATTTGTTGGCGACACCCTGCATCCATCTCATTCAGGGGGTGCGGGGATCTGAGAAATCCAGTCGGTTCCGTTTGCACAGCTGTTTGTCTCTTATCTTAATTACAAATGGAAGAAAAGGCGATTCCAGCGTCCTGCGAGCTGAGCGGGGGTTTCTTTCTTATAAAATGGTCCCAGTCAGCTGGGCAGCGAGATGAAAGTTCTATCATGAGACCTAAAATTCTGTGACTGCATCCGATTTCCAATTCCAGCCTCATTATTATTGTTGGTATTATTATTGTTATTATATTATTATTCTCCAGCGAGCTGGTATTATGAGTGTTTTGGGGGCGGTTTCTTGTTCACGTGTGTTTGAGCGTGTGAGCGACAGCACAGGGTCAAAGGTGATGTGGCGGTGTGACGGGACGGTGTGGCGTGTTTCACGTTGGTGGACGGGCGATGAAGGTGAGGGGGGGGGGGTGTAGGTGAGTACGCACATTGATCCGTGTGTGTCATCTTCAAAAAAAAATAAAGATGAAAGTGAAAAGGTGTGATTGCGAGTGAATTCCCACAAATATTTTATGCGAAAATTTTGATCAAATCATTAGATCAAAGTCCTCCGTTAATCAGTATGTAGAAGTTAAAAGAGAGCAGATTGATCCCTCCTGGGTGCAGAGGTGAGCGGAGAGATTAAGTCGGCGGGGAAGTGAGGTGGTTCGCAGGCTGTGATCTGCCCAGATTATCCGGCTCCGTCTTATCCAGAGTTGAACATCTGGTCAGAAACAACAAAGACGGAGAGCAGCCGACGAGACATCAAAAACAAGATTTATACCGGCAAACTCAAAACTCAAACTCAAATTAAATGGAGCTGCTGTGGAGCCAAATCGGCACCAATGAAACGTTGAGGGTCTCTACTGGTTGGGGTTCCTAAAGGAACACCGGGAACGTGAACGTCCAGCACCTCAAGACTGGTTCTGTGGACCCAAAGCCTAAATACAGGCAACAAACAGGCTTGAGCCAAGAGAAACGCGCAATAATTGGGTTTACATGCACATCGAATTTGGAACACATTCGTCACTCGATTGGGGTCAAACCCCCTCCCTTCCACTAGGTGGCGAGGTGCTACGCCGGTTGACCTTGTACGTCCCACCAAACAAATCGTTAGCCAGCAGATTAGCTGCTGCAGGGACGGACGAGTTTATGCGTCACTATGTGGAAGAGAAAGAGTTAATAAATCCTGGAATATATAACATCCCTCTATGTGACATTTAGTACTTTGTGTTTGAGTTGCAGCAACACAGAAAAAACTTTTGTTCAATGCACTTTGCAGAGCGCAGGGATTGAACCGGCAACCTTTGAGACGGTCTCAGTGAAGCAAGCGCTCAACCTCGATGGTTTTCCTTTCATAATTACTGAAATGAACAAATAAATGCCGACAGGTGTCACGTCTTTTTGACATTTCCCTCACTATTCAAAAGAAAACAAAAATTGACTGAGAAAATTTTATTTTATTTCGTTTTGTTTCGTTTCGTTTTCTGCTGCTTATCCGGATCCAGGTCGCGGGGGCAGCAGCTTCAGGAGGGATGCCCAGACAGCTCTCTCCCCGGCCACTTCCATAAGCTCTTCCGGGGGAACCCCCAGCCGCTCCCAAGCCAGGCGAGAGATGTAATCTCTTCACCTAGTCCTGGGCCGGCCACGAGGCCGCCTCCCAGTGGGAAATGTCCGGAACACCTCTAAAGGGAGGCGTCCGGACGGTGTCCTAGCCAGATGCCCGAGCCACCTGACTGACTCCTCTCGATGTGGAGGAGCAGCGGTTCTACTCCGAGCCCCTCCCGGATGTCCGAGCTTCTCACCCTATCTCTAAGGCTGAGCCCGGCCACCCTGCGGAGGAAACTCATTTCAGCCGCTTGTATCCGCGATCTCGTTCTTTCGGTCATCACCCAGCGTTGATGGCCATAGGTGAGGACTGGGACGTAGATCGACCGGTAAATCGAGAGCTTTGCCTTCCGGCTCAGCTCCTTCTTCACTACGACGGATCAGTTAAGCTCCCACATCACTGCTGACGCCGCTCCGATCCGCCTGTCGATCTCCCGTTCCATCCTACCCTCACTCGTGAACAAGATCCCGAGATACTTGAACTCCTCCACCTGGGGCAGGACCTCCTCCCCAACCCGGAGAAGGCACTCTACCTTTTTCCGAGCAAGGACCATGGACTCTGACTTGGAGGTACTTTTTTTTAATTTCCCCTTGAAAATTTTGGCCCACAATTCAAGGACGCCTTTGTTTCACTTCTCACTAACTGCAGTGAGTCGGAACCACCGCCCACACCTGTCTGAATTTTTTGGGAGTTTTTTCTTGCAACCATCTGTCTGGCAACACAAGCACAGGAAGCAGGAAATATTTCAAGAGTTTTAAACTCGGAATTCTCTATTTATTAGTATTATAAGCATTATAAGCTCAGTTCTGTTCATGTAAAGCATCCAGCCTACACAAAGTTCTCTTGTCTGTCCTCCACACTTGTTCCAGGTGGGGGGACGGTATAACCTCAGGCGTTCCAGCTCAGGAAAACTACTGCAGCACATCAGAAGGTTTGAAGTTTCCGACTACAATTGTTCCTGACTTTTTATTTCCTGTGGTGCCATCAAACCCGTCAAGGAGAGCCGAGCCAGAAGCTGAGCGTCACCGTCTCTCTCTGCACTCCTCGGCTATTGACCGGGACGGAAGATTGACGTATCACTTTACTTGTTGTTGATGTTGTGGAGGAAGGTCAAGTGGGCCTGGAGCAGGAACGTCGGCGGTGGAGAGAGATCTCACGGCTGCCCCGTTTAACAGCAGCTAACCAGGGTGGCTCGTTATATATGTGCTAATATTCTGGAATTAGGACCGCTTTGTTTCATATTTATTGAGTTTTGGGTTTAGTTAATGTTAGTTTATCTAAGTCTCGCCCGTGTGTCCTCTTCCGCCCCCGTTAGAGTGGTGTCTTCAAATGTGCCTGCATTTTTTTCATCTCTGTAAACTGTTCATCTTCCTCAATGTGAGACGCTCAAGAATTCTTTTTTCTTTTCTTGAGTTTTGGGAGCGGTGACCTTGTTATCAGGGCACCTCAGCTCGTGGTGCTAATTTGCATCAAACAGCTGTTTGAATTTTTTTGTGAGTCATCAGGAATTTTGCCGGCACCTCAGAATTTGAGACAAAAATCAGTCGCGATATTATACAGCAGGTGTCATTTAGACTCTTACAGCGCTAAAAGATTAGCATGCGCACTATGGAGGAAGCTTGAATCCAACATCATGTGACACAAAATGTAAATAATTCAGAAGGAGCCACAGCTAGCTATCTAGCTAGCTAGCTATCTAGAGAGGAAAATAGGCACAGAATTGGCTCAAACGTGGTTATTGTGGTTATTGGAAACCACCTTTCTGGAATAAATGGCTCTGGAATCCACCGGCTGCATTAAACACCATCAAAAAACCAGCAAGAACAGATGTCACAGCACAAATTTGCCTATAATATACTGAAAGTTTTCTTTGGTTCTGTGAAAAAAAACAACAACCACAAACTGCGTTGCTTTAAACACCATTTACCCCAAACGCCAAGACAACGTGGGAGCACCTAGATATACGGTTACAGTTTCAGCGCAGCATAATTAGCTTGTCTCATTTTTGCATTTGCCTTTTGTCTCTCTCTTGTGTTTACCTTGAAAGATGTGGTGCGTGAAAAACATTAAGTTATATATATATATACAGTAAATGTGGGCAGTCGGGCCTGTTTGCCAGCTAACAGCCTCTCACTGTTTTCTGCCACAGTCTTAAAAACAAGCCATCTGCACTGCTGTCTGCGTCTGCCAGCCCAGCCTCCAGAGACAGACTTTCTGCGTGCATGTGCACGTATGTGTGGATCCACGTGTGTGTGCTTTAAAGGATAGAATCAGACGAGTCCCAAAGTCCACTGAACACACACTAATGCGGTCGTCCACCCCCTCCAGGTGAGGAAGGTGAGGACCATTTACCAGCTGAATACACACACCTGAGTGTTGGTTGGTGCATGAACATCTGGGCTCAGGTCACGCAGAGGTCTTGAATAGAAGCAAATCATGTTGGAATAAAATCTTATATAAGTTGGTATATGGAATGGAATACAAGCGAGAAGCTCTCTGACCTCCATCTGCTTTCTGATCTATCTCCGACTGATGCTACATGGCTCCTCTTCAATATCTCCGGCTTGACTTGAGGAAAATGCTGCAGCTTTGGAAAGGCCACCTGTTGGGGCCCAAAGACCACAGCTCCTCTGATGCTCTGTCCTGCCAAGACACCTGAATGTACAACCGCTCTAACAATTTACTAAATAGCAAATAGCTTTTAAAATCAAATTGATTTTAAAGTTTCCTCTGTGTGCTGTGTATTAGAGCAGCCCGTCCCCATGCAAACCGCATTTACCCACCCACTCTGAAAGCAAAATTCAACAATTTCCTAAAGCTTTTATTCTAATCAAATCCAGTGAGAGCAAACCTGCACACAAAAAAAGGATTCATCAACAGTCATGGCCACAAATCCCCAGCATGGTCAAAGATGCTCTTAAAGAGTTTAGTTCTCCCTGTCTGGAATGCATTATCATATTTCCCATGTAACCCTGTTTTTTTTATTTGTTTGTTTCCCCAAAACTGCTGCAAAACCTCTCACACACTTGCACTTTACTGTCCCTGAAACGGGGTAAACTGCACATTTTTTCCTCCTGCATATTTACTCTGCTCTTATCAAAGATCTTCGTGTGAGGCACTGTCAGGAGGTATTCCTCTGACGGTTTCTTTCCTACGCCTTATTGGGAATAAGGGACTAAGAGCAGCACACATCCTCAGTTGTATCAAAGGTGGCGTAATGGCTTCCTCCTCCAGTTGTCAGTCAGTCTGTCAGTCTGTCAGCTTTGCCCCTGGGCTCAGCAAGTTTGGGTGAAAGCCTTCCTGCAGTAATAAATTCTTTCTTCTCATCAGATGCTGGGCTTTGCTAAAGGACCAGAAAGATCATCTGCTCACACACGTGACATCTCTGAAGCTCCAAACTGACCCAACAGACTTGAACTGATATTCCCACATTGGTATCAAGTAATCTTCTGTTTGTACTTTCAATTTGAAATCAGAAGACCTACATCGTTCCTCTGATTTTAAACTTTAGATTTATACGATGCTTAAATGCAAATGCTTTTGCTGGAAGAGCCGCACACTTCCCACTCACCAGCAGTAATTAAGACGGCGAGTGTTGTTTTTTTACACGTTATTCACGATGGAAACAACACAAACAGTGTCGTCGTCTCCCTCTTAAAAGCCACGGAACGACAGAGTTCAGGACGGAGCTTTTCCCAGCATGTCTCCATCAGCTAAACCCTCCTCCAACACTTCCCTTTTCCAAATATCCTTGATGCTAAGTGCTCATTTCTCATCATTTCATCCTCTTGTAGCGCACGACTTCATACGACTGCAATTAGAGGCGTCTTTTTCCTTTTTTGTGTTGTTGAAACTGCTGCATGGTCTTCTACAGAACACCTGCTGGTAACAGAATCCTATTTTAAGAGCTGGATCTCCAAACTTGAGCAAATGCAGTCGTCCCCCCCCCCCCCCCCCCCTTTTAAACCTCTACTGAACTTTTATTCATTTTTCCCTCTATGTGTGGTTTCTATTCTATTCTATTATTATTAAAGAATGAAATCTAATATCTCTAAGGTGATTTGAAGGTCATATGCTGACCTGTGCTTGGTTTTGAAGACTGCTGGGTGGATTTCAACAGGTAGATCCTCCTTTATTCACTTCTTTAGCCGAGGCTCATAAAAAGTGAAGCACATATCATCGTGCTACTGTATAACTGCATCTTCGCTCTTCGCCTCCTCCTCTCAGCCAGCCAGCAGAGTTCTTCTACAAGAGCCTGGACCTGTTCAAGGGTTCTAGCTGTTGGAATTGAGTTTGGCCTTGCCACTTTTGTCTGAAGCTTTTCGAGAGGGTTTCGGCAAAGTGCCAAGAGGAACTCTTTATAAACTGAAAACACACTTTCACGGTGTTAAATGCGACCTTCGCGATGGCGACTCCCACCTCAGACACGGTTTCAGCGCGACGCTGAAAGTTTTGATTTTGAAAAGCAAGAAAATAAAACAACAAAAATGGCTTTTATAGGGTGGTGAGAAGTTTCAAAGGATTAATCTGCCCCAAAAAAGCGAAGTCATTACCCTGGTGTCCTCTGAGGTCTCATTACACGTGTGGTTATGGTTGTTCAGAGGGACCTTTGGACGGCTTTAATGCTCACTTCTGTCGCACCGCTTTCAGGCTGCCAGTAATGGTCTGTATGCTGAACGGGCGGAGCAGGTAGCGCATCTCCTACTGTCGGCTGTAATTATGGCCCCAGCAAATGACGGAGCGAGCGGCTTCACAGCGGACGGCAAACTGATCAGATCAGCACCACCGAGCACGGCTCAGCAGGACTCCGACGTTCCCCACGACACCGCTATGGTGGCACAGACCAGCAGAGGCCAATTTAACGACGTTGGATACGGCGCCGAGGTTAGTTGCCAGGGGTGATGGTGTCAGTTGGTGGCGGGACATTAGGGAGGCGGAGCAGCTCAAGGTGACTGGAAAGGCTGAGCTCCAACACAAGAGAACGTCTTTATTACCGACGTTTTAAATTGCATCGTTATTACGGTCAGATATTGCTTCCATTTTTGAGCATGTGGGTGTGTGGTTGCGCATATCCTGGGCTGAATTTGCATGTGAACATGAGTTAAGACCCAAGTGGCAGAGATGAAGAGTCCATCCTGAAGCAGAAACAGAAGGAGAAGAAAGAAGAGGGAGGGAGAGAGAGAGAGTTTCAGCATGTGTGAAAGAACTCTTTCATCTTCACCCCAGAATCCCTGGCGAGGCCTTCCATGCCAATCCATTTCCTGGAGTTGGCTATAGTCTCACCCAATGGGACAACACACACACAAACACACACACACGCATGCACACGTGCGCGCTTGGCTTGCTTCACCCCACTTTAAATGCGCCGCAATCTTACTCCTACATGAAGACAGTCACAGACACACACACATTCAATCTGTTGGGATGACAGCGAGGAAATGGCCAGCAGCAGCTGGGGGGGGGGGGGGTCCCTTCGCTCCTCTACAGGAGCTGCAGAGCCCCAGAGGCATCCCCTCACCCTATCTTAACACAATGTGCTTGCATGTGCCTTTGTGCGACTGTGTGTTCGTGTGCCGACAGCTGCATGTGTGCAAAGGGGGAATTTAGAAAGCGGATCCCTCAACACGATGAGTAACGGTACCTTTGATACTTGCACCCCTGTGTGTGTGTGTGTGTGTGTGTGTGCGTGTGTGTGTGCGTCTGGTGGACGGAGGTGAATCCAGAAAGGAAGGAAGCGTGTCATGCAGCGTCTGGGGGTGTATGTATGGTGTCATATCAGAATCCACAGGCATTATTTGAAGCCATTCAGTGTGCGTTAGAGTATATTTGTGTGTGGTGATATTAGCCGCAGGCATCGGCGCCTGTTCATTAGCGGGCTTAGCTAGCAGAGGGATGCCTGTAAAGATGACTGCTATTAATTTAGCATCTCAGTGGCTTTGCTCTCCCAGAGACACCCACACACACACGCGCACGCACACACACACACACACACTCGCGATTGCCAATTCATTAAGTGAACGTTTGGAGCTCCAGACTGTACCAACTGGTCGAAGCTAACTAATCTGCACTGCGCCAGTGGAGAGAGAATGAGCCAGAGAAAGAGATAACATTCACCGAGGGGGACATTCAGCCTCTGAAAACAACTATAACATCAACGTTTGGGAGGGTCCCTACTTCACAAAGATAAACACGTGCTCATAAGTGCTCACATTTGGGTCCAAATAGAAGTCATAAAACATTTCAGAACACAGAGGTGTGAACTGCATGTTGTGTTTTGCTTGTCATGCACAAAAGCCTTTTCTTTGTGTAAATATGGACACATGTCAGAGCCCAAACCTTGTGTTGAAAAATCTTATTTGTCATAATTTACTACTTGGACACGTTGAAAGGCTTCAACTGCAGATACGAGTAAGTTCTCCACCTCTGTGCTCCTCTAATAACAAAGAGCTTGAATCATTTATTCATTGAAGTATTTAGTTCATTTTTTTTACAGTGTTCCATGCAGGTGAGAGGTCCTTGCCAATGCACTTAAGGTTTAAATGAAAGGAAGCTCCTCTAACCACTGTGTCCTTTCGTGGAGGCTGACTTGCACCATTCACGTTAGCTGTTTTCTCATTTGTCCTTGATTTCCAGAGGCCTCTGACAAACAGAGCGTAGAAACAGGGTCTTTCTTCCATTTGCCAGGCCAAACCTCACCTGCTGCCTGTGGGTTGATGAGATGTGAGGAGCTACGAACTGCATCGGTATTTATCTGAACCACATCGACTCTGTAGCCTTCGGATCGTGAAGCCTGCACAGTCGGAACTGGTGCCGTCACCTCTCTAAACTGCACTCTGCTGTGTCAGCACATTTGCATTTATATAATAGCTTCAGTCACAACACGATGACAAACACGGCTAATTGCTATAATTTAATGGCGAACACGTGGCTTCGTCCTTTGGTAAAGTCACGGTGTAGCATTAACAGCTCCGCCGTCCGGCTCCCTTCTCAACCATAAACTGTCACATGTGGATGAAGAGAGACGCCGTTTGGTCCACCAACGCTACGTTCTCCCAAATTTATGTTAATCGATCCAGATTATTAATTATTAATGGTGCAACTTCTCTATAACATAAATCAACTGTTGGAAGTTGCTCTGTTCTACTTCTCATTCTCCTCCTTTACAAAAGCCCCCCCTCCCTTTACATTGTTTTGTGGGAATCAGCCCTTTCTGCTGTCATGTACGCCACCAACTACGTGCTGCTCTTGCAATTATGGGATGTAAATCCCTTAAGAACATTTCAGCAATCCAGTCCTGATCCATAGCGAGCAGCCCATGTGTATCTTGTGTAAGTCCCCTTCACCATCTCCATAGCTCTAATCATCCTCACAGCATCCCACTGTTAGAAGCGCCAATCCCCCAAATGGAACAGAACCAGAACCCAGTGCTGCAGAAACAGCAAGAGGGCCGAGGCTGCTTCGCTAATCCCCATGAGAACGGGTTGGTATGTTAAAACTTGTAATATAGATTTAAGAGGAAGAAATTAGTTGTGGGTGAGGAGATTAGTCCGTTTATCAAGTCACCTGCTTCTCTCTGCCTCCATCAACAGGCATAAGTGGACCCCACAGCTGCCCTCTGACCCCACTGACCCACTGACCCGGGTTTTCTTTATTCTCTCTATAATTACTGAATTTGCATGTGTGCCATATGTGTCTGTGTGTATGTTGAGGTCCTTATTCCATGATGAAAACACACATTTGGAGGACGGTGGGCATACGTTCTCGTCCAATACCAGTTGTCATATTTGCGGAGCCAAACCAACGTGCATTCTCGCTAGGCCTGAAATGAAAGCGTCCATACCTGATCACCATGTGTCTGTTTTCAAACGTTATCTAAATTATTGCTTAACAGATTGCAGCAGCTATGCGACAGCAGGCCTTTCTTTCAATGCCCCCTCACTGCCAGTGGATGACATATACGAGTCTATTTTGTAATGGGCTATCATTTAGAACAATTTCACACCTCACTTATATGTACATATTTTTAAATCCAGTTTATTAGGGGTGAATGTCAAATGAAAATGCTAGAATACAAGCTGAGAGATGCGTGTCTGATGTCCAGCGACACTATTTACACGCTCGTACAGAGAATACAAAATGCCCTTTCTGGCTGTTGCTACATGTGTGCATGAGGGAGAAAATATAGATGTAGAGTGGGGAGACAGGAAGACAATGGGAGAAACAGAGCGGTGGGCTTGTTGGGCATAATAAACTGCTGTTTGGAGTAAGATGAGGATGGTGTCGCTCTGTAGCTCTGTCAGACCACGCTGACCTCACACACAAAGGCTTTCAGCCCAAAGTTATTAACAATAATTGGACATAATTACGTGATGTATGAAAGGAGGGGGAAATTGCAGACGAGCGCTCAAATTGGACAGTAGTTGCGGAGACAGATGAGCAACACAATGGCAGGTCAAGAGGAGCCGTGCGCACATCCTCGGCTTTATATCCTGTCAAAAAAGAAAGCTTTCAGAAGTGCATCGGGTCGCAAACACATGTCTCCTTGTGAAAGAGACAATTAAAAATGAAAGGAAATAAAACGGCGGGGAATCGGCTGCAGCAAAACAAATTTCATTACCATTTGGACCGTGCAGCTGTGCGACAGGTTGGCCTGAGCTTGAGTTCTTGATTATTGCCTGGCCTTAGAATATAAAATCGGTATAAATTTGCTGCTTTACTTGTTTATTTCACAGCGAATAACTATTGGAAATTACGCCAGACGTCCAAGCCTATTACTTAAAGTTTAAGTTTATTCAAAAGTCCAAAATAGCAACTAGCAAAGGCATTAAATTGCAGGGTTCTGGACACTTTGGAATGTCAAAAAAAAGCTTGAATTGCAATTCAAATCAGGCTGGGGAAAGATCACGTCGATGACCAGAGCGTTTCCACTCCGCTGCTTTGCATTCTGGTGTGGGCGGCAGACAGAGCTGGGGACAGAGGTCCCCGTGGTGATGTGCACGTTCGCCACCGCTGTCTGAAGAAATGAGGGGTACTGGACTCGTTTCCAGCTTCAGGAAATGTCAGTGAGGAATGTGACGTGTCGGAAAGTGCTTGGCCATGATCGTGAACCTGAGAGGTTGATCACTGTGGAAGCTGATCTCATTTCCCAACAGTCTGGAGGTTCGACGCCGCGATATCTGAATATTACCTCGGGAAAAGTCCCATTTCTTTAAGAGGAAGAGCTTCATCTTGCTCACAAATGAGCGTAACTCGTCACAAATCCCTTCACTGATCAATGAGTGTCGTGCGGCCAAAGCAGAGGTCAGAGGTCAGAGTTCTTTGCTCTTTGAGTCTGCAACCCTGCGAGGAAAAAGAAGAAAGTGTCACCATTTTTGTTGTCCCTCAAGAGTTGGTCCTTGGATATGCCTCTTTTGTCACTCTCTGGAGAACTGGGGGTGGCATGACCAGGTAATTAAATCTTTTTCGCTGTCAAAACATCCAGGCTATTTCTGAAGTTTTTTAAATTAAATGACAGCTTCTCTTAAAAAAGCAAACAATATAAAAATAAAAACCAAACCAAATTATCTTCAAGCTTTAATTATAGCCGTGCTTGGCGCTATGGTGATGCTTAATCAAAGAGCTAAACTTTAACATAAAGCTAACCTACACCCAAAAAACAATGAGTAAAATAGCAAAGAATAAGGGTGAAGGCTGGGTATTGGGCCAGGGAAGGTGCCTCAGATTATCTCTGGACTATCAAAGCGAGCTTGCATCAAAAAGGTTTTGGCTGTTTATCTTCAGGCGCGCTTTCTTAATGATGGAGCTTTCACGCCGGCATTGATGAGCAGAGAAGAGAGACAAGCAGGAAGCTAATTGGAGCTAATTCCTGCACGGCTGAGCGTGATTGCATTCAGGGTTTCCCATGAGCACATCTGGTCTACGTGTCTTCTGCACGGGAAGATGTGTGAAGAATTCTGAATTTCATTAAACTTGTGCTTTCTGCTCGTCTCCATGAGTCACATGACCTGATGGAGGATGATGGAGAAAGACAGATGCCTGGCTAAAAAAAATAGAAATAGCAAGTAGAGCCATTGAAGGGCAGACGTATTGAAAGACACCAAACACAATTGAATCAAATCAATCAGCAATTTATTTACGCCATCCAATTAGTTCAGGACTAATTTTAAAGATAAAAAATTGCCAATCAACTGCTCGACCAAACTCTTTTTTCAGGTGAGTTAAAGGTCAAAGCCGCTAAGGAACACATCCTCAGCCGAGCGGCCAATATTAAATTACGTTGTTAAAATATGAATCCATCCATCATCGAAACGTGACCAAACGCCGTCCTCCTCTCTCCAAGGAAGGTTTCCATCACAGCCGGTCAGTCGAAGGATTAATGTGAGCAGATCGGAGGAGGTTTCTGAGCTATGTGCTGAAAATGCACACTTGGTATACCATGAGTTACCTGGATGGATGGATGGATGGATGGATGGATGGATGGGTGGATGGGTGGGTGGATGGGTGGGTGGACGGACGGATGGACGGACGGATGGATGGTCCATGGATGGATGGATGGATGGGTGGTAGATGGATGGATGATGGATGGATGGAGGGAGGGAGGGATGGATGGATGGAGGATGGATGGATGGATGGATGGTGGTCCATGGATGGATGGATGGATGGTGGTCCATGGATGGATGGATGATGGATGGATGGATGCAGCATCCTTCCTCTCTCCGGCCTGCCGTTGGTGGTGATCCCTCCAGGCACCATGATGACAGTGACGGAGATTAAATTAAAATGTTTTGAGACAGATTTAAAAGGATGACAAGTTTCTCCCACAAGCAGGAGACAGAAGCACCTGCTTTCCTCCCTTTATGTCATATTCAAAGTAAAATGACACCTTTTTTGAAACCAGTGTCAACATAAATCTCTGCTGCATATAAAAGGAGTGTCTGAGCACCATGTGCTGCACATGTCCTCATTTTTAAGACGCGATATTTCCACAGAAATACAGATTTATCATTATAATATACTTTTGTGGCAAAAGTCACTCCAAAAAGTAGTAGAAGGAAGAGAAGCTGGAGGAAATAATGCCAAAGACGGAGTGAAATATGATAAATATGGAGACTGAAGGCGATGTCCAAGTGCCCTCTCTTCACCCTTTTATCAAACAGTGAAAAGAGTTGAGAAAAACTTTGGGTGAAATCCAGGCATTGATGCATTATGACAGAGTGAAGCCTTACAGAAGCTAAAATGACGGAGTTCTCTTTCTCATTTCACGGAGCCCAAAGACAAAGCAGCACTTTTTAAAGGTTATCAGGCTTGTTTGTTTTCCAGTCGTGTTGGAGGATCCTTTTATATTGTTGACTACAGAAATGCAGCTTGGTGAAATGTGCCGGTAAAACTCCCAGAGTGCAACGCTCTGAATATGGAAGAGTTCCCCCATGATCAAACATCACATTCATGTCATGAACGTCTTCTAAAAGTGTTGACAGCCTTCTCAGCCTGAATACGACGGTTGATATTGAGATGAGAACGGGAATGTAAAATAAGGCTTCGGCGTCTACAAAAGTGCAACAGGAGTCAGATGGAAAGTGACTGTCAGCGTGCCTACGGGCAAGGCACGCCGAGCAGTTTGGATGGCAGATCAGACTGGAAGAGGAACAACATCCTGATTGGCCGTGCCAATAAAACACATGAAGAAATAAGACCAGAGGAGGCTGGTGGAAGGTGAAAAAGCTGGTGTTGCACTCAAGAGTTTAATGGATGGATGGATGGATGGATGGATGGATGGATGGATGGATGATGGATGGATGGATGGATGGATGGTGGTCCATGGATGGATGGATGGATGTATGGGTGGATGGATGGATGGATGTATGGGTGGGTGGATGGATGGATGTATGGGTGGTTGGGTGGGTGGGTGGATGGATGGATGGTGGTCCATGGATGGATGGATGGATGGATGGTGGTCCATGGATGGATGGATGGAGGGAGGGAGGGATGGATGGATGGTGGTCCATGGATGGATGGATGGAGGGAGGGAGGGATGGATGGATGGTGGTCCATGGATGGATGGATGGATGGTGGTCCATGGATGGATGGATGGAGGGAGGGAGGGATGGATGGATGGTGGTCCATGGATGGATGGATGGAGGGAGGGAGGGAGGGATGGATGGATGGATTAATGGATGGATGGATGGTGGTCCATGGATGGATGGATGGATTGATGGAGGGATGATGGATGGATGGATGGATGGATAATCGGGGCTTATGAGATAGAATAGTTTAACAGTGCAACTGGCATGTTGCGGCAGAAAGAACGACTCTCAGGACTCTCAGGACTCTCAGGACTCTCAGGACTCTCAGGACTCTCTCCTCAGGTTAACGAAGACCGGAAAAGGTAACTGGTTCTTCGGTTCTTCGGAAACAACGTACGAGAAGAATTAGGGTCCACGAGGAAACGATCAGAAGCCAACGTCCAAATGACACAATCAGAATCAGAGCGGCGCATCGCTCTCCAAGGTCGCCCAAACGCCTCGGACTTGACACTGAGACACAGGATGCTCAAAATAATGTGGCGCGTAGCTGACGAGCATCTGATGGATTCTGTGATTCGCTCCTTTAGATTCAACACGAATCTTTGTTGCGCCGCATTCTTCCGAAGCTCTTTGGAGATACTAGAAACCAACTTACATCAAGATAGTACGAGTGTATTTCACTGTGTCCAATACACAAAGTAGCAAACAAAAGTACTTTTTGCTGACAAGTAAACATGATTAATGCATCCTGCATGCGCACCGTTCGTTTGCATATTAGACAACTGCACGACCTCTGCGTGGGAGACGCATTAAGTGAACTAAATTTGTATAAATTGCATCAAATCAATGCAAAGTTACCAGCGAAATCTGATGTCAAGTTAATATTGATTAGGGGGAGACGTGGGGAAGAGATGCGAACTCATAACGCATTAATCAAATTAAGGTACACCATTTGTTTTATTCTTTGGGAAAGGTGCATTAGACATACGTTCATTGGTGGAGGACCTTCTAAAGGTCCAAAAGTGCCTGCGACTTCCTCCATTCCACCTGCTCGTTGTGGCCGATGACGGGGCCACACCTGAATTCCAGAGGGCCGGTTTTCAAATATCCGTAAACGATCCCGGGTCTCTTAATGTGACGTGAATGTGCCGTAACTTTCATTTATGATGTGGGCGATTCTCCCACGTCTGCCGCAGCAGTTGTATTCCCTTTATTCCCAGCTTGTGCAGGCTGCACGATGCCACATTTTAATGCTTAGGTGATTCCGCCAGATGCGTTTGAAGCACACGCACATTCCCAGGAGGAAGAGAAAGAAGGAACAGTGCGTGTCGGCGCGCAGAGCTTCACTTCTGCGTCGGTCCTCATGAATCTTTACATCGGCCAGTGGCCAGGATGGGATTGTCAGCATTATATCAGCCAGCTCGTAGCCAGGGTTCGGGCTCGTTGTTTCTCTACTTAGTCACCTTTTACTCTCTATCTTCAAGGTGCGCTGATCCTCCATGATGTCACTTCCTTGTCCGCCCCTCCCCCCAATGTTGTCATGAATGTGCATCGAAAGAGGGTCTGTGCTAAGACGGCGGAGCTAACGCCAACTGCACGGTGAGTGAATGTATGTTTCTATCTCCACACACTGCTGACCCCTCTCTGACCTCCACCATCTTGTCTGTGACGTGGTTTGTTAAGTTCTGACGCCCAAACTGTTTCTTACCTTTCTGTTTCCCCTCTTTATGTGACCCTTGAGTGAAATGTTGCACCTAGAACGATGTGCAGTCATTAGCTGAGGATGTTCAGTCAGGGTGAAGGTTCCATTGGTCCACATGTCCGTCACCTGTGTGCCAGTTGTCGTTTTTGGTTTTTATTTTGCTCCTGCCAGCCATGCTCAATGTGACGTGAACAGGCAGGAAGAAGAGCAGAACTGGGATTTCAACGTTCAGCCGTCTGCCTGGTGCACAGGCCCTCACAGGCCCTCTACCCACATGACGGGTACGAGACATGTTGTTTAAATGATTCCGGAATAATATTCGGGCTGAGGATGTCACATTATTCTGCAGAACCACAAAAGCAGAACGTTGTCCTGTCACTTTACTTGTATTTATTTTGCTGCCACATAAATGATCAGTCAAGTCGCAACATCTCACAGTTTGGCTGTCAGCGACGTGAGGTGTGATTGCTGTGGACACTTTGTGAATTCCCGTCTCATCCGATGTGTTGGGAGTCAGATTGTAAAGCTTTGCTCAATTTGGGAGAGCTTGGGACGGACATTTAAAAACATTAGGGAAACTCATAAGGGAGGAGATTATTAACTAGAGTAAAAATTATTGGCTGGGCCGTGCAGTGTGTCTCGCCAAGTTTCGTACAGAGGAGAATTTGAAGACCACAGGAAACAGGAACAATCCTCCGATCATATTATGTTCTGGAGGTGATCCATATCTGGATCTGAACAGGTTTTGTTCTTTTAGCATTGGGAGTTAAAGATGGGTTTTGATAAGTTGCCCGACTATTAAACAGGATTTATCACAGAATTCTTCTAGGGCCCCATTTACGGGAGGTTTTCGGGTAAAAATGCAAAAGTTCCATCGTTCCATTTTTGTTCTACTGATCCAAAACAAAAGTGTTTCAAATTACTACAGCACCCGTTGTCCATAATACCACGGAAACAATTCTTGGCTTGAGAAAATTCAACACAACTTTCTTTAGTTTTGGGGGAAACTAAAGGACCTGGATGACTGACAACTTCTGCAAGAGTTTGAAGCTCTTAACCAGCATCTGAACAAGCAGAGACCTTGTTGTGACGTTGCACGAGGGAATAAATCAACGCGTACACCAAAGCGCAGCAGGGCAAAGCTACTGCCACCTACTGGCCTGGCATGTGTACTACAGCGTTTTGGCACACAAGGAGATCGTTTTTCATAAGTTGTCGTTTACATGGAGAACTGTTTCGCTGGGGAAAACGTTGTGGTGTAAACTGGCCCTAAATGAATTTCCTAGGTTGATCCTTCACAAGCTATGTTTTGACTTGTTTTCTCTACAACACTGTTGACACAGCTTGAATTCAGATACCAACGTCGATTTTTGAGGATTTACTCTACCCAGGACATGCTGTAGGGACCATGTCTCCCAGCTGGTCTCCCAGCGGGAAAAGGAAGCCTTGGGCTACTGCACAACTGAAGAGGATGGATGGGTGGAATTTCTAAAAATGAAAATGTACAGGGGGTGACTGATTTTTATGTATAAGCTTGAAAAGACATTCACAATCTCCAGATGCGTACATGTCAATACGCTCCAGCATCCACACTGAAAGGGGAGATTCGTGAGCCTCGTGTAGAAAGCTTCGACTCCCACTGAAAAGCAGCAACTTGACTGCAAATGTTGCCTGTTGTAATGGCACTCGAGGACAATTTTGCCAGAGCAAAACAAAGCAGGGTACAATAAGCAGCATAATGTGCCTGCGAGTTTCACAATAAAGCAGCAATCTGCACTAAAATCCCAGTATGGGAGCTTTAAGCTCGCTACAACAGCGGGACAGACTTGTTGTGGAGCTGCAGAAACTGTGCTGCCAGTGATTGCTGATTGTCTGTGCACTCAGAGGGATTGAGGATATTGCAGGTTTTTATACATTTCAGCTTAGTGCCGCCTCTGTCGCCGTGTCGTAGGCCTGATGGATAGCTTTTTGCAACATTCTTTTTTTTTGTAGCCTCAGCTTTCACATCTGTGTGTGTGTGTGTGTGTGTGTGGTGTGTGTGTGTGTGTGTGTGTGTGCGCTCTCCTTGTATGGTAAAATGTGAAGGCGGTGGCCATGATTGATGTTAGGCTTACATGTAAAACTAAAAGTGGCCCCGCCTGAACGCTGTAATCTATTATGCCCGACGACAACAACTTGTCCAGAGATGACAGCGGGACGCGCCCCAATACCAATAAATCCCCTTCTTCCTCTTGTCCTGTCCCCTCCTCACTCGCTCTGCTTTTCTTCCCACCACAAGAGAGTTTTTATCCTGCATTCTAAGATGGGAGTCATTTCTAAAAGAGTGGTGAATATGAGAGGAAATCCTGCTACAGGGAAAGCTGGAGTGGCAGGTTGTGAATAAAACCACTGATGATATTCTGCTAACCAGGGCGCGGTGAAACCAGTAAATGAGTTGATTTTTCACTTCAGCACTCAGTATTTTTCAAGAAACTGGCCCACAGCAAACACAGAATAGAGAAGACGCTTTTCACGCCCGATCTTTCCCTTTAAAACTGGGGTCAGCTAAAGGCTAGTCATGCTACATTATGGCAGAAATACTCTACTACTTTTCACTTTTTTGCTCTACCCTTAGAAAGACAGCTCCTCTCTGTCGACTTTGTGCAGTCAAAGGGCTTCACTCAGCTCAGACAAGATACTGTTTCACCTCCTTTTCATAAATTTGGTCTCACACTGGCAGCTGGTGGCTTTTTTTTTAAGCGTGACAGAGTCGGTATGAAAGAAGAACCCTTTTTTTTTACCTACAGTTGCCAGGTGCACACTTCCTGTATCTGCCTCTCTTTCATCCGATGGCTCATTTTTACTGACAGTCCCTCTGAGTGTCGTTTGACGGCGAGCTTTTTTCTCCTCCACTCCGTGCTGGTTTGCTCTTTTGTACACTAAAACTGTCAGAATTATATTGTGAGCGTGCTACCTCCAGCCTACCCTAAAATCATTTTCACACACTGCTTTATCTCCTGTTAGGTCTGCCTGAGTTGGCAAGAGCCCTGAGCAGAATACATTAAAGCAGTGAAGTCAGTGTTTTTACTACACACTCAGAGCGTCTCAGACTCTTTGGAATTTTTGGATCTGAACTTTTAGGGGACATGACTGCAGCATACGTCCAAAAAGATTGAACATTTGACAATAACTCTATCTTATGTAAATAGCTAAATAGCTCCTGCACTTATAGTCTAAGGCATTTAATGTAAACACCATCTGTAAAATATGTTTATAGCACAACCTGGTAAACGACTGTAAAAATAACCGCACATACTGTATTTATTAAGTTATTATCCTCACTTGCTGCACTTCTGGTTAGATGCTAAACTGCATTTTGTTGCTCTGTACCTGTACATGTGCAATAACAATAAAGTTGAATCTAATCTAATCTAATAACGACTATAAAACGTCGACGAGGGCTTTGTAGTTTATTCGCAAATGCACGAAAGCATTTATGTTGAATTAGCTGGTGCAGAAACTCACAGTTTAAAACCCATTTAAGACACATGTGACGCTCTATACATGGACATGTTTGTAAGGAACATTGGAAAAACCATATAGACGCACGCTGAGGCACATGCAGGGATCTGCCGTCCCTGTTTATCCGTCTTGCTTTTTATGTTCAAACGCGTAGAACATGTGAATTCTGCCTCTCTGCTGAGAATAGAAGGAAGCAGCATAATCTGTGTGTTGGTGGAGAAGTGAGGATGGAGTGAAAGAAGGAACGGCAGAACAAATGAAAAGCAAAGGAGAATGTATAATTAAACAACCTTGGCGATCTGGCGTCATAACGCGATTAGGTCTCTAACCTGGCGTCTAAATATGGAAGCGAATATCTGTCCGTAGGTTAACGCTGCCACAGGGCTCCGTTTAACAGGATAAGGCTTCGTAATTTCTGTTAATCGCTGGTTCTTTGTAGGTGGAGGGATCAGGGCGTTCTGCACCTGCTCAGGCCTCAGTAAACATCTCCATGAATGGATCTGAGGGTGTTCAAATTCCCCCCCAAATACACATCATGGCGGTTAAAATGTCAGCAGAGATCAGCGGGGGGGGGTGTCCATCGACGCGGCCATCGGCAGAGCCCGCGGTCAAGTCTCTCACAGTCGGCATGAAGTAGACATGATCGCCTGGAGATATTAACAGTTAACGGAGCACACACACCCACACACACACGCAAACATACGCACACTGGCTGAAGGCCAGACTCAGCAATGGCAGAAGCAGCAGTTGGCAGAAAAACAGGCCGATATCGACACATGGAAACGTGTGTGTGTGTGTGTGTGTGTGTGTGTGTGTGTGTGTGTGTGTGTGTGTGTGTGTGTGGTGTGTGTGTGTGTGTGTGTGTGTGTGTGTGTTGATTGAGACAGCTGGGTTCAAACAGGAGCAGGCTGTTGGATAAATCAATGATTCACTGGCGTGGCCACCATGTCCCCTGTTCCTCAACAGGAGGCCCCTCATTCATGTGCTCAGGATGCGTTTCATTGTGTGTGTGTGGGTGTGTGTGTGTGTGCATGCTGAGTAACCCAGCGTCGTCCACTTCATTGTGATCACAACACACTCATCTGATTTCCTTTTTATTTTGTCCAGTCGATAGTTGAGTTGTTTTCCCACTTTTAACTGGGTGGCAATATTGTTCGTTAACCTCGAGAAATTTAATAACCAGAAATTTCCTGGAAATAGAGCCATAAAGCATTCAGGGCTGAGGAGTCATTACAGTTTTGATCAGTTTTGTGATTTCTCACCACAGTAGAATACAGTGAATGCACCACCATGGGTCTGTGTCATATGATTTACGTATTTTTGTCTTCATCACAGGTAGCATTTACAGATGAAGGGACGTAAACATACATGCACAACACCATCATATATGGTGCCAGCAGGGTTGAGGGGACATTTCATTGCACGCCCCTTTATGGATAGAAAAGTTGACTCCAGCTACGTGATTCGGAGACGTTGTCACTGTCCCTCTTAGCAACATGCTAGTTGTGTTAGCCTTGACAGGAAGCGGCCGACAGAGGTAAAGCTTCGCTATAGATGTGTTAGATCACCGAGAGCTTAATAACTGCGGATGTATGGAACTGCTGGAGGATCTAACCGAATGCCGTTCTTCCACATCGCTTTCCCTTTTTCTCTTCTTCTCTGACTTAATCGATGAGCTCTATTTGTATCCAGACGCAGGCGGCCCTTCATTTACATAATAGTGTTTGTTCTTCCTCGCAGCCTTGCAGAGATGCAGCTGGCGATCCGACGCGTTAAAGACCACCTAGTGGTTCACTTCCAGTTGTATTGATGATTTGATCAGTTTTGTTTGGGTTTCTGTGGTCTTTGATTACTCTGGAGTCAGTAACTACATGGTCTGTCTGTTGTCTCTGCTTTATTTTGATGCTTTTACCATTTTCCCGGAGGATCAACCGGCTTCTCTTTACATGCACCATGATGTGTATGGTGACGGGCAATGTTGGGTTCCTCTGAGCTCACAGTGGCGCAGCGGCCGCATGCTGTTGACAGGTCCCCTGGGAATGTGAAGGTAACCAAAACTTCCTCTGAAACAAAGTGTGGAACGAGAGACATTCCGACGGTTCTTATAATACGGCCGAAAAAGCGTTCTCGCTTGTGCGCTGAGCTCTTGCTCGAACATGGAAGTAATGTTTTCTGCCCTCCAGTGTTTGTTTCCACCCTCTGTTGCTGTGCCAAATGGCTGCATACCTGCAGTCAGGAACGGTCCCCCCTGTATTCTCTGTTGTTGTATGCTGCAGGGCAGATTGAGTTATATCAAATAAAGCTGTTTGGACCATTTTGCTGTGCAGTGGGAAAGTGTTAAAATACCCCCCCCCCCCCCCCCCCCCCCCAACCCCCCACAAAATATGGTTAGTCTTTTTCAAAAATGTGGATGAAATAAACCTTCTTATGGGATTAAATGTGATGAATGAATCACACAGATGAGCTGATTTCTGAGGGTGCCGACGATGTTTCCGTTGCCTGTTTAAATGATCCCAGTGGCTAAAAAAGTCAAACCTCGTTCACTTTCACTAGAGAGTCTGACTTTGGACCGCAGAGGGTTTGGAACATCAGATACATGTTCATTCAATGTCGTCAGGCACGTTTCAAAAGCACTCATAGTTAGCCACCTGTTGCTATGGCGACCCCAGTCCGCTGGGGATTGTATTTCCTCTCCACTAGTGTACAGGTTCCTTTTTGATGACAGGCCCACCCAGGTGTACTAGAGACTGTTAAATATGGGGCCACCAAATGCCACTTTGGCTGTTAAATAACTTGCTTCGCTCTCCCACATGTTCTTGAGCTTGGCTTGATTTTTCTTTTCCTGGTCATCCACTTGAAAAACGTCCATCTCCTGCTTTTTTTCTGCTGCTGGCGATGTTGCGGTGTCAGTGCCGCCGGGGTTGCTCCGATCTGCCCTCGCATCGGTGTGTGCTTCATGCTTGTCTTTAATTGTGTCCCTGCCTCTTTTCTGACACCGGCATGCTGTCAAAGCTAAAGAAAAGAAACGGACTTTGGCGACAACCGAGACGCTTGAATTCTGATTTTTAGTGGTTAAAAGTGTCGTAAAAATAAAGATGGGAGGCCAAAATCATCCAAAGTGCCTGATCAAAAATCCAGGGGAAAGACGGGTTAATTGAAGAAGCATGATACAACTAAGGGGGGCAGTGCGACACCTGGACAGTCTACGGTTGGAAGACTAATATCACCTGTTAATAGATTCTGTGCTGTTGCTCAAGACTGAGCAAACAGCGATCAGCGGTAAAGTAATGAGATTGTCAAAGCTCGAGACTCTGCATCATTAATCAAATTAAACCGACTCTGCTTCAGACAACTGTACTCTGCCGATTTGACATGAAAAGTGCTGTACCTGCACAATATCAGGCCAGGCTAACATGGACAATACCCTGAGTCACACGCGTATAGCAAATGAGGGAAGCTAAAGTAATTTATCCTGGCTGATGAACTGTTCCTCGTTGTCTGGTTGCATGTTCCTGCTTGACCACTTTAAAAGAAACCTCCCAACCAAATCTCATTAGATTAACAACAACAGCATCACCACCTGTCAATTAACCATCGTAGAAAAAAAACAAAAACAGCATAAGATCCGGTGTTCCCAAGGGTAGGCCGAACCCGCAGGTAGACCCCAGCTCCGGGTGGGCGGAGTTACCTGACCTGGCTGATTTGAGAGAGGGTGAGAGAAAGAGAGGGAGAGATAAACGAAGAAATTGACTGATCTTTAACAGAGGAAGGAGGCCTGCTGTGCCGTGTGTGACAGTGTCAAATGCATTACAGCTTCAAGAACTCTCAAAATGTTCTTTTCCAATTAATAACAGATTGGATGTTATTACAAATTGCAGTAGGTGGGAATGTAGCAGCCTGCTGGCTCTGACTTGCAGTAGTATACACTGCTAACAAGATGAGCTGCTGTGTAAAAACGTGTGATAGCTAATGTTTGCGTGCGACCTTATTTAATAATACTGTGATATAATGAGTGATGGGGCATCAAGCGCAGCACTTGGCAAACGGAAGCCTTGACCCGTTATTGCGTTGCCAGACGGTCACGGAAACAAAGTGAGCACATTTTGTTTTTCCTGACGCAAACCATTAAGGTCTCGTATAAGATCCACTTCACGGATGCGCAGATCGAGGGGTAAATCGAGCTAAAGGTGCTATTTTTGTACCACACGAATGCAAACTCGTACTTGTAGAAGTTTGCTGTTTGATGGTTTAAAAGGTGATGAGATCGTAAGGAGAATAATGTCCCCCCCACACACACACACTCAGAAAGAGATAGTCAAAGAGCTATTGTCATCAAAATGGTACACAGACACCAAAGCGCTGTTCATCTCAAGAGGAATGTTTATTTTCAGAAGGCGTCTCGTTCGTTTCCTCCCGCTCTCCTTCAAAGTTCCTCGCTTCACCCAAGCTGAGCGAGTCGCTGCCACGCCACCGTGGTGAGCCGGAAAGTTAAAAGATGGTGTTTATTGTTTCTGAAGGAATCTGAGAATTCACAGACGTTTCCTGCCACTGCTGCCTTTTTGAAGTGCAATCTCTGTTTATCTTTCTGCAGGGTTTTAGTTTACATCGGAGAATACTCAAATATAACACCTTTTGTATGAAATAAACATCAAATGCCGTGTGCCGCGCTCTCATCATAATTGCTCCGTGCATGGCCTCTCATCTTTTTCAAAGATGCTATTAGTAGAAGTAAATTGGATGTGATACGTGATAATAATAAACCCGGGTTTGCACAGGTGCATCAATTGTTTCACTGATCAAAAATAATAGCGGTGCGGCGTGAAAACAGATTTTTAAATAACCTCCTAGCGTTCCCGTTGGGAGGCGATTTCCCTGGCATTCATGGCGGCGTTATGCTGGTGAATTTCACTCCAAGATGAGAAATTCACCATCTGCAGAACCTGGCACGGGCCGTTCGAGGATAATGCAGAAATCCTAATTTAATCGTATTTCTTTGGGGTTTTTTTCTTTTTCTTAATCAAATATCATTCTTCTTTGATTAAAGAGTATCATTACAGCCTGGGACCTTTTTCCCTGTGATCGTCATTATGACTGTGGTTATTTTAATAAAAACCAGGTTTCCTGAATCCAACCTTTGAAGGTGCAACCAGAGGATCCTCCCCCCGAGGGTTCCAGGCATCAGGCTCTCGGGGTCGACAGGGTCAGACACGTGAATGTGACCACTGATACATTAAATCTAGTTTTAAATGGCCCAGCGGTGGCGTGATGTCATCTATTAGAACACCCCAAAGCTTCTGAACCAGGTTTTGGACATGCTGGACAGAAGGGAGCTGCTAATGTTGGAGATGATGAAGGCCTCTTTTGATTCTAAGGAAATATACCAATTTGGGAAAATCTGTCTTAGCGACTCTGAGGCAAAGCTGCGAAAAATTATCGGCAGCTTTATTGACCCTGCTGGAGAAACATTACCTCAGATATATCTGCTTTAATCAACTTACAGTGATTTACCTGTGGGTAGGCTAATGAAATCACACAGTCTTTCACGAGTATCAGACTTTTTTTGGAGTAAAATTACACCGCCTGTGTTAATGCTCTCTGTTGCTAAGAGAATTGAATTTTTTTTCATGCCTGAATTTAAATATAATCACTGCATCTACACACCAGTGCCGTCGCATTTTTAAGGTGTTTGCACGGTTGTTAGCTTAGTGGCTGGGTGTGAAAAGGGAGCCGGAAGAAAAGATGTGAGAAGAAAAAGTTCAACAGCTGCAGAAGAAAGGACGGAAGCGTCTTCTCTGGCATCGAACGCCAAGAAACAAGCAAGAGAACACGGGCAGCAAAGAGGAGCGGCGGCAGCGCAATTACATCGTTTTCACAACTGGAAATTATTTCTGCCGTCAAACAAAAGGATCCGACACAATCCGATGACAACAAGGTTACTGGCGGATAAACACTTTAATCGTGATTGCCAAAGGATTGAAACGGAATGTGACGAGCTCATCCTTGAGTGCAAGCTGATCCGTGTGCCTCACAGAAGAGCGGAGATCATTGTTTGTGTGGCACTTTTCAAAGATGAGACGAGTCTTTAAGAGCAGATATAGAAGGAAGAGAAAGCAGCATTAAAAGGAAAATATAATGAAGTGAAAAGGATGGCTAAATATCTAGTGAATTTTCATACATGGAGGTGCAGCAGTATGAGCGATGATCAGTATGAGGACAGTTTTACTGAATAATTTACCTAAAAAGGGTGCACAAACAAACATCAGGGTCATAAAAATGTCCTTCACTCAGTCATAACACCTTCCAGAACCTCAACTTGATTCTTAAACCTGCTTTAGAAGCTAAACGAGTCACAACGTATTCCCTGTCAGGTATGGATTGTCGATGTATGGATTTTATGAAGTTTAATTAGACTTTGTCGGGTGTTAAAATTGTCCCATTTTTATGATGTCTGGGCAACAACCATTTCAGGACAGATAGTTTGACAACCCCCCCCCCCCCCCCCGTCAATGGTCTGACCCATTTAGTGGGAGGAGCCAAGCGTATAAAAGGGGGCGAGTGGGGCCACCTGTGTCTTGCTGTGCGCAGGAGTCGGTCTATGATCTTCTGACCTTTTTGGCACCTTAGGCAAATTTGCTCAATAACCCCCCCCCCCCACACACACACACACACACACACACACACACACACACACCCATGTGCACACAGTCTCAGGAAATACTTGAGAAATATTGAAGAAATATTCTTTTACACGGCTGTGTAAAACATCACAATAGTTTAACACTCCTCAAAATATCTCATAATAAAGAATAACAATAAAATGAAATGCATTGAGAGAAAATCAATTAGATGAAAAATTGCAAAATAGGTTTTCAAGTAATAAATACTAACCTTACATTAAAACAGTGTAATAAGAATATTCAGTTGGGGAGGGCTGACAGACGAGTCTTCAGGCTGTGCAGACAGATGACCTCGGGCCTTCACCTGCAAGCTAATTAAGTTGAGTTATTTTATTGTTATATATCATTTTGATGTGTCCTGCAGACGAATTGATTCATCTGAATAGTTAGCTATATTCCCTTGTATATTGTATTTATTATCAACCATATTTTCCTGTGCAAATGTTACCATGTGATACAAGATTGTATGAAACATTTGATAAAAGATAACATTGGTAAATTGATGCAAAACCTTCCAGAAGTACAGGGCAGGATGGTTTGTCCACATTCATATGTGAAGTCAACATTGGGACAGAAATTGTGTTCATTATTGATGGGATGATACCAAACTGGGCCTCCATTTGGTCACATTGACATCAGTAGTGTTGCTGCAGCTGCAGCACACAGTTCCAGAAGTCACCTGCTTCAGCCTGAGCCTCCTGGGGGGCAGGTGGGGGGCAGATTTGATGTGCTGGAGAAGCTGCTGAATGCCTGAGGCTGACTCTGACTTGTATCTGGATTCCAACAGGCTGTACATCCACACTATAGCATCACTGCCCTGACGGTGCTGTCATACACAGTAGCCTCCACAGACCACAGACAGTAGCGTAATTACAAATTAGTTTATACTGTAACATTCAGGGCGTAAAGGGGGCGACAGAAACATAAAGGGGTGCCATAAATTACTTTATGATTTTTATTTAAACACTTTTCCCGAGGAGGGCGCTGGCAGCAGATAGTGCCTATCTGACCTCTGCCCCCCTGGACGATGTGTTGGTCTCTTGTCATTGTTCAAGTCACTTGGGTGACACCAGCTTTTCCTGCCAGCCTGGGTCAAAAGGTGTCGCGCTGGCCACACCTGGGGGGGGGGGGGGGGGGTAAAAGCCAGAAGAGCGCTTGTGGTCATTTCAGTTAGCGAGGGCAGGAGACAAAGTTTACTTCCTTTCATGATTTATGCCTGTATTGGTTTGTTTTATTTGTATGTAGATGGGCAACGGAAGACAAGATCAGCAGTAACTGTGTACCTAATTTAAAACCTGTCACGCTTCGGTGCTTCAGTCTAGAGACAGTTCATCATCACAACAGCCAGAGAACCTCCACAAAGCCTTTTGAAGAGCTTTGGGTGATGCCGTCAGTTAGCTGGTCGCCCAGGAAACTGTTAAAAAAAAATTACAAACGGCTCTATTACTTCAGTTAAACTTCTTTTTTTAATCAATGTCTGATACCTGACAGGCCAGACTGTCTAAGGCGTGAATAATGTCTTTAAATCTATTTAAACAAGCCTGTTCAGGCAAGTCAGGAGGAGCATGAAATCAAATGAATGTGCATCATAGCAACAAAGAATGCATCAAATTATAGATTAATTGCCACAGAACTTTATAATGTGTTTACGGGCTCCTTCAGTGGGCGTCGCTATTATTATCTGTGTACTTTGAAGAGCAACTGTTTGTGAGTTTTAGATCCAGACAAAGGCTGATTAATCTGCATTCAATTGCTTCAATTGTTCTGTTGACAGGACTCTTTAAGAGCCTGTTCAAGCAGATTTATTAATGTTGTGGATATGATAAGAAACATCAAAGATAAAGTTGGCTCTATACTGCGTGGCCCTAATGGTCATTGTGTGCACACACGTGCACTGAAGTGATTAAAAAATAGGTAAAGCACTGACGTACAGACCCTTTTAGGTTTCATCTCAAAGCCTTCATAATCAAAATTAGCTAGTTTTAACGTTCAAAGCGCTAACACAAACCCCCTTTGGATCACACAGTCAAACAGAGGAGCAGAGATAGGAAGACACCAAATTTAGCATGCACACAAACATCAATCCTGTGGAACGGGACGCATCTAGATGGTGAGACAAAGTGGCAAGAGAGTCACGCGGAATACGGGCTTGTTCATCAAAGCCGGCTCGCTTGATAGCGATCAGAGCTGGTGGCTGCATGGAAACGCACAGCGCAGTACATCAGTCTGTGTTTGGGAATTCTGTCATCCATCCATCCATCATACCTTATGAAGTACTCCATCAATGACGGGCGTGTGTGTGTGTGTGTGTGTGTGAGTCTGAATGATGTCTCTAATGATTACCCGTAGTAAGCAAGCCCAGGGCAGATAAGATGAGCCACATGTTGCCTTTCATTTCTTCATCCGTTGCATCACTTTTACCTCCTCAACCCAAACCAGACGTGATCCGCCTGCAACCAGTTTATGATAAATCACACAAGATTGTTTACCCTTGCGTTACTTTTTTAACCCCACCAAAGCTAATATCAACAATCCAGTTGGAGCAATTGTTGTTAGTTCTCTTATATTATTCTAGCATTCGTCAAATAAAATAGTCTGATGTCAAGTTTTAAATATGTTCTCATTCTATGACCAAATTATGGAAAAACAATGCAGGTTGGTTCCTTTTGGAAGTTCATCTCCATTTGAGTGGGAATTGGAGGTCTGAAGGGGTTCTGAGGCAGTTACCAGTTCGCAATATCGATCGATGAGGCAAAAAGTGGTTTATATAATAGAATTGGGGGGCCAAACATGTCCCGTGCACCTACTCAGAAGCACCTCAGACAGCACAAATGCAGTGGGTAAAACCATCTGGGAGCATCATCAGAGGACACGCCCCCGCCTGGCACGAACCGCAGCCAAATTAAGATTAACGTTAAAGAGATTAACGATATTATAGAAGCCGGGAACTACCGCACCAGATCCAAGGTGCACGCTGTGCAAAGGCAGGATGCTAGTAGATAAAGCGAACCTTCACACAATTACACAGGTGAATCGCAAGTGGGAACGTTTTTTTCCGAGGCCTCCGGGCCAAACTTGGACAAAGGTGTTGGAGACCGAGCTAAGCTCCGACGGGCCTTTCAGACCCAAGATGACACGCAGGTGAAGGTGGAATAGCTGGAAATTGTGGTGGTGGACCAACAACGAGAGGACTGTGGCGATAGATGATTGACAGCGTAACGACGTCAGTGATGGGATGATGGGGCTCCCAGGCTGGAGGACCGGCTCCTCTGTCCAAAGGAGGCCGATGCTGGGACCACCGGTACTGCTCACATACACACACATGTGGTGCAGTGGTCTTGACCTCCACATTGAACATCTTTAGAACTATTTTAGCACTTTCTGTATGAATGATAAAAAAGCACACAAGCCGCTGCTTTTTTTTCTTTTTTTTTCTGAAGATTAATGGCCTCTGCCTTGAGAACCCCCCCCACTGATGCAGTGAAGAATAGAGGACCCAACTGAACAGCAAAGGTGGAGGAGGAGAGGTGGTGAAACGAGGAATGAAAGGAAGGCTCCTCAAGGATGTAGTAACAAAGAGGAAAAATACAATTTTCTTTTCAAAAACGAAGCCCCACAAACCCGGATCATATATCAAGAAAGCAAGAAATAAAAACCAGATCCAAATTAAAGGAAAGAACGGCTGCACAATCAGAAGGTTCACATGTATGTTGGAGGTGGGTGGAGACATATTTGGACCTCAGAGACTCTGTTTTCCAGGTCTCAAACACTGTCTCATACTGTCTGAGAAACAAAAAAAGCAAAAGTTTGATGCAGGAAGACGTATATTTCTGATATATTTAGAAGTTAAAAATCACTTCATAACAATAGTTGTGCTTAAATGCACTTGCTGACTTGTTTTTGGAGCACTAACATCTAAATTTCTACCAATAAGTAAAAGTAAACACCTCTCCAAACGTTTTATTATGCATGTAATGTAATGTAGGCTGGTCCTCACAACTTTAAAGGCCTGTTTGAGGATTGAGGATTGAGGTTTTAAGTCCCAGTTCCTCAAAGACGGATCTATAGTATGTCTGCATACCTCACATCTGGCGGCTATGGTTAGCATCCACAGTGACATCTTCCACACCATCGGCAACAAAATCAATAATTTCTGCCCACAGCATCATTCCTTCTTTATTTGGGGGGAAGGTGTGGCCCTGAAAGAGACGCTGTGGCCTGTCACATTCGACATAGAATGTATTTAATACCGCTAAATATGCCAGGATTGAATTACTTAGACAAGAGATTTTACAAATTGCAGCAGCTGCAGGAGCAAATGGGAGAGGGCAGCCAGGCTGATGGAGCAGAGGAGAACATGTGAGTCTGGTCCCAGAGCACCAGTAGATCAGCAATAGTCGGGAAAAAACACTTTACAATTGTTAAAGTTATCAAGCTGCTTTTTTTTAAAATCATTTTTCTCCTGGAAAGTCACAGCTGCTCCGTGTATTTTCAGGGACATTAAGCTTTATTCTTTTATTGATCAACGTAAACTTGCTTCTGGTGTTGAAAGGGTGCTGGATTCAAGGCGGTACCGGAGCGGCTCCAGCCTTCGCCGTTACCTCTGAGGCGGTCGTGGGCACGACTCGCCTCCATCGCTGCCGCTCAGCCTCACAGAACCTGCATGTTTGGGCCGCAGAGACTGTTGAAGGCAGCAAAACAGCGCCGATAATCGCGCCGGGCTAATTTACATTCAGATGACATCACCACGACAATTCAATGTTCTGATAGCTCCGTTTGTCTTGTGTGTAGCATTTGTAGCTGGAGTGAGTATTACTGGGTTACTCTGGTAGAGGGAGAGGCTGCTGAGGCTGAGTCCAGTTATAAATGCAACAATAGAGCAGCAAGATACTTATCGTGTGTGTGTGTGTGTGTGTGTGTGTGTGTGTGTGTGTGTGTGTGTGTGTGTGGGAATGAGAGGGGGACACTGTGAAGATGTGAAAGTGGAACAAATGCTTGTTTACAGCCACGAGTTCCTGTATGTTTCATTTCCAGTGACAGGGTGTTTACACTGTTGGTTCTATCTGTGGACCGGTGAAGTGTTTCTGGCTGTGGAATTAGAGTTCCCAACAGCTTCACCGCAGGCCTGCAGCCTCGATTAAACGTGGGTTGGAAGATGAGAAGAACACAAAGGGACACAAAGAAGGAAGTGCTGCTAATGTGGAATTAATCTTTAAGATGTCGGTAGTCCTTAGGTTTGGCGCTGAGCCTGGAACATCAGGAAGAACCCCCCTGAGAGGTGCAGGCGGCTCCAGATGATGCTTCTTCTGTTTATTATTCGGCGTGCAGATGTTGGACATCGTCGTTGTGTCCGTCGATCATATCTCGCCCAGCTATTAGCAATAGCGATGATTTCATGCAGTTTGTTTCTTAACTGTTGTGCATCTCAAGAGGGACTGTTGTTGCTGTTGTTGCTGTTGTTACTGTTGTTGCCGTAGTTGCCGTTGTTGCCGCCGTTGCCGCCGTCGCCGCCGTCGCCGTTGATGCCGTTGATGCCGTTGATGCTGTTGTTGCCGTTGTCGCCGTTGTCACTGTTGATGCTGTTGTACCTGTTGTTGCTGTTGTTGCTGTTGTTGCTGTTGTTGCTGTTTTTGTGCTGTTGCTGTTGTTGTTGTTGTTGTTGCTGTTGCTGTTGTTGCTGTTGTTGTGCTGTTGTTGCTGTGTTGTTGCTGTTGTTGCTGTTGCTGTTGTTGTTGTTGCTGTTGCTGTTGTTACTGTTGTTGCTGTTGTTGCTGTTGTTGCTGTTGTTGCTGTTGTTGCTGTTGTTGCTGCTGTTGCTGTTGTTGCTGTTGTTGTTGCTGTTGCTGTTGTTGCTGTTGTTGCTGTTGTTGCTGCTGTTGCTGCTGTTGCTGTTGTTGCAGTTGTTGCAGTTGTTGCTGTTGTTGCTGTTGTGTGTTTTTGATCCTTCTCACCCACTCTTGTCAGGGTTTTCCAAAACGTCGCGCGGATGATGGATTTCCCTCTACTTTAACTCGGATTTTTTCCTCCGCCGTTGTTTTATCTGATTGTTTGGAGCGCCACGGGTGACCTGCTCCACCTTTCCCATTCACCTGTCTGACGATCTGAAGAGGCGCGAGTTAACCCACAAATAAATAGAAATGTGAGGTTGTCGTCATGTGACGGAGAAGCTGCTGATAGAAAATGTGCTGGCTGGACCAAAATACCAATAACACTTCCAGCACGAGGTCGTCAAATGGTATACCCAGAGGCCACACCTCTAATGTGCAAAGTTGGCATTTAGTGGGAGAAAGGCAGATGTGTGCGTGGTTTCAGGCTCCTTATGACCTGCGAACATCCATTTAGCTTGATCTCTCTTTTTTATTTTAATGAGTTGCTAAAGGTTCTGAAACATGGACTCCGTAGTGTTGCTTGGACCCCACACCTCCGCCACGGCTTCCTCCAGGATCCTTGTGGCGTGCGTGATTATAAAGCGAACTCGCTCGCCAATTAGAAGCTTCTGCCACCCTTTAAAACAGAGGCGAGGTCTGGCAGCTCCGGGAATGGCAAACGCTCCCCATGAAGAGAATTCAAAAGAGAAAAACGGAAACACTGAAGGAAATGATTGTTTATTGTCTATTCCTACAAACAAAAAAAACCCAACCGCAACCATATTCGACGGATGAGGTCGGCGTGTTGTGCATCTGCCGGGGCTGGCACGCCGCTGTGGTCGCAGCTGCAGGTAATTGGGTCGTCACTACTCTATTTATCTCCCCTGTAGTGAGGCTGGCGAGGCGCCCTGCTGGGTTTTCACGCACCAACAGAACATTCTCTGGACTGTCAGGCGACGTCACGGCCCCCCATCCGCGCGGAGCATCTGCATAAAAAGGAAGAAAGGAGCGGCGTCCAGGTGTGTGAGCCCGTGCTGTAATGTACCAGCGCGCCCACTTATCTCGCCCCTCTGATACGCCGGCGCCGCCGCGGCTGCATCTTAGACGGAGCCCGCGCAGACACACCACATGGTTGAATTCACAGGAAATAGTTTCTAGGCGCTTGCAAGCATCCCAGCCCCCCCCAACAGTGGAAAGATAAAACTCCCCTTTAACAGGAAGAAACCTTGAGAAGGACCAGGCTCATATGGGGGGGGCTCCTGGGCAGAGGAGGAGGAGAGAATAGACATATGATTCAACTATGTTAATTACACTGAGCAATCAAAACTAGAGATGAGTGGGTCATTGGGATCAAAGGTCAGCAGGTCAGTGCACTGTTATGGGGGCGGAGATAAATGTAGATGGATACGGAAAGAGGCGGGGGGGGCAAAAACTACACAGGAAAATCATCATCAGCATACAATATATATTATAAAAAATGTTAATTCAAATTATAATTGCGACGATGAAAAAGGTTAAAGGTTAGAGGGCAACATCTCGTGGTTAAATGGGATTTTTAAAGGCGGCACCGACCACGGTTGGGAGTGTGAAGGTCGATCATCGGCTGCAGAAACGCCACAGATGGATGCTAACCTTCAGGGTCACTGAAGGTCAACTTGACCACGGGTTAACATACTCTTCCACAGTGTTGCTCCGTCTCCCTAAACCTGTCCCACATTTCTCTCTGCACACACTCACACACTCATTAGTGTTCGGCGAGCGTCCTCGGAGGGATGCTGGTTGTGGCGAGCAGCGAATATTGCGATAGATGGCGTTGGATGATGCATCTGTCTGAATTAAAGAACCCCCCCAACAAAAAACAACCTTAACAGCTGTCAGCCTCTGTTACCATGGCGAGCCAAGGCACTCCAAATGTTCATTTGGAGGTGATGATGATAATGATGATGAGGAGAATGAGGATGTTTTTAAAATCTCTTGTTAGTTTTAGGTTCATGAGTGTGTTGGGGGGGGGGGGGGGGGGGGGTCTCTAAATTCCCACTCTGTCACTGGCAGCAACTATTGATTAAATCTTGACTTAAGAAACAAGCTAGCAGACAGCGACCAAGCTCTCTCTGGATTCTATCTCCCTTTCTCTTCCCTCTGCTTCACCTCTACTTTGGATTCCCTTCACTTCCTCAATGTGAGGGGGAGAAAAAGGAATAAAAAAAAACTTTACACATCTTGGACTCCCATGTGATTCAGTACAAATCTTTTTTTTTTTTTTTTTTTTAGAGGCGACAATTATTGAGAGAGACACTGAACCGAAAAGACTTCCAGGACTTTTTCAAGTCTGAAGTGAGGAGAACTTTGATGAAGCAACGACTCGGAGGAAATCCCGTAAAGTGGTCTGTTGGTGCCGCTCGTCTGCAGATCGGGAGTCTTCAGGCAGCAGAACGGTTGTTCCTTCACCTCCAAACAGCTGCTCTCATGTCGTCAAAGATGAGAATGTTCACTTTGAAGGGAGCTGACATGAATCAATGAACCTCTCTGCGTTCTAACAATGCGTCTTTCAACGCAGCGCAGCCACAATTAAACGACAAAACTACCAAAATGTTGCTTCTGCCTGCAATAAAATGCAGATAAAAGTTGCAAAGATGAAGGAGGGTGTGAAAATATTCCTCACACTACACAAAGGTGTGTTTTTCAGACCTTTAGCGTGTCAATTATTCTTTTTTTCTACAAAACCCCAGCAAAGCAGGGAAATAATGTTTTAATGAGACATAATATATGTGAACAGGGAGTCTTTTTAGTTAACCATCCTTTAAAAGGACGTAGAGGTAGTTGAAAGGGCGCCCACTTTGTCTTTTAATTTGCTTTATGATGTAAATAAGACATCCTACATAAAAGCGGCATAATTTCATGAACAATCCACGTTATAAATAATGCATAAAATACAGTTTTCATGCCGAGTTCTTCATATTTAGACTGTGTAGGCATTTCGAGCGGTTTTAAAGTGAAACACAATGAACGAGAACAAAGAAGCTTCTCCCTTTTGAAAGGCCTGCTGTATTCTTTATTAGTAATATAAAAGAATGTGCTTTATATTCTTGACCAGTGGCGTGAATACAGGAGTGGTTTAGAGGACGAAGAGATGAGTTTAAAAAGAAGTGCTCAAAAAAAGAGGTCAGTGTTGGGATCAGTGCTGTCAATAATGATGTTTCTTCTCTTCAAAGGCTCCAACTGCTGGGCTCAGAACTACGTTACCTCTGCCTTCTACTCTGACTTCAACAGGGAAGAACAAAGATGTTTTTATTAAACATGGCTCCCATGGATCATTAATAAGTCTTAAGAGGCAATGATTTCGTTAATCTACATATAATACCATCATCTATCAGGACGTGCTTGACGTCCTGTTTTCTCTTTTCTTGTGCTCACCGTTTCCATGCATCTTAACAAGCAGTTGATAACTTTGTCTTTGTGATTTTAAAAATGATCTTGCTGTTTAAAACCTGCTTAAAGTCCTGTTCAAAAGCCAAAAAAAGGCCTTCTGTATTCTCATCCGCTGATCACAGTGGATAAACCATTAATTGTGTCACTAATTCTATTCAGTACTTTTCTTTGCACTAAAGATGAGCTAAAGATTATCACCCAGAGCCTGACCCCCCCACGGAGGTCTTAGGTCCAAGCCCCATAACATAAAACACGTTTGTTTCAGGAGTATTTAGTTGGGTTTGAAGCCTCCCAGTCAGGCCAGACTGAAGACAGGCCCATCAAATGACTGCGATTAATAACACAAATGCCTCTTAATCTTATGCATCTGTGCATGAGAGTAAATAGAATTACAAATATTTTGGCATTATCTTAGCTGCTACCAGTATTTTGCAGTATATTAGCTGGTTTACAAGCGTGACATGTTATTCAGATGGAAAATGTACCGTCGTAGCATCATAATCCAGCCGTATTGGGGCTTCCATGATCTCACCGGGAGTCAGGTGACCTATCGGGACCCTGAAAAATGATCCATAACCGAGGAATCTCATCCAGAAGATTCTGCCAGCGGTGTCAGACAATGAGATCAGAGAAAAAAGCCGTTTCAGGAGTCCTGAATGATGCAGAACTACATAAATATAACACAAACCACATTTCGTTACTGGGAATCGATAGAACCTGACTCTCATCTCGTTGAATCTTCTCTCCGTTTTCAGCTAAATCTTTTTTCTTTTTTTTTTACTGAGCAAGATTTTATTTAATGTTGAAAAGAGAATTAAAACAGGTTAATAATATAAGATGTCACCCCTGTTCTTTTACTGAATGTGGCAATAATTGAGTCCCTGGAGTCATACTATGACGTGGGTGTGTGTGTGTGTGTGTGTGTGTGCATTACTGTATGTTTAATAAAGTAATGTCAGTGATTAGCCATTTTTAATGAGTTTTGCTGAGGAGATTTCTTAAAAATCCTAATTCAACCTTCAGTGTCTATCATGCAGATGAATATCCTGATGCTATGCTAATTTTATGCATAACTCACTTGCAGCAGCACCTGCAATTAATGGGAATCAATTATGCGCCTGTGCTGAGAATGCAATGATGGGAAGTTTTAAGCTAATTGCTGCCTCAGAACAGAAAGTTTCTATTGGTCATAAGTAGAGCGAGGGATTTTTCCTCCGTAAATATGCAGCCTGTGTGACTGATGCCAGCCCCTCAAAAGGCAAATACAGATGCCCATTAGACTCCAGTCCAAAATAACAGTGGGCTTTTGCAGCCCGCTGTTATTTTGGAGGATAAAACTGGCCATGCATAGGTAATCCTACCTTAATTAGGGTTTGGCAGAAATTTAATATGACACACATGGTAATGATTTTCGGGTCTGATTACACGTGCGGCCGCAGGGGGAGGAGGGATTTACAGTTCGCCATTGTGATGCAGCTGAGAATGCAACCAGCTAGCTGTTTGTTCCAAATAACTAAGAATATGCTTTTCGATATGAAGGGCTTCCCGTGAAAATGTTCTCCCGAGGCTCAATGTCTGAAAATGAAATGTAACCGAAATGCTGCAAAATCGACCACTGACCTATCAGCCTTTCTTTGTGACTGCATCTTATGTGGTGTTTTCGCTTCTTCCATCCATCTATGAGACACAGTTCTGCATATTTTCTGGGAAATAACATTTTTATCCACTTGTCACTGATATTTTTAATGTGAGATTTACTCTTTTTAGTCGCTAAGCTCTTCAGTTCCTTCTTTTGTCTGTCTTATTATCTCACAGGGAAAGGGGACGGCTTAATGCCAAGTGCCAATTACCAGCACTTCAAGGTTAGCGGGCCATGCTAACCTCTACTCTGTCTGCACTTTCTGTACTACAGGAGATGAGCCGCCAGCCCTCTGACCACACTCGCTCTTTCTCGCTGTCATTCTCTGGCTTTCCTCGCACCGTCCTCCTTCTTCTCACTTTCTCCCGGCTCATATGTTCAGCTTTATTCACTGGTTCAGCAGCTAGCCATCAACGCTCTCGGTGTCACTTTCTCTCTGCATGAAAATGAAATTTTAGCTTTTTAATTTGAATTCCGTCCACCGTCTACCGCTTTATCCTTTGGAGGGAGCTGGAGCGCCATCGCAGCTGCCTCTGGGCGAGGGACGGGGCACAGCCCGTACAAGATGCAAGCTCATCGCACGGCTAATATATAGAAATGAAGAACTATTCACACCCAAGGCCAGTGTTGAGTCACCATTTTGACGATCCCCATATGCACGTCTTTGGGCTGTGGGAGGAGGCTAATGTGCGCATAGAGGATCCATGCAGGGAGAACGTGCACAGAACTCCACACGGACAAAAACCCTGGCCTCGGGGCGATTAAGACCCTCTTGCTGTGATGCAGAAATGCTAGCCTCCTAAATTTGCTCCTACTCTTTGGAAGTTGAGATCTGGCCTGTGCGGCCTCCTACACAGCTACAAGCAGAACTCTGTGGTGAGTCATAAATGTTCCATAACAATTTAGCTGCGTCATCAAAGATTAAAATGCAGCTTTACAATATTCAGACTGATAAAACAAGACAGACCATCTATCCAAGCTTTGGCCTCCCTTTAGCATCGTCGCACGTTATTTTTTTACAGTGCATCCTTCAGCGGCTGCAGCTTGGCGGATGAGTATGCAACAGCATCTGCCTTAGAGTTAACTCTGTGTGTGTGTGTGTGTGTGTGTTTGTGTGCGCTCAGGAACGAAGGTATCACAGCAATAGTAACGTCTGTTCCCTCTGTGTGTGATACGGGGTTACAGACCGTGCGCTCCCCGACGGCGATCAAATCAAATAGACCCTCATCTCCCATGGAACCTCATTCAGAAACGAGCGCGGTGACTGACAGGTGCCGAGGGTGCCGCTTGCATGCGGGCACATAAAAATCGACGTCTTTTAGCTCCAGAGAGGACCGAACTGCACGACTACGAGTCAGTTCTTACACATTCAAGCGCGGCTGCAGGGAAGCTGTGCTGAATAGCAAAAGGGGTTAGCTAGCATGGCGCGTGTGATTTGTAGCAGTGGGATGCGGGTCACCTCATGATGAGCGTGGCCCCTGTTTCCTGTTTTCACTTCACACAGGATATAACCTTGTCGAAGGGAAATGATGACCCTCGCCCTGCCGACGATGAAACAAAATTGCCAATATGCCGGTATGAATACACACATCTACGCGAGGCATTAGCAGAGAGAAAGACAATGGAGCCAGCGTTAATGCGCGTGGGTGTGAAGTGGAACTGATAAATATTCCGTGCTGCCAGAACACTGCGATAGTGCCTCGGTGTTTACAGATGTCGGCAAATTATATCTGAATCCCATTATTACATTTTAAGTTAATAGTGCAATTTGTTTGTGGCCTGTCTGAGACAGCAACATCAGTATTCCAAGCTCATCGTCTTGCGACCGGTGGTAGAAGTCCGCGGTCACCTCTGACCTCGAGTATTCCCAGTGACATAATAGCTGTGGGTGTTGTTTATCGGAAAATTTCACCTCCATATTCCATCAAAGCAGATCTGAACCGTGATCCAGCGGCCCCGAGGCTGCCAGAGCTGATCATAGCCCTTCTGCACCACACGTGTGATTCCAGTTCATGTTCTAAACGCAGCTCTCCGAGGCTCCTCGGAGAATACACGCTCGATCTGTCTGCTTCTGACAGAAGCTCAGGATGATTCAGCCGGGCACGAAGTCAGACGCAGTAAGAAAATCAAGAATCTGGACACTTTTCAAGAACAACCTGTGCAGACTTGGGTTGGAAATCATTTCACTACCAAGCAGAGGCACAAGAAAGAATTGTCTAAACAAGACGTATTTGCTTCAAAGAAGCATTTTGTTGAGGTTGACGTCTGAATTGGGTCTAGGTTAGGGTTAGCGAAGGGGTTAGGGGGTTGGTTGGGATGGTTGGGGGAAGGAGCTGGGGAATGCATCATGTCCATCAAAGTCCCCACAAAGACAGAAGTACCAGGGTGTGTGTGTGTGTAATTATTAGCAATAAAAAAGCATTTTATTAAATAAGGAGAGTCACAACATTAGCAAGCCCTTGAGCAGTACAGTGGTCTTTTCTGTAGGGTTGTCAAGGATGGTAAGAAGAAAACATCTAAAAGTTTGGAGGCCTAAAAATCCAAACCCTCCCCTTTGACGGGTGCTGTCCCAGGCTGAGCTTCCCCTCTTTCTCCTGCCTTTTCCTCTGCATCTGGTTTTGTTGTAGCTGCATTAAATATTGGCAAAAACACCCACAGACTCAGAAACAAAACTGCAGGAGTTGATAGGCTCAGGTTTGAGTGGGGCTGGACTTGGAACATCGACCTATGACATGTTTCTATGCTCAGAACTATTGCCAACCCAGACCTGCACCTTCTCCTGCACCTGCACCTGCACCTGCACCTGCACCTGCACCTGCACCTGCACCTGCACCTGCACCTGTACCTGCACCTGCACCTGTACCTGCACCTGCACCTGCACCTGTACCTGTACCTGCATCTGTACCTGCACCTGTACCTGCACCTTCTCCTGCACCTGTACCTCCCCCTCCACCTGCACCTGTACCTGTACCTGCACCTGCAACTGTACCTGTACCTGCATCTGTACCTGCACCTGCATCTGTACCTGCACCTGCACCTGTACCTGTACCTTCTCCTGCACCTGTACCTCCCCCTCCACCTGCACCTGCACCTGTACCTCCCCCTCCACCTGCACCTGCAACTGTACCTGGCACTGTTTTTGGTGGCTCCTCCTCCTCCTCCTCCTCCTCCTCCTCCTCCTCCTCTTCCTGCTCCTCCTTCTCCTCCTCCTCTTCTTCCTGCTCCTCCTCCTCCTCCTCCTCTCTTCCTGCTCCTCCTCCTCCTCCTCCTCTCTTCCTGCTCCTCCTCCTCCTCCTCCTCCTCTTCCTCCTCCTCCTCCTCTCCTCCTCCTCCTCTTCTTCCTGCTCCTCCTCCTGCTCCTCCTCCTCCTCTTCCTCCTCCTCCTCCTCCTATGGCTGGCATTATCCTGTCCCTCTGCATTAACTCATCCACTGACACTGGCCTTGTCAGCCTAAAGTAACAATAACACCAACAATGATAAACTTGATAGCACTTTTGCAAAGAATTCCGTGTTAGGACACAAATACAATATAAAGTGCCACACTCGCACACCTGCTCACACACACAATAAATGAATTACACTGTTTATTGGTTTTGTTTTGCTGAACTGCAAAAAAATGGCATTACAATAATGTAGACACAGAAAGTGTGAACAGGTTGTATATCCTATTTCCTCAAATATCATCCTTTTTTAACTTCACCACAGAAAAGTTCTGTCAATGTAGCACATTTGGATGCATCCAGCACCTTTTTGTTCCTTTTTTTGCATGGAACCATACAGCATGGTTGCCACTTTACTCTGCTCTACTGTAATCGGGAAATTGACTGAGCAGCTGTGCTAATCACTCCAATCCCTAGACGGCCCTTCCAGAATCTGCCCGATCCTCCCTATGACCAGCCCTCCCGTGACAAGGACGAAGATGCCACAGCAACTCTGATATTTTTAACTGCTGTGGGGCAAAGGCAACAGGGCAAAAGCCTACAAACCAGCTGATGGTGCCCTTTACGCCTTCATTACCGCAGGAACTTTCACTTCCTGCCAGGAAGTCACGTCCTCATCCCTGACGAGCTGGACCGAATGTTCAGAAGATGATGGGCCAGTTTTTGGAGAAAGTGGATGATGAAAATAAACCCTTTCCTCTTTCCATCAAGACTGAAGATGTACAGTCCCCTGTGTATGAAACAGCGAGCTTGGAGCTCTAATGAGGACCTACAGAGAGATCTGGGAATGCTGGGTAATCCGTTTCACTGAGACATGGCAGCAGTTCTCTCGTACAAGTGCAGTTTTCCTTGCAGCAGTCCTCCAGGGCAAGTGACACTCGGATGCCAAGTGTGAGAAAAAAACAACATACCGCAGTGGAGCCCCAGGTTGTGGAGGATTCTACTCATTCGTGTGAATCGTATCCTATAATGTTGGCCAGACAAATCCAATCAAATCCGATAAAGCATCACATTTATGACCAGTGGGTGGTGGTAGCTCAGTCTGTTGGGTGGACTAGGCATGGTGGACATGGTGTTCTGGTAGTAGGGAAAGGTGCAGGAACACCTTCAGAGCACTGTCGAGGTACCCTTGAGGAAGGTACTGAACCCCCAAACCCCCTGTGATGAACTGGCGACTCATTAGGGGTGCACTCTGCCCATAAGCCTTCGTCCTAGATCCTCCTAAACCCTCATCGTCCTATATCCTCGTTATCCTAGGCCAGGCCTGGAGCCATATATGCAGCCTGTAAAGCTTTTTAATCTCATGCTTTCCCACCAGATGGCGCCCATCTGTAAAGATGAGTTGACCTAAGAAAAGGAAAGTGGACAGAGAATGTCGAGTGACGCCAAATGCCTGATATGCCAAGAGACTGTTGCGGTTTTTTAAGAATAGAATTTCCACTGGAACTTTGCCACAAAGCATGCTAGCTATGCTAGCAAGTGGTCAATGAAAGCAAAGGCCAGCACGTATTGTGGAAAAAGCAGGTGTAGCAAGTAAGTTTCTTCTCTGTCTTGTAAAAAGAAAAAGCATTTTTTTTGTCTGAGTGTCCTCCTGTTTAAATTAAAGACAGTCAGGAGAGTGATGATGAAGGTGATGGTGATGATGATGGCGATGATGATGGCGATGGTGATGATGATGGCGATGGTGATGATGGTGATGATGATGGTGATGGTGATGAAATGATGATGGTGATGATGATAGTGATGAAGGGGATGGTGATGATGATGGCGATGATGATGGCGATGGTGATGATGGTGATTATGATTAAGATGATGGTGATGATGATGGTGAAGGTGATCGTGATCTTGATGATGGTGATGATGATCGTGATGATGATGGTGGTGATGATGATGATGATGATGGTGATTGTGATCGTGATGATCGTGATGATGATGGCGATGATGATGGCGATGATGATGATGATGGTGGTGGTGATGATGAAATGGTGATGATGGTGATGATGAATATGGCGATGATGGTGATGATGGTGATCGTGATGATGATGGTGATGATGGTGATCGTGATGATGATGATGGAAATGATGGTGATCGTGATAATGGTGATGGTGATGATGATGGTGATGATGATAATGGTGATGATGGTGATGATGATGATGATGATGATGATGATGATGATGGAAATGATGGTGATCGTGATGATGATGATGGAAATGATGGTGATCGTGATGATGATGATCGTGATGATGGTGATGATGATGATGATGATGATGATGATGATGATGATGATGATGGTGATCGTGATGGTGATGGTGATGTTGATGTTTTAAAAATCAAATAAATTAAACAAAAATAATCTAACAATCAAATAAAGCTGTATCATATTATTACATCTTCAAAGACAGATAATTAATTTTAATCCTTCGGTTCGTTTCTAACTGACATGAAAGCCCATCTTGACTGCTAAACCCTTGTCTTCCTGGGTCTAGTCTTCCCAGATCCTCATTGTCCTCGTCCTTTGTTGTCCTAAGCCATCACTCCTGGCAGAAGCTCATGGTCAAAAACCATCAAAGAGTCGTTTTCAGCCTCACATTTACTGTTTCAGGTGTTTTCAGGTGCTATCACGTTAGCAGTCACACCAACCTCCAGTTCAGCCACTTATCAGCTCTCTGTTCTTTAGCCTTCCAGCTCACAAATGAGCGATTTGTCCACTTCAACCCTGATGCCAAACCTATTGCCACTAACCCTAACACCAGCACTCCGTTTGACCACTTACGAAGTAACAGCAGGCTGCGCTTTAGCTTTATCAAGTTAGCGTCATTTTCAAAAGATGGATCTGTCTCTCTTCTCTCACCTGCCTCAGACATCTTCTCACTTCTTCTCCACAGTCCCTCGCTTCCCTCACTTCCTGTTATTTGATCCCGACAGTGATTGTCTCTTACTACCGTTAAAATACGTTTCACCCCTTATTACAGAACGTCCCCACAACTGTTTAAAATGATTAATCAAATGACACGTCAACATATCAGATATTATTGTTAGCTTCTCTAGGGTCTTTATAGTATTTTCATTTTCAAAGAACAAATGTTAATGCTCCCCAAAGCTCCCATTGCTGAGGATAACTCATTTAGTGGCTTCTAAATGCTAAAAACATGCAAACAACAAGTAAAAAAAAAACTTGACACGCACATAAAACTGCACTCAATATGCCACAGGTCGTCCTTTTAACTCTCCCACATAGTTGTAGAATAACTCAGACTCAGCATACCTGGGGGAGGCATTGATCTGTCGACCACAGACTTAAAAAAAAGAAAAAAGATTGTATGTGTGGGGGCGGGGGTAAATGTAGGTGAGGGAGGGAGGTACTTCTCTGCAGAACCAACGGGAAAATGAACCAGAACAGGTAAGAATAAACCAGAGCAGCACAGTAGCGATCTACATCCAGGAAAATAAAAAGGCAAACAATGCGCTCAAACACAAATGTAATTTTCAGATATTACAGGGTGTTTTAGCCTAACTGGCTCTTCTTTGGACGCTTGCATTGAGGTGCTGCCTTCGGTTTCCAGTACAGGGTGTGCAGCCGTAATCACGTGGTGGGAGAATGCCCTTGGTCGTGAACACCAGGGCTGCCCTCCAATTTAGCGAAATCTCCTGAGCTGTAAAGAGGTGCATCGATGGCTATAATGCCTTCCTACTGTCATTCCTCTCCAGGCAATGGAGGCAGTAAAGGTTGCTCTCCTTCCCTCTCGCCCACTTAGCTGTCATCAGGCCAGATCCAGTAAAATTGATACTATACTAAATATCCTAATTACAGTTCAGCCCATAACTAGCACACATATACTGGTGGATGGATGGATGGATGATGGATGGATGGATGGATGGATGGATGGATGGGTGGGTGGGTGGGTGGATGGATGGATGGATGGATGGATGGATGGATGGATGGATGGATGGATGGATGGATGGATGGAAAGATGGATGGATGATGGATGGATGGATGGATGGATGATGGATGGATGGATGGGTGGGTGGATGGATGGATGGAGGGAGGGAGGGAGGGATGCAGGGATGGATGGATGGGTGGGTGGGTGGATGGATGGATGGATGGATGGATGATGGATGCATGGATGGATGGAGGGAGGGGTGGGTGGGTGGTGGATGGATGGATGGGTGGGTGGATGGGTGGATGGATGGATGGATGGATGGATGGATGGATGGATGGATGGATGGATGGATGGATGGGTGGATGGATGGATGGATGGATGGGGTCCGTGCCTGATGTGCAGCTTTAGGCTTACCTGCTCCGCTTGCTCCTCTTGATCCTCTTGCTCCTCCTGCCCCTCTTGCTCCTCTTGCCCTTCTTGCTCCTCTTGTCCCTCTTGCTCCTCCTGCTCCTCCTGCTCCCCTTGCCCCTCTTGCTCCTCTTGATCCTCTTGCTCCTCTTGCCCCTCCTGCTCCTCTTGCTCCTATTGATCCTCTTGCTCCTCTTGTCCCTCTTGCCCCTCCTGCCCCTCTTGCTCCTCTTGCCCCTCCTGCCCCTCTTGCTCCTCCTGCTCCTCTTGCCCCTCCTGCCCCTCTTGCTCCTCTTGATCCTCTTGCTCCTCCTGCTCCCCCTGCTCCTCCTGCCCCTCCTGCTCCTCCTGCCCCTCTGGCTCCTCTTGCCCCCAGACTTGTGTCTGCAGGTGATCTATGACGAGTCTTGTGAGCTAGATGAGATTTGATTAACTTTATTGCCCGTCACAGAGGAAATTTCCCTTTGGCTTCTCCCAAAGTAAATAACAACAGCCTGTGTCCGGTGCTGCTGTGTGCACGTAGCGTTGACTAGCATTAAAGCGCACGCTGCCTGGGACACGTTGGGGATAAAAGAGTTCTTGTTTGTCTCCTGCTTTGCCCCTGATACGCTGAATTGATGACCCAATGGGAGATGCTCCTATCCAAGTGAGCGCAGTGGATATGAGATATTTGACACCTATTTTTTTCCCTGTGCACCAGCAGATATATTGCACCGTTGTTTTTGTGACTTAACGGCCACCGACTCCAGCTTGTTTTTACTTCTTCCACTCAAGTGCAAAGGTAAAGTCAAAGATACCGAAGAGGCGAAGATGCCATTATTGTGCTGAGCTCCCAGTATAATATCTACATGCATGAAAGGAACTTTTCTTACATCTTACACCTCCTTTCTTTATTTGCCTAGCCATATTATTGCTGACAGTCCGAGACATATGGAAGATAATTTCCACAGCTGCTCCCACTATTGGCCGATTTCAACTTTTTAAATTGAGCTTCGAGTGTGACTGGGGAACTTCAAGCTGTTACAGTGAACATTCACAGCTTTACTCCTTAATCAGTTGGCAAGGCAACATTATAATAGCTAATGGACTGTGTAGACAGAGAGTGCCCAAAAGCATGCCTGATTTATTCGCTTTCCGCATGTACAAAAACAAAAAATGCTCAAATTTGATGATACCTTCAAAATGAATCGACTGTATGTGGGCACCAAGATGTACTTTTGTCCTTGCTTCAACGTCATTTTCCACGGGTCCTGAAACAATCAGTCCAATGAAATATCTTTACAAACCTTTGCATTGTGGGTCATTTGGTGATCAATGGGGCATGAATAATTAATTGAATTATGTCAGCGATTATTCCTCTTGACGCCATCATTTTCAGGCCTGAGCCATACCCTCACCAGGCACTAGGCGTCGCTGTTTCACTGAAATTCAGCTCCGGATTGAAAATGACTACTTACCACTGCTGTGTTGGCGTTGCTGCGGGATGGCAGATCACACAAACCAGCCATTTGATTCATACACAGCAAATATTGGGGAATCTCAACACTGGTGGTCAGTAGTAGAGCTCAATACACCTGAAATTGCTATCCTGTGGAGGAAAATGAATCAGTCTGTCTTTGCAAAGATGCTGCAGGGGAGTTGGTATGCTGTAAATGTGTTTGTGGGATCATCTAAGAGTCTCTAAAATCCCATTACCGTGGGGAGCGGCAGGAGCGCTAAATCCAGAAGTTTGTAGAACTTTTCAAAAAATCCGATTAGCTGACCGGTTGCTCTGTTTACATGGAGACAGACAGACGCCAGGCTGTGTGACAGAGCACGGGTTTCTGTCACACAACAAAAATCATCAGAATCGGGGCTCAACGACGGAAAAATATTGCTGGAATTAATTGATTAAATTGAGTTTATACGTACTGCGAGTTGGGAGTTTAAGAACTGTAAAAGTCCAAGTCTTCCGTTGGAAAAAAAAGATTAGATCAAAATTTTGAAGGCACATTTATCCCGGTTATTTATAAGTCATTGGATCCACAGTTGTGATTTAAAATTGGTTTTCTGGAGTATTTTTATATGCCTGTAAAAAACCACTGGAGTAATTATTACAAACAAAGAAAGACGTCTAATAATAACCTTTACTTGAACAATAAAATACAGAGGCCACATAATCAGAGACAAGTAGGAAATTAGTGAGCAATCGTTCAAAGTCACTCAAACAAGTGAGTTCAGCTAACTAACCATTATTCCACGTGTATTGGTCATAGGCAGAGACGGTTTAACCTCCCAAACGGATTTGGAGATATTTTAGTGTTTTTTAGTGTTTCCGAGCCCGCCGAGTGGGTGCTATCGTGTTAATGTCAGTCTATTAATGCTGTAATTCTTTAGAGCGTTGAGAGAGCAGACGGAGCTACACGGTGACACAGTTTACCTGGAAGTCTCTGATTGCCTCTAATTAGAACCAGCGGGCATAAATGCTAAAGCTGCACCAGCAACGATAATCAAACACTCAAGAATAAAAGGGCTGGAAGTTTTTTTCATCCAACTGATGCTATTTACATTAGTGACCGAGGAGCAACGGGAGGGAGTTGCCTGGACTGGGTCGCTGGACAGACTAGTCACTCGAGAGACGGTCAGAGTCTTCTGTGACTTTCAGCATTTTTACACTACTTATTCAATTCATGATGAGCTCACTTGGGCCAAACAGGTTTGCTTAAAAAGTTGTTTTCCGTTGCAGTTTGGTGCTGTGAGCTTATTAAAGGTGTGAGATGTATTGTCGGTGGAGTCTTGATGCACTTTAGATTGTGCACACGGCCTCATTTTGAAGAGGTACCATGGTGTGGGTAATGGAAGGCTAATGTAGCCGTACCGTGTCCGTGGAAACCCGTAGAAAAGCGCCTTAAGGCATCAGCACCAGTTGCTTTCTCTAGATCAACTGCACGAAAGGACGGCAACACAAAATATACGTCAACAGGACTTAAACTGAACAGAACGTGGCCAGGGAAGCGCGATCTGGGGGCTGAGGTGTCACAGCTGGAGAAGAATTCCGAGCCTCGCTATCAAAATGGGGACCAGCAGCTGTAAAATGTCCATTAAAATCCTCACAGATGTTAATCTGGTCCTTTTAAGAATATGGTCATTAATTTTAAGCTGCATAGGGAAAGGTGTGACGGGACTGTTAATAGATTTTGCTGCTTTTCAAAAGTTCTTGGGGTCCGAGTGAGAGCCAGAAATCAGATTAATATAATAACTGGATTTAGCTTGTTAGAACTCACAGCCAAATTCAAGGCGGGACCCAAGAAGGCAGACAGGGAAGGCAGCTTATTTCCAGAATATTTACAATGGTGAAGAAAAGTGCTAGCCGTAGGTGTTGCATTCAGCCAGCACGCGAGATGGGTTAACCACGCCCCCTAGTGGAATAACAGAACACCAGAAACCAAACATTCAGACCAAAACCAGGACCATAAGATGGCTGAACGAACTACTGCGATGTCTGTTGGGGGCCCAGTCACATGGAGAACTCCTTGGCCAGGCTTGGTGTTCAGAACCTGATGAAGGTGGACGAAGACCATCGAAACATGTCAGGGGGTTTTAACGAGCTTTATGAACCTCCGGGGTTGGAGTAACCTCCTCCCCTCTCCCCATTCACAGCAACCACAATCCTCTGCTGACGGCTCCACTCAGCATGGAAATGTTCTTTTGGGGGCGGGGGGGGGGTTTACCTGTAAAGAATCATTAGCCTGTGATATTGTCCCTGTTTTGCTCATCAGGCTAACGCAGGTGTGGGGGAAAATGACCGACGTTAACTGGAGATTTATGCTGCATCCCCATTAAATAGTGCGATTCAGCTTCATTCATCTTTATTAATACAACGTCCGTTACAATCAAAGTTGTCCCCGGGCGCTTTCATTCATAGCTGGATCAGGGTTTAAACTCTTTTCGTCCCTTTTAGGAAGGCGTCTTTGTCTGAGAGGCGAGTGTTGGTGTGGGCTGTCATCAACTCCTGTTTGATTTACTTCACTGAGACAAAGACGCAACAGATCCAAACTCCACTGTGGGTCATTTAACGCTGAAAAATCCAACCGTGTGACCCAATTCTGGGGGAGTCGGACGCATCGCAGCCACCGAGGACTGTTCCCAGAGCCGACTGTCTACAAAAACTGGTGAAAGGAAGATGAAGAATCTAGCACTGGTCCGACTGAGCTAGCTCCGGGATGGTCGTGTGAGGAGATGAGAGAAGGTTCCAGGAACACTACACCAATCTGAGCTGCAGTGTCCAGCCTGAAGCTTCTCCGTAGTGACACCTGAGGACACCCGAAGGACTCCAAGAACATGTGAAACAAGACCGCCAGACTGAATCAGGTCCTCTGGAATGAAAGGAGACCTCAGACCTCTGCAGAACAACTCTGGAATGTCCTGGACCGGACCAGTCAGAGTTGAACCCAGTCCAGCATCTCAAAATGGTCCCATCCAGCCTGGCAGAGCTCGAGAGGATCTGCAGACAAATGATGGAATATTCCTAAACTCCAGCGTTCACATGCAGTCAAAGACTTTATAGTGGAAGTTTGTAAATTCCCTCCCACACACACGGTCACACGGAGCCCATCAGCATGAGAATACACACATGCAGGAGGAGACGACACCCCTAATATCCTCCAGCCCTCTCGGCCCCGTCTGTCGGCGTGTTGCTCTGCTCCTCCCTCACTGGCGCTCGGAAACCCTCCTGTCGCTGACAGGAACAAACAACCACACAGCCACAAACTTAACAAGCCTTCAGGTTTCAAGTCTCTGCTTTATTTCATTTATTTTTTTTCCCTTTTTTGTCTCAACTGTGTTTCAATCTCATCAAACTCGCCTCGCTGTCAGCCCATTTTAAATTGCCTTTCATCTTTTGGTCAACGTCTTTCTTTCCTTCCCCTCAACAAATCAACACCTCAAAACTTATTATTTGTTTTTTACCGTCATTTCTGCGTTTAATCTTCCTCAACTTTGCGTCGTTTCCATCACTTCCAATTTAAAACCCTCTCCCCTCGTTCTCATCTCGCTCTCCTCCGCCACCATGTTTGCCAGCATTTACTCGTCCCGTCTCCTCCTTCCTCCCTTTTCCTATCTTCGAAATCCTAAAAATTCTTTTCATCGCCCTCCTTCTTCTTCTTCCTCTTCCCTCTCTCCTCATTTTCCTCCTCAGAGGGGGAGATTACGCCGGTACCATGGACAGCTCCTCCTGGAGCGTCACAAAGAGCTGGCCTGCCACCTGTTGGTCACCCCTGGCTCTGCACCCGCGAGATGTTCTGGGACGAAAATAATTGGTTTGCTTATGACACACGACAGGAAACATCCACAAGCTCATACATATGTGAGTAAGACCGGGATGGCTGAACAGCAGGGCGCTTGCAACCTTAAAATTCAACTTAGGTAGAACAAGCTTTAACTCTGAGCGCTGCACGGAGGAGATTCTGCTGGGAGATCTATGAGGGAGGTTAGGACGGCAGGCCTCAGGGTAATGGCGACCATATATTACCCTGTAGTTTCATTCCACCACACGTCGGGCCTCATAGATGCGGCGGAACTGCAAGCTGGTTGAGTCAAAATGGGAATCTCAAGTCTCATTCCGTTCGTGGCGGCCAAAAGGAAAGAAACAATAGCATCTGCCCTCCTTGGAGTCAGGGAATTTAATCACAAACACAGCCAAGGTATGTGAATGTAAAGGGTGACAGTGCGTGTGTTTGCACGCGCACGTGTGCATGGGGTTGTTGGTTGTGTGTGTTTATGTTGACATTTTCCGGTTTCCTTCAGGATTATGTGGATGTTTTTGTTATCCGGGCGCATGATTTGATGATTGCGGATGACTGTTGACGATTGGTTGCGACTGTAATTATCATTATTATCATCTTCGTTATGGTCTGGTCTCGTCTTCCGTTTCTCCGGTCTGGGCTGAAGGGTTATTATTGCTATTTTGATTATACCAAGAGAATCAAACCCAACCGTAAATAACAAAAGAACGGCGTCGTGACGGTGCGTTTTGGAAATCTCGCTCACATTTGATGGCAGTAACGTCTGACGATGTGACACTGAATTCATTCACATTCGGAGTAAAATGGCAACAAGAGCGGTGAAAGATAGCTGTCACACACATGGAAACACACATTTGTCTGCACGGACAGACTGAGGGACCCTGATCCACTGTGGGATTAGCAGCGATCTATGACCCGGATCACTGCCAGCTGGATTTATGTCGGTCTCTGAGGAGCATGTTTGCCAACAGAGCGACTGATCTAAGATTGAAGTTGTTTTGGTTTTACTATGGTTATATATATGGTTTTCCCCAAAGCTCCGCACGTGCACAACCCTTTGCTAATACATTAGCAAAATGACTCATGCCATAATGTTAGTGGGTATTTGTCTTTCCAAGGAAGAAAACATCCAATCCTTTCCTGGAGTGACGGGCTAGTCGGCGATGCATTTGCAACCTTCAGCCTCTTTCCTTATCTGAGCAAGGTCTGCAAGGATCTGTGGAACGGGACCGGAAAAGGGGGGGGGAATCAAAGCAAAGCAGCAGAAGACGGAGACGGAGAAACACACAGGAGAAAATATCCCCTCCCCTCTGTCCCTCACAGCCACTCACACATGCAGTAAATACAGTGATCACAGGAAGGTGATCTCAAAGCTCCTTCATCCAGCAAAGAGACGGAAAGCGGAGGATCTATGAAACTTCTCCGGTTTTCCCTTTGTAGGCAACAACCGTTTGTTTGGTGTTCGTTTTTAATGAGCGAGGAAAACAGGAGCACGATATAAAGGTACGGTGTCGCGGGCACACCGGGATATTGAATTCTAAGAATCACAGACGTTTCCCTCCCATATTTTTCCGCTTTTTCCGACATTGCCAGGCATTAGTGCTGTTATAATGATTGCTAAGAGAAAGAAAATTCAGGTTTGTTTTTTTTTCACCAGAAGAAAAAAGTTCAGTCATTTTTCTGCCTGCAAAACAAAAATGTCAACGGAGCTAAAGGCCGAAAGGTGAGAAGGTGACGCTAGCTCTGGTTGGGTTTCACTAGCTGGTTTACTGATTTGACTGAAACGTTAGCACAGTGCCGGAGTTGGAGTGCGAAGCGCTAACAGCTCATTTGATTTGACTGGCTGATTAATGTGTGAGACTTATAATTATGTAATTAGAGTAAACCTTGTCACCACGATACTTTATTTTCTAAACTGCAATTTTTCTGAAAAATCCCCTTTAGCAAAACAGACAGAAGCACAGAAGCGTGCTGGTTGGTGTCCTGCAGAATGGAACAAAGTAATGGCATGAGTTTGTGACATACTATGTAATTAGGACATACTAATTGTTTTTCTTGCCCGCTGTATGATAGAACCCGCACACAGATTTACCACTTCTGCTCGCACAAGCCGTTAAGCTGCAGGATAATCCTGATCCTAATTTGACTGGTGATCAAGGAGACCTTTTGACAGCCACCTGGCAAATTATTAGGAGGCCTCAGCTGTCATTCACGACATTTTAACTGATTTTATTGGCCTCAATGGCGCAAATTTGGAAAAATGAACATTCGGCCACGCGTCATGCTCACCTGTGTCCTAAAATGGCAGCTTTTTGTATGGTAGTACCAACCTTAGAGGAATATAAACACACATCCCAGTGTGGCCCCAAACACGTTAAGCATGCAGAGCAAAAATGTAAATCCGGAATATAGCTGTTCACTGGTAAGGACCAGCAATATTTAACTCCAAGCGGCCACATGAATTACACGAGCAGCACACACACCTCCCACACACATTGTGATATGCATACATAAAAGATGAGTACCACACTTTCTATCACCTAGAAACACACAGTAAAAGGCCGAATTGATGGTGCAGCTGAGCGACGGCTGGCTCCATCTTACTGCATCTGTTCTGGTCCAATAGCAGGCCCAGTTATTCATGGACCACGTCGGAAGGGGCAGACGGACCCCTCAGGTTTCCAAACAAAAGTCTCCGCCAGTGTCCGTGGATTCGCCGTAACGTGGGACCCGTTTGTCACGCTGCGCTGCTAAATCCTGCCCGTCAGCGATGTTACTCGTGGCCTCGGTGTTACCAGCAAAGGCAGTTTGTTTTAGGCTGCAGCTTCCAGGACTGATGACGAGCGATTTGGAATGTTACGTGGTGTAAAGTTGTGGCTCTGTAATGGTTTTCTTGTCAGATATGCGATTATCTAGACCAGGGACGGGCGACGCCAGGATTCCAACCGGGTTTTGTGTCCCTCCAGGCAGAAACTACTTTCACCAAGTGGAACCACAGAGGAAGATAGAAAACTCGGCTTGAACCTGGACCTCCAGGACTGGAGTCGCCTATCCCCGACTGTATTTCACAGCACCGCTGGCAGTAATTTGATTTAAAAGAAGAAGAAGAAGCATCTTGCTAAAAATGACAGCTGCATTTTGATGCACAACACATGTCTCTGCTTAGCAGGAAGGTTCAGGAGGTCCAGTGAGGAGCCCAGCAGCAGAGGGGCGGTGGGGGGGGGGGGGGGGGGGGGGGGGCTGGAAAAGCATCCAGCCGTCTTTAAATACAACTTACACACAGCTGTGCACAGTGAGACCAACACCCTGTAGGTCTGTCACAGAGCCATGAACACAGGAGGAGGCACACACACACAGACACACACACACGCGCACACACACAGCTTCACTGCCCATCACTGCCCTCTGATTAAAACCAGCTTCCACAGCCACCTTCACTCCATCTCTCCATCCCTCCTTCACACTCCAGTGGCTGTCTCTCCCCCTCTCTCTCTGCCCTCCTTCTTCCATCCCTGCTCCATCTTGCTTCTATCTTTTAATTCCTTTTTTCACAGCACATTCTTTCCTAACGTTCCTCTCGGACATTAACATATAAAACACCTGCAGACTTGGGCGCTATTGGAGACTTCATCAGTCTGATACACGCTCACTTACCTGCTCATTCTCTCAGCTGATTAGGCAGCTCTCCATCTATTTACTTGTTTGTTTTGTAAGTCACATTCATTTACTGGCTTATTGTGATCTTCTCAGTGTGCTTATTTAAGTTTTGGTCACATCAGCCATGAAAATTGACTCTGGTCTCTCGGGCAAATATTCCGAGACTTCAGCGTTCAGTCTCATCTTACTGAAACAAAACTAAAAGATGTCTCAAACTTGCTATCAGCAGATATCGGAGGCTTTGATAACGCGACATATGAGGATGTGAGTGAGATCAATGCTGCTTCAGCACGAGTGGGATAAAAACAGAAGGTTCTCAAGGGAGCAGGATTTAATAAATGCCCCTGAAAACCAGCTATAATCATGTTCATCCTCATATTGTACTCGGTCTATTTTGAACAAAAGAAAATCTGCCCCCAGGTTTTTTTTGTTCGTTTAGAAATACAATCCAAATACATTTTAATAAAACCTACTTGTCAGGAGCTTTTCTCGTAAAATACTCGCAGAAGATCGCAGATAAAAGATCATATGCAGGCTTTTGGGTAATAAAAGCTATCTTATAGGGGGAGGTTTTCAAATGTTGGTAAAACAAGCGGCTTTGGATGCTTCTGGTCAATGAGACGAGGTTCTGTGCCCCCCAAGGTTGGGTGGGGGGGTCAGAGGAGAAGGAGGGCCCGGAGGGCTGCAGTTTGAACTGGATGAGCTGTGAACTGGTGGCCAACAGAGGAGCCAGGTGGTTCTGCACATGCTGGAGGTCATGAAGGAGTTTGTCCAATGGACCGCGCAGCAGCAGAGACTGGACCAGATGGCGAGAAGAAGCAGGCGCAAGAAGCAGGTTCAAAAGTGCCTTCTGCACTTGTATGTGGGATAAATAACACCGATGTCCATTTTATGTTAATAGAAACCAAGGAGGCAACCCTGGAAAACGTCCTCCAGCAACAGTGCTTCATCCCAATTCATTAATTCATTGTCCCGCTGTAATCACGGACAAATATACGTCATTAGAAAATGAAAGCGTTGATTAAAGCCTTTTATTTAAAGCCGTTTCATTAAAAACAGTTTGCAAAGAATCACCCCTGCTTTCAGCTTAGACGTCATGTGATTGTATTTCTGTCTGAAGGCATCTTCGTGGAGGCTTTTCCACAGACTTCCCAACAAACCTTTAGCTTAACTTAATGAATTTTCCTGCATTACCCTTAAATTTGGAGAACGACTCATTAATTTTCCCTCCGACACGTTTGCACACGCTGCTCATTTCTTCCTGCGTCGGCACAGATGTGGAAAACATCTTATTTTGTCTGGTGTCTCATGAAGCCTGCCTCGCTGGCCGCTCTCCCCAACAGAGACATCAGAAGCATTTTTTGCCCAAAGCTGCCACATAACGACGTCCTCCAGGTCGGAGCCACCATTTCTTCCCATGGTCAAGTGTTAAATGCTGCGCAATTAACCAGGGTTCAGCGAAAAGCGGAGCACTTTTCCTTTTGACCTGTACACAAAAGTACACGTGTGTTTGAGTCGGCGGGCCGTGGTTCTGTGATTGTGTTCCCCTGTGGGCAGCAGGACAAACGCCACGCTGCGTGTGTAGCAATTCAGGGTCCTCGTGCAAGATTGTGCCTTGATTCAAACCCACACAAATAATTCCTGCCCGTCAAGGAGAGCTTGGACACGTGAACGTCTCCCTGCACAGCAGATATAACCAGGTATTTCTCTTAAAAAAAAATCCCCACTGAGCAGCTGCGCTTGATTCTCCCTTTGTACTCAAAGAAAAAGGCTAAAAGCTAAAAGAAGGAGGAGGAGGAGGTCAGGGAGGTGCGAGAGGGGAGCAGATGGAAGGAAGCGCCGAGGTGCCCACTGACAAACTGAGTGAACGATGGATCAATAACTTAATCAGTTTGGACAGAGACCAACAAGGTGATTGACAAGGAAACAGGCAGAGGAAAATAAGCCCGTAAACACTGTGCGGGAGAGTACGGCGCGGAATTTCAAGGAGAGAATCCAGCAGAATGTTAAGGCCACACAAGTCAAGCTTGGCTCATGGTCCTGGAGAGACCGCGGCCTCCTGGGGGAAAGTGTGTGTGTGTGTGTGTGTGTGTGTGTGTGTGTGTGTGTGTGTGTGTGTGTGTGTGTGTGTGTGTGTGTGTGTGTCCAGCCCTCACACCTCTCTGAATTTCCTGCCGTATTCGTCCGTAACGGAAGATTACGGCTTCATAGCCTTCGTGCCTTCAGTTTTTCTGCAGCTGCGATTGTTCAGCCCACGCCTTTGAAAATCAATACCCCCGTTTTCTTGATGATAACATTATCGGCGGGATTATGTTGACTTTTTCCAGCGTCGTGCTGATATGCATCGATTTCAACCGGTAAACTGCAGAAATTCTGCAGAAGCGCCTCAGCCTCCTTCACCCCTGCCTAATCTAACGCGGAAATTTTTATTGAAGCGGGGATTTAAGAGGTGATTCATAATTATTGAACAGATTTTTGGCACCGGTACACAGAGCGCAGCACATGGGATGGGTCCGTTATTAGCTTTGGTTTACTTCGCAGCGTGTTCTAAGGAACCTTCCTGAGCTTCATTTTCCATTTAAAACACATCCTTTCAATCCGGTACATCTTGGACTTGGATTATCACCTTTGAGCTGACCTCTGTTCTCATTCCTATTCCCTCCCCAGGCTTGGAAATAAACTCTTTTCCTAAAGGAAGACAGCTTTTGTCAGACACATTCTTTACTGCGCAGGTGACAAATCCACTAAAACTCCAACAGCTGACCTGTGATGTCCTATGAAGATTCCAAAATAGTCCCACCAATCAAACTCCAAGGCAAGAAGAAGAACCATATCTAAATTAAGAGCCTCCCGTGCTCTAAAATGGCCGTCACTGTCTGACTCTGACCCCGCGAAGACATTGAAAGACTGTGCAACTTCCGAGAAAACCCTGTCGAGCTGTCACGTTGTCAGAGCCTGGGGCTTGAAACGGTTTTCCCTTTTTTTCCACGCGCATAAGGAAGCAGCGCCGATGCCTTTTGGGATGCAGCGTTAATCCCACTTCTACGACTGAGTCCCAGACATTTGATTCAGCTCCATTCTGAGTAAAACCACTAAACACTCACCTTTAGGGAGGATTCAATTGCCTTTAAGATCTATTTATTGGTTTATGTTGTTTGAATGTGAGTCAGCGGAATCAGCTCCATTCCGTTCCACTATCGCTTTTACGATGATAACAACACTAAAATTATGTCTATTTTATGTGATTGTCTTGTTTTAAACATTGTATTTGAACAAAAATATGCATTGCAGTGTCTCAATGTTTCCGTTGCCGACTGCAGACTTCAGATTTTGTGGGGACGTACTGTAAGTCCGTCTAAGATGACGCAACGAGGCGACACAAGTGCTTTGGAATCCAGGCAAATTCCTCTGCATCCCAGGATTAAAGTTGGTCCTGATCACTGTTGTGTCGGTCACTAATCTGTCCTTTTAGCATGTCTGAGGTGCTCCCGATGGAAACGTAAAAACCTGCCATGCGTGCGTGTTCATTTACTCTTTCCTTATGTCGTATACGTTCCTGTTACTAAGCAGCACTTTAAGGTTAATTCTGGCTGCACGCAGCTTCAATTCCAAGTTGCATAATAATGTCTCCATTGCACTTAATGGAGATGTTCTCTTCATCCAGCTCCAGGGTGGAAAAGGGTTATTGTTTTGTTTTAAATCTATTAGATCCCGTTCCTTTTGGATGCTGATGCAGCAGATGGTGTGGGCTGCTCTCTGGTTGTCCAAACTTTGTGTTTTGTGCAATACGAAGGCAGAAGTTGGCCGAGCTTAACCAAGCATCAGTCCCAGAATTGTGCTCTAAATCTGAATTCACTGCATAGTTAAGTGTCAAGTGCCGTGTGTTTCTTGGGAAGCCACTCGGGCCGTCACAACGGCGCTCTTGAGAATTGTGAAGTAACAACGAGCAAAGCGGAAGGACCCAAATATCAAAACAGGCTCTTTCCTTATTCTAACCTGAGAAAAAAAGCCCAAACATTTGGTTAACGGATGAAGAGGGAGAGAAATCAGGAGGAGTTTCATGTGTTCTGTGGTCATTTCCATGGAAAATAGTTTCAACAGAAGTTGCTTTAAAGGTAATTTTTTGCTGTCCTGCGTAAATCAATGTAATACTCATTCTACTGCTTTGTTATTATTACTAATAACATGCGTGTTTTAAGGAGGCGAATCTGTTGATTAAGATGACATTTACATAAATTGGATGTCACAGACAACAGGCAGCGTGCGGAACGCCGGGCTGAGCGCAGGCAGCAGGAAAACAGGGACGCGAGCGTATAAACAGAGCACGAAGAGAGACGTCGTGAGGGAAATGCTGTTGGAACGATCGAGAAAAGACAGAAAAGCGACGCCCGTGGCGACAGCCAGCACCTGTGTTTTTTTCAGAGAGGCATCAGACAATAACCTACAGTCGGCGGACCTTCAGATGTGTTGATTGATGCATAAAACAAAAGGCCCAATGTTGGAATTCATGGATTTTTCATGATTCCCGCTGCTCTAGGGCTACTATACTTAAAAGCCAGGTTACGCCTGTGGTGCTGCTTCTCCTTTAAGAGTTATAACCACAGTGCGTGATGCATGGATGAAACAGCTGTAATTGGTTTGTTTGCTTTGTACTTCATCCCATCATTTCTAGCTCCAAGATGAAATGAATCAAACATTGCTACGGGTCCTTAAATTAAAGCAGCTAGCTGTTGTTCCTCGGCAGTAAAAAACCTGCACTTCAAACTGAAAGTCTTGAAGCAAGCGCACGTTGGAAAGGAGAAAGGAACATGGAGAGTCTCCACCTGCGAGTGTGTGATGAGCATGAACTAGCACAATGACAATGAGGTGGATTCAAAAGCTGGCATCGAATGGGGGGGAAAGAGTTTTAACAGATGGCGAAGCTCAAAATGTGAGGAAAATACACAATGATTCCATAGGATATGATGCAAGATCTGGACGTTCCTACACAAGACAAAGGGAAACACACAAGACAAAAAGCTGAATTTCCCAGGACATCGTGTGGATGTGCAGGTGTTGGTAACTACGATAGACGTGCTCCTAAACTGGCTTGAACAGGCGCCCTGTGCCTTAAACATTTAAATATTTGTTGCTCACGTAACATTGTGAGGGTGTTTTTCTGGCTAACCCTGGAGCGGACTGTCAAGGTCTGGTGTGAGGCGAAAAATAGGAACCCATCAAATGTCTACATACACAGAAATGTCTGGAGCAGAATAATATAGGGGGCATTTATGGGGGCAGCTGCTTCCTGGGCAAAAGTTGCAAAACATGTAGGTTAGATGAAGACGGCGGATGTCAAAGCAACGGGAAGTTGGAAGAAACTTGGAAAAAAGAAGTTTTTCTCCGTCCTGCAAGTCAGGATTGGAGCAAAAAGGAACATAAACTATTCCACTCGCCACTTAACACGGCATGATAGATGCGAGATTAGAGAGCAGCGAGGAGTTGAAATGTCAGGCTGGCTGAGAACGTGCTCGGATTGAGATTCACAGTGGTTCTTTTAATCACTGATTCACGCAACCCTGTGTGTTACACTGCCAATGTGCATCGCGTACAAGTGTGTACTTGCACGGCATGTCCTGAACAGAAAGAAGTACCTTTAATGGAAATTCACATCCATCTCATCGCCGCTCTAAATTTAAATGAGACATTTTCCCTTCTTGCCTCTTAGCAATGAGGCATATTAATAAGCTGCGAAAATATGCTGAAAGGTTAGACAATTTTTAATATTGAGACTTTGTGTGTATAACATCTGAAGTCCTGGGAGGCTTTAGAAGTAGAGTGTGTGTGCGTCTGTGTGTGTGTTGCGAAGGGAAGAGAAGCAAGAGGATATCAAGGACGAGTTTTCGCCTCATTTCCTGTTGGTACTGGTCCAGGACCAGACGCCCAGCACCCTGTCCAGCACCCTCTCACACCCCCTCTGAGCACCGTCTCTCTGCCTCAGTTGTTTCTTTGTCTCTCATCTTCTCTCCATCCTTCAGAAGGTGCAGAATGGTGAAACAACCACTCCTCCTTTTGTCTCGGGGGCGTTTGACATACTTTTCCCTCTTTTAACTTTCCATTTCCCTCATTTGCGGGTGGAGGCGGCGGCTGTGGTAGGTGGCGTTATTAGCCGCCCTGGTCACCTTTACAACTGAACTTATTATAATTCTGCCTCGCTGGAAAGGTCGACTGGCAGTTTGCCCGCTGTAGATTGTTCAAACCATTTGGGATATTATGTATTTTTAGTTAATGATGACATGGACACGTCGTGTGCAAAGATTTTGTCCTTACATGCGTTTTCCTTCTCGTCTAAAAGGTCACTTCAGTTCTGGCTAGCTTGGTGGGACTTGAAGCTACAGCATCGGTGCTAATTTTGTCGCTAGGGTTACATGACCCAGGAGAAAGTGCACGTTGGCACCCAGGTGTGCTTCTCTTCCCCTCCTCCGCCTTTCTCTGTATCCATCTGAAGGTATCGTCGACTTCATAGCTGAGCATTGACCTGCCGACCTCTGACCCCACTGACCTGCTCAGCTATTATACTGACAGCTTGTTGTAGTCCAGCCTGGTCCTGCTCAAGGTTTCTTCCTGTTAAAGTGGGGGGGGTGCCCTTGCTGCTGTTGGGGGTCAGGCGCTGGGATTTTGTTAAGCACCTAGTGACACTTTTGAATGTAACGTTCTATAAATAAAGATGATTCGATGTGATTTGAGGTGCAGGTGAACAGCCAATCCCTGTCCAGAGGAGTGTGGCTCTCCTGGGTTGAGCAGTGCATGGTAGATTTGCTGATTTGTGTCTCCCGTGCACAGTTCTTTGCATTCCTCACAGCAATGTACAGTAAACAGCTGTTTTTTTTTCCTGTCACATGGACAAGAAGGTGATGCTTGTTGAAGAGCTTCTGCAGGTTTTTCAGAAACAGCAGCAGAGCAGCAGTCAGGTGATGATGATCTTCTTTTCTTTGTCTTTTCTCTTTGTTTTTTTTTATATTTGAATGAAATTCCAGGTAGCCACATGTTTCGAGGGTGCTCCTGATGTGCTCTTTCTCTCTTTTCCTGGTCTTCATCTTTGGCAGGAACATTTTCAGCCCAGTGGTTCAGAGTTTTGATCTCACCCAGCTTAGGCAGTAGTGGGTGGTGTGAACAAGCATTTATTGGTCTCTGAGGGTCGGCTCTTATGTACCCTGCCATGTCGGGTAGGGGGGGAAACCAATCCGACAAGGTGCACAAAGCGACCCTCTCCAAAGGTTTCTACTGTGCAATCCCACAGGAGATACCGGTCAGTTGCTTTCAACAGTCCGGTTGAATCTGGCAGCATTTGAAGCAACACAAATCCCTAAAAAGTTGAGATCGTTTGGGACTAAATGAGTTAAAGCATGAAATTAGAGCCTTTACCACCACATTTACCAAGTAAACACCTGTCAATACTTTGTTGATCCACAAAAAATATTGCTTTTGAATTCAGATGAAGCTAACTAGCGAGCGTTCTTAGCATACAGTAATTTAAGCAAACAACTATTTCGTTCTTAGCGTCTCATTTTTAACTGACGCCTGAAAGCAAAAGGACTTTAAGCACGTCAGCTTCATGCCCGTGTGTGTCCATCACACACAGAAGTTGGTCTTTTATGTCTGTGTGGGGAAAAAAGGTTGGAGAAATCAAAAGAAGTTTTAAAAAATACCGGGGTGGTATTTGGAGAATAGATGACAAGCTGTGAAGAAAATAGGAAAGGAAATTCAACAGAGGGAGGGTAAAAAACGATGTTTTAAAAAGAGCCACTAATTGAAAGTTCTATTCAAGAGACTTCTGTACAGTCTGTAATGGGACGTGCACGGCTCCTCAGCTTTCCCCATCTATTTGGAAACTGACACATTTGAGGGAGATTTTGAAATCCTTTTTCTTTTTCATGCAGCGTTATGAATAATTTTCCCTTTCCGACCTCATTTGACAGAATATTAAATTTAAACACACTTTTGTGCTGGCTGCATAGGAGAATATTGATTTTCTCAGTCTGACGAGGCTTTATTTAAACGATCGAAGGTCTTGTCGTCGGGATCGTTGGTGTCCCTTTATTCCGGTTTGACTCTATATTTCATCTGTGTTGCCTCGATGGTTAGATGGTATGAGTGAAAAGGAGCCGGTTTCCTTATGAACAGCGGTGACATGTCACACACCGTGAGAGCTAATATGTCCTTTACGCAATCAAGAAAACAACAGATTGCTGAAAACTTAGTGTTGCTCACTTTGGAATTTGCTATGAGCTCTATATGAATTAAATAATCTCCCCGTTTTGTAATACTGTGGGTAAGAAATGTGCTGAAAATAGAAACTTTTTCTACATATTTGAGAGATACCCTTGATAACAATGGTCAACAGGGACTGAAGATTGAATGTCATACTTGTGTTGTGTGGGTTTTTTAAATGTAGTGTCATTAAATGTAACATTGCTCATGCTAAATGGGGCCTGCGGTCTCTCAGGGCACATTGGTGTTAAGATCAGGGGCTGTCTTTTATATTTGATCATCTCAAATGATGGACGCTGCTGTATAACGAAGGTTGAGCCCAGCTTGAGAAGCAGCAGCTTCGACAAATTGAATGGTGATATCCTGAAAACTCTAGACCACAAAACTCTAACACTAAACTGTAATTTGGAGGTTCATCTAGATATAAAGACTCCAAAATCTCACACACAAGTAATGGGATCTTTACCAGGCTTGTTCTTAAAAACTGCACTTCCACCATATAAAACCATTACAAACCACACTGTAAGAAACCATTACTGGATTGTTGAGAGCAAAAGAAGAGCCCGTGTCCATTTGGGAACACGTGCACTGCTCTACAAAACACTCCTGCTTTTACGGAGGCGATCACGTTTGCCAGTGATCAGATATTCAAAGCCACAGTTTTTCCCACTGATTATTCCTCCATTTTAACTGCTTGTTACTGTGTTGCGTTCGCTGTCTGTTGTGTTTAAATCCCGGTGGGAGCCTCTTCTTTTCCTATTTGTTCATTTCTATGTATTCCAAAGCCAACAGCACACTGAGAGAAAAGGAAGCTGAGATAAGGTGGGAAACTAATGACAAAAAGGTTAAATGTTGGTTCAGACAGGTGAGATTTAACTGTGAGAGTGAGGAAGAGAAACTGATGCGGTCCCATCTCTTTGAAGATCATTTAATAGCAGCCTCTTTAATGAAAACCTGAAGTTGTTCCACCTCCTTCTCCATTCATCTGTGTTTCGTGCTGTAAATCTCTGAGCACGGCTTGTTATTCCAATATTGCCAGAGCCCGTGTGATTACTAAAACAGTCTCGGCAGAGCTTTAAGTTGGAGAAGAGAGCCATCAGGTGCCGGAGTGTTACACTGCCTGACACACAGCGGGAATGAGCTCCTCGCCACAGCAGGAGATCCGCTTGGAGAGACACAACGAGGCACGTGTGGGAGACAGTTTGCTTTGTCTTTGAATGAAGGATGTTCAATACAGTGGGAGGAAGATGCGTTCAGAAGGTTCACTTTCTGTCAAAATAGCTGCGTGGCTTCAGATCTGACTCATTTAAGCTTGAAGCAGAAAAGGGAAACATGTGTTGATTGATGCTAAAAACATACAAATGTCATCCAATGTACTGCTTAAACTAGTAGTAGTCCAATGAAAGGGGACAGGCCAGTGAGTAAATGATTCCAAATATTTTATGGGCTTCAATATGACTTAATGATGAGGTTTTTTGTTTTTTTTAAATATAAGGGTTTAAATAGACAAATGTGCCATTTTGTCCCCCAGAGGCCAAACGTGTATTGCACCCAAGACGATATTACAAGAACCCTCCTCTGATCTAAAAATGAATCTTTAGATCTTTAGGAATCTTTAGATGGGTGAGTATCATCATTGTTATCACTGTCATCATGAATATAGTGTTAATTAGCTCAGTCTTAAGTGCTAGTATCCACAGACAGTGCCCTTGATTGGAGGGCAACTGAATGGCCACAGAGGGTAAGAACTTGACCTCTCCAGCTGATAAAACAAATCCAAGCTTCAGCGTGAGAAACATTCCTCTGGGTTCGGAGGCCTGTTGTTGTACCAGGCCCAACACATGGTCTCAGCATGGTTTCTATAATCAGACATTTGGTAGAAAGTGTGCTGTAGTGCAGTTTTGTCTCCGTTTTGGATTCATGAGGAGTCTGAATCAATTGCTTTGGCTCTGATTTGTTCATAACAGGGCTAATGGGACAATCTTTTGGTAATTATAAAGAATGTAGAGAGTTTATGAGCACATTCCGGTGGGGGAAAGACAATATTCCACAGCAGCATTTCCTCCACATGCTCAAAATTGGTCGTCGTCTAGTTAAAGTTGCTGTGTCACCTCATCCATATTAATCGCGGCATTAACGAACATTCTTGCACTTCTCAAAGACTCAAATCTGCAACACGGTCCGCTTGTTCTCAGTATGAGGTCCTGACCTTAAACTCAGGTTTATCCTTCTGACATTTCCGTCGGAGAAAACCTTTAACCTTTCCTTGAGAATTACTTACGTTCCACCAGCACAATGCGACACAAAAGTCGTAAATTCTCCACATACTGATGAGCCGATTGCTTTAATGGCAAACCAAACCTGCACATGGTGCATTTTAGTTTAAGATTAAGCAGTACTCCTGGAGATACGCAGCGCGGCCCGAAGCGCTGAGTCAGCGCATCCTGCAGTCAGCTGTCAGCGGCGGAGGAGAAAAACGTCTTCTTTATATTGGTGTAAGCTTATTCACACCCCAGCGTAGCTCAATTCCACATGACAGGAGGTGTAATGTGGCTACAATGACGATAAACAACTCTATTCCATGAACAATGAAACTGGAACTGGAAATAAACTCCATGCATCCGAGCAATATTTGATCTTTTAAGGTTTAAACCACATTATTTAAAAAGTCAATGTCCTTGTTCATGTTTTATCCACGTGCACCTCTTCTGTGGACTGTAGCCCATCCCAGGACGTGCACGTAAATCTTACCATTTGAGTGCGCACCCGAACACACACGGAGTCCTGCAACTGCGATTTATGTGCGCTTTAAAGCACAAAATGGCCGTCAACAGTTTTAGCTTTGCTCTTAATAACGACATTGTTACCGTGGCGATCCCGCTCGGTTCAGATCCAGGTCGTTACAGTGATTATTTGTGCCACACTGGATAAAATGCAGATACTTTGACAATGAGACTCAACACACAAGACAGGAGGTGGAATTAAAACCATTTGCTCCCCTAATGGGGCATCATCGGGCCTGTTGTAGAACCAATCTGCCCTCTCTCGCAGTATATTTGCTGCTATGAACTCCCAAGCATTTCCTGTTGTTTGGTAAATAGCAGCACGACTGAACAGCCTTATGTGCATCAACACCGATAAATATTTCCTTTTAATTCCCTGAAATCCTGCACGTCTATCTGTTAATACGGATCTGATTACCGTACTAAGTGCTTCCTAATTGCAATTTAATCACACTGTAATTTACAAGCCTGGTTCACACACACAAAAAAAAAAAACTTTCCGTAACTGCTCCGAGAGCGTTCCGCTCCTCGTGCTCATGAAATATATTTTGTAGTTGGTGGATTCAAGGGCAGTAAGCCTGAGGTAAATGTGATGTTCCTAAAGTTTTTGATTTTTAATCTTTTTTTTTTGCAAACGTTTTGATTCCTTCAATATTTTAATGTGCTTCTAGGGTTAAAACAGTCCCTTTTAGCAGCCAGCCAAAGCATGTTAAATGATCTCCTCTTACAAAGGAGAGTTTATATAATGTTGTATTCCCACCGCTAGCTGCAGTTGAGATGATAAAGTAAAAGAAGCCGTGTTCCTCTGCTCCTCTTTTCTCCAGTCCTCTTCCACATGCAGAGTCTGCTCATCTGGAGGAAGATGAAAGGATGACTTTTGCTCATTGGTATAAATAAATGGAGAGAGATGGAGGGATGAGGCGAGGCCGTGTAGGAGGGAAAATACGCTTCGGGCCAAAGACGGAGTGGGAGAGAGGGATGAGCAGATCACAGGGGATAGGTGGAAGGTGAGGGCAAGAGGGAGAGCTGGAGAATGAAGAGAGATGGAGACATGCAGATGAGAGGAGGGAGAATAAAGGAGAGGAGCAGAGGGAGACAACAGAAAGGGAGGGAGGAGAAAAAGAGGAGACCTGAGATGGAAGGAGAGGAGCAGGGGGAGACAACAGAAAGGGAGGGAGGAGAAAAAGAGGAGACCTGAGATGGAGAGAGAGTGACATCGCGGGGGGTGGGGGGGTCGCTTTATGAAAATGAGATTTTCCACTGCGTGTGATTACAACTATCATCAAAGGGGAGTCGGCAGCTGAGTGTGAACACGCCGCGACGTGCGCGTTTCCGCGTGCACATCCCCGTGGCCTACATTCTTGCGTATACATCCGCTACAGTTGTCTGGCCTTGCTTTTGCGAGCTCATTTGTCTACCTTTTGCACCTTTATGCGGCTGCTACGTGCGGGCGTGCGCGTGCGCGCGCGACATGCACGCGTGTGCGTGTGGAGTCTTAATCCCCTCCACTTGTGCTCGGCGGAGTGCATTTATATGAAGCGCCGGTTAACCTTTCTCTTCCGTCTAAAGCCACGGCGTCCTGACATTTTATTAACTGTGGCAGGTGATATATTACCGCTCTTACCACAGGAGGATTACATTACCCCTCTGCTTTCTCCACTTATTTCTCTTTCTAACATCCTCCTCATTCCTCCTCTGCTTTGCCCCATCCCCTTACGCTCCTCTTTAGGATATTCCCTCTCTTTCCGGCCTGACTGTATCTTCCAGAGTGCTACGCTAAAGAGGAAAAGGGCCCTGAGAGAGGAACAGAAGCACACTGGGGTGGCAGGTGTGAGACACCTTTAGGAGAGACGGGAGGAAGGGAAGAGGGGTCTCCCTAACCCTAACCCTGTAAAGTAGGACGACCTAAGACAAACTGTTGATTGGAAAGGGTAGAAAAGGGGGAAGAAGCACTAACATTTGCGGGAGTCATCGTGCGATAAAAGGCATCGGGACGCTAAAGGTGTCTGCCAGAAAAGGTGTGTGTAGAAGAGCATGCGTGACGTGTGCTGCCGTAGAGGGGGGGGGGGGGGCTCTGCACTCCAGCTTCTCCTGAAGTGTCAAAAACTTTGTTCTTTCCACTCCCAAGAAGGAGAACTCCGCCGTGCTTCTTTGTACTGCCATCAACGAGCAGCTCAGCTGGAGCGCCTTCTGCGCTAATATGATGGACAGTTTTTGGATGGGATTAAGTCCACTGAGGGCGGGTTTCTCACCACGCTGGTCAGTCACCTTCATAGAATCTGACACGGTACTACTTTCCCATAATTCTGACTTCACATCCAATATTTCCCCATAAAGCCTGTTAGATCCCACCTCCCTCCCTCCCTCCCTCCCTCCTATTAGCTGATTCTGTTTTAATTTGAAGTGGTGAATGAGCTATTAGCTGTCACTGACACATTAGACGTATAATGCTGGAGACCAGCAGAGCAGCTGTGACAGGTTATCCTCATTCAGTCAGTCTCGGCGCCACAGGGTTCAACTCGTATTGGTAACAAATTAAAATGCAGCTACTTTCGGGATCCTCCCAGGCAAACTCTGAGAGCCGCGGCAGCCTCACCTGCGCGCGCTGTTAGCTTTCCGTGTTCGATGGGTGTCGGCACTACGATCAAGTATTCACAAGGTGGCTCGGAATGAAAGGAAAGGACAGGGGAAGGAGGAGCGGACAGAAATGCCTCCTTCCTTCCGAGAGGAGCCTTCAGAGAGAGGGAAGAGCGCGAGTTAATTGCAGTTGCTGAAGACGTCGGGACATTATCACTGTCTGCTGGGCTTCGGTTTTGACTGGCAGCTAGATAAAGCCCTTATCAGCTGCAGAGGAAAAAGTGAGACAAGGATACAGAAATGAGAAGAGGGCAGACAGAGAGAGAGAGAGAGAGACCGAGGGAAGAGAAGGAAAAGGTGAGGGAGGCTGGGAATGGGGAGAAAGAGGAGGAATTAAACAAATTGTTCTGCATCACGTTGCCTCGGCGCTTCTAAGCACCAGTTTAACGGGAAAGAAAGTCCAATCTTCTGGCCTCTCCATCCATCTATTGAGACCCGAACACGCTTTCTTCGCTCTCTCGTCCTCCATTTGAGGAGCAGTCTTCCTTCTCTCCCGTCGCCGGGCCTCTGCTGCACCCTCTTATCAAATTCTAATCACATCTTGCTTTCAAACGTGCGCGCGCGCCACATTCACGCGATGAAAGCTGCGTAGACCTAATATTACCTCCGTGCATTATTGACCTTCTCCTCACAGAATCCTTGTCAGCTCGCTCGCTCCGGAGCATATTTTGGATTGTCTGCGGAGCAAAATAGTAGAAAAAATTAAAATAAAAAATGTAAAAGTGCTTAACAGTCAGACGCAAGGTCAACAGCTATTGAAGCGAAAAGGTCTTGATGTCGAGGCGACGAAAGCTCCGCGCACCAGATCGATAGATTCACCGGTGTGTCTATTTCCTTTCCTTTGTCAACTGGCAGGATTTAAACTCGGGGGTCACGTTTCCTTTTTCACCAGGTTATAGCTGATTTTTTTTCTTTAAATCATCTCCCTACTGTACTTTTTTAACTCCTTTCTGAAAGGTTTTGTTAACTTTCCTATCCTCGCCTGCATTAATGACTTTAGCACCAGAAACGCTGCACAAGCACAAATCAGTTCGATTGCCTGCATGACGAAAAACTGCTTATCTCCGAAAGGTACGCCGTCGCCTTTTCTTCTCCTGCTTCTTTACCTCCTCAGTTATATTAATAGGATCGTTCAGAGACTTCAGACATTTGCATACAATGAGAGCATATAATCACCAGGATGTCACAGCTATTGCATGAACGTTGGGGGGGATGTGGCCAAAAACACTGCCTATGCACCACTTTGCAACCTGGTGTGTTCTTTTTCATTACATGTGTCAACAAATGTCCATTTTACTGCATTTGTAAGCTCTTCAGCTCTTGCTAACAACATCCAAATGCCACTTCAGGGGAACTGAACACAACAGTTATAACCATTCCGAATACACCCAACATAGCAGAAATCGTGCGCTACGCTAATTCCACGACAGACAGGCGTGTTAGTTGTCAGGTAAATTCAAAGCTGCAGGGCCGCGGCAACCTGAGACTGCAGCGAAAGAAGACAAAAGAAAACCACCGGGGTTCCTTTTTCAGACAGACTTCACTTAGAATTTAATAAGCAAAGAGCAGACGCACAATCAATTGTGGGGTAAAAGTCTGAGGCAGTCAAAGCCTGGGGCTGCGAGGCTATTAACTCAGCGCTGCAAGTTTGGTTTTTAAGATGCGATTCATAAATATTCGAGAAAAAAAATAAAATAATAGAAGGCAGCAAAAAAAAGTCAGATCCCGAGTTGGTCGCCAAAGGAGCAATACGCCATGTTTGGGTGAGCGCCACCGGAGTGGATGGAAATGGTGACCGGTAATTGAATGTACACATGCGGCCTGCCCACCTGTGCGTGCTGGGGGAGGCTCAGTAACAAGCTTCCTCCTGTCTGCATCCTAATGCAGCTCCGAAAAACCTGACTTTCATTTTCCCAGTCCTGAGCAATGACCTTCTCAATTTGTTATATCATTTAAAGCTCCATTTCTCTGTTAAAATAACACATCAATATTCTCTGTCTGTCCTTCTTATGGAATGTAAATCCTCTGCCCCTGGTGCACAGCGCAGCTCCGTGTTGCATGGTAAATTTCAGCAAATAGTCCCAAACCTGCCTGTTTGCATCCTGGTGTGTTGTTGCAAAACAGTTTGCATCATTCAAAGTAACATTAAAGGGTGAGTTATTATCATGATAGTAATAAGAACCGGCCAAAGCCTCGGATTAAGTTAGCTTAGAAGCAGCGCCTTCGATTGATTGATCTGCTCAGTGATGGTGGGAGAATTAAGGGGATTAGTGGAGACAAATGACTGATTCATTCAGTGACTCCAAACAATTGATTTGTGCAGGTAGGCTTATAAGAATCTGTTAACAGAGAACAAGGTGGCAGTAATTATTCAGAATTGGACAATTACCACTACTTGTTCCTTCGGTTGGAGCTAATTTAACCTCAATATTCTAATTAGCAAAGGTGGATCCGTCGCTGCATTTATCCTAAAGGATTTGGGGTTGTTTTTTCTTTCTAAACGGCAGCGTGAACGTCGTGGTTCGGCTGCGTCCTTGGGTGACATGAAATCTGCGTTTTTGTTATCATTTTTACTGCTTTCGCCTCTTCGGGGTGACAGGGAGGGTGCTGGAGCCTGTCCCGGCTGCATGCGGGTGACGGCAGGCTACACCCATGAATGAGTTACCAGTTCATCACAGGGCCCTATTGGAGGTCTGGCACCTTGCTCAAGGGTATCCAGGCAGTCCTCTGAAGGTGTCCTGGCACCTCCTCCTGCTACAAGAACACCTTTCAAATTTTGTCCACAGCCAAACAGTCGTGAACAGAAAGTTCAGCCCAGTCCGCCTACAGACTGAGCTGCCACTGTACCTATTATTATTATCATTATTATTATTATTGTAGTAGTAGTAGTAGTAGTAGTAGTAGTAGTAGTAGTAGTAGTAGTAGTAGTAGTTTTTGTTGTTGTAGTAATAATAATAATACGAAGAAGAAGAATCCATTAAGGGCTTTTAAAACAGAAGTCTGCCATGTTTAAAGCTGTAAAATCCTTAAAAAAATATCAAAGTTGAGAATAAAATCAAGTTATGATCAAACATTAGTTTTGTGAACCCCCCCCACACACACACACACACACACACACACACACACACACACACACACACACACACACACACACACACTCCGACAGACCTTTATTCTGTCAGCGGAATGTTTTCTCCTTCTGCCCCGATTCAAGATTTCATCAGCTCAGCAATTCAGACTTCCCTCTTTTTTATTTTATTTAATTTTTTTTACCATTTTCACATTGTGTGTGTGTTCGGCAGCCCGTTTAGGACTGCAGACTGGCCCGTTTCAGCAGCTCCCACTGACGTGGCTCCTGATTGTCTTGTGGCTGCCTTTTCCAAACCTTCATTTTTCCCTGGATTGGATGTCAGCCCTGCATTTGTAGTGAATTCCAGGTGCTTTTCCTGTTTGCAGCAGTCTGCTAAAATGTAAGTGCAGGTGAGGAACTGACGGGACAGATTGGAAAGACATTTTAGCCCTTCATCTATTCATAATGCAGCATTGGCACCTGTGACACCTCACCTGGATAAATACCATAATTATCACCTCTGCCTCTCACCGCTCACCCGTCTGTCGATCGATTGTCACATCCATCACATCACACGCCTCTGCGCGTGCGCGCTCCCCTGCGTGCCCGGGTTTGATGTGTCAGCTTTCATCGTGAAGTCAAAGGTTGATTTAGTGCGGCGCTCTGGCAGCAGAGCCCGACGGTGGGAGGGTCCGTATTAAACTGTCCTCTGAAGTGGGCCAGATTGCGTTAGCTCAGTGTCTCCATTCATCTCCGCTAATGACCTTTCTGCCGAGGAGCCGAGGAGACCGGAGAGGAGCAAACGGAACAGGAGGATCGGAGAAGCGACCCGGATGAGCAACTGAGACTGGAGGCCCTCTTAAATGTGTAAACAGATGCGTGCCAGCGGGGGTAGAGGTGGCGGGGGGCTGAAGCGGAGTGGCACGGGCTGGTGATGTGGTGGGTTAGCCTCCGTGTGTGTAACGTTGTTAGTTCCGACTCGTGCCTGGGCGTCACGAGGCTGCAGCTCCTGTAGGAGCAAAACGGACAGAACATGAGCTAATGGGGCAAAACAACATGTCATGTACGGAACACGTCAGCAGCTATGCTAACAAGGCTCTTTGATAATGAGCTGGAGGGTACAAGTAAATGCACACACACACACACACAAACAAAACAGCAATGATCGGGGTCTCATTTCACCATTACTGCTTTTAATTGTGTGTTGCTAAGGCAACAGTCTAATTTATTTCTCAATTAAGAGTTCACTCGTTTGCGGCCCAATAATATCCTATGTTGCATGAATTAACTTTGAGGATAATGTGGCCTGTTTGCCATCGTAAACAAGGAAGCGTCGCTAACGCTCCTAAACACGCGGATCTGAGCAAATGCCCGCTAATCACGGCGCCCCACATCTTAATGTGTGCTTGGAAAAGGGTGGAAGTCTGCAAATCCAATGAACCTCCCACTGCCTTCAAGCCCGGAATGAAGATAAACAATGTATGGATGCGCACGAGAGAGTCGGCAGGCAGGTGGGGACGTAATGGAATCAATTAGGCAAACACGCATGATTTATATTCCGGGATGATAAAGAGAAAACTTCATTTGTTTCTTTCCGTCCTCCTACCGATGCCATTTGTTTCCGTTTATTCGCACGGCACAGAGGAACCCAGCTCTTGTGATACTCCCGCACGTGTGTCTGCTGTGAAATATCCTTCATCATTAAGTCCCACTAAAATGTTAATGCGTGTACGGGGCAAATTTGTGCACGTGTCTTCGCCTTTTGCACAGATTGTAATTTGTCTTCACGTTAACGTGAGAAATGTGAGCATATCTATGGGCGAGCAGGTGTGTGTGGGGGGAGAACAGTCCCGCTCTTGTGTTAGTTTGCAAATGACTGCACAGAATTCCCCTGTGTGCCCCCCCCAACCTCCACCCCGCCGTACTTTTTGCTATTCCCCTCATTCCGCTGCTTGTTGCAGCGTTATTGAGAAGCAGAGCCTGTCTGGCCCTCGTTAATGCGCCTGGTATTCGCTCGGCGCCTCTTTTCTCCAACGACTTACAGCTTCATTCCACGTCGCGCCCGTGTCGTCCTCGCCGGCGCCGCGCACAAGCAGGCTTCAGCTGCAATTAGCAGCCACGTTGTCACATGTTCACCCACTGCAGGTGCGTGTGCAGCACGTCTGGGCTCTTTTTAATGCCCAGAACAGCTCCTCTCACCCTTCATCCCCGCAGCCCTCTCACTAATGATGAACCAGTTGGACAATAATTAGCGCTAGTTAATAGGCATTGAGTTGTTCACTGGATCCAGTTGGGATGCTTCATTAGTGTGCAATGTCTGCTCAAGCTTCCTTGACTGGGCCCAGCACAGGTGTACCGGCGGGCTCTCAGACTTAATCTACAGCCGACCTTTGAGACGTACGCCATGATCGGCATTCCACACCGTATAAATCAGCAGTAGATCCTCAGACGCATTCCAAAATGTCCGTTAGACAATGCGATCCCATTTTTGCCGGCCCGCTCCCTCTTACGTTGACTTGTTTCGACATTCCGCCGTCACTTTTTCCAGTGTGCTGCGAAATGGGGAATGAAACTTCTGTTTTGTATTTGCACACACAAATGGCTTTTTTTCAGCAAGCTAACGATGTTTTCATGTTGTACCGTTCAAGACAAATGAGATTTCTTTTTTTAGATGCGAGTGTCTCAGACCCGTCTAGACGTTCAGCCACGGAATCAGTGGCTATTCTTTTGTAATCCAAGCCTACACTTTAGGAATTCTTCCACAAAGTTTGCACATTTCATCACATTTTGGACGTCCCTGCAAACTGTTTGAAATGAACTATGATGTGTGATTGAATTCCAGAACTTTAAGAACTTCTAGGGCTTGGCAAGCATTTATTTGTGGAAGAGTGATCAGCATGTACATTTTCAGATAAGCCTTTCAAAATAAACGGGTGGAAAGGCTGCCGAACCTCTGACGGGCGACAGAGTTTCACCCAACTTTGTCTTGAATGACATATCTTTTGCTGAATCACTTTAGCAATTAGGTAATGCAAAGTCCCACGTGACATAAAGGGAACATGTTTACACGCGGTGCCGGCCTTGGATTGTGTACTGCACAGCGTTGATAAGGTTTATTGCTCTGCACGATCTGATGCGGTTCTCTACAGTCTCGCTATCTTATTAGCTCCAGTATGAATCTTTCATTTGGGTCTCTCTATCAGAGAACGTCTGGAAGTAGGCAAAGTCATTACAGTTTTCACTTTTCAATCCCTCGCTCTCTTTTCATGTTCCCAGATCACTTCTTTATCCCCGACGCTCCGTTTTTCATCACAACTTTATCCTCATTCATACCCTCAAACACTCTTTAAACTTGCAGAAATGAGCCGTGCATTTCTTGGAAGAAAAAAAACTGGGTCTAGAGGGTGATCGCCGAAAAACTTTCTGACAAGCAGAGTAGCCCTTAAGCCGATGCTGAATGTTTCAGAACCAGATGGTTTAATTTTTGTGAGGAGGAGGATAAGAAGGGTCTTATATCTGCCCGGGCTCTGGCAGCACAGAGGGGCAGCAGGTACCAGCTCCCTGCGCATCTGTTCGCACGAAATGACAGAAATAATAATTAATTATGTCCTTTTAATGTTTAATAGCGGTGCGCTTTTGGCAGCAAAAGCATTCCGGGCCATTATTTTCGTAGCTCGACTACAAGGTGCCAAAGCACATGTGCAGTTTGTAACATGGCTGGAAATCAACACATGCACTGATAAGAAGGGGGCTTAGGTGCCAGGCTCTAGGTCTAATCATTGTGCGCATTTCAAAGGCAAGAGCACCAATTAAAAGTGATAGGGCTCTATATGGGCTTTTGGGCTGCCACGGCAAAGAGAAACACATCCAACATGAAAATCAGCACCTCACTCCTCTCCTGGTCAAGAGAGCGCTTCCAGATAATCTCTGATAAACACACAGAGCCTTGGAGAAGCGCCAGAGGAGTCACAGAGAGTACACACATGCGGACGCGTCGATGCGTGTTGGCAATCAAAGGAATCGAGCTCAACTCCAGCGACATCATCTCCGTGCACTTCAGCGGTGATTGTGGGGTCTGATTGTGTGAATAAGTGGAGATGAAGATGGTGCCTGGAGATGCGTGCGTTAGCGGTTTGGCTGATCTAACATGAAAATGATGAGACAGACAGGAAATATGTGCATGTATGGTTTTATTTTTGTGGACGTGATCACGCTAGTTCAAGGAATAAACAGATAGGGCGCTGCTTTGAGTGTCCTAGGGTTTTTTCTTCCACAGGTCCGACTCCGGTTGCACCCAACCCTCTCCCATGATGCTTTGCAGATGGAACTCTCGGAAATATTCCAGGCGGTGGCTGCAACAAAGGGCATTTTTTTCCAGTGGCGCGTTACATTCGATACTTGTAATTCAGCAAGTTATGGCCAAAAAAACAGGGGTCGCTGCCCATTTTTATCTTCCTTTCATAAATTCCAGTATGAATTTTAACATTTTTTCAGTGCAGATTAACACAGATAACAGCAGCTGAGAGTTATTTGTCTTTTCCTGTTACTTATGGGTCAATTTCAGAGACACTGATCGAGTGCAAAGAGCCATTTCAGAACCTTGAATCTGGCCTAAGCATACTTACAAGTTGGGTTTTTGGCCTTCCACGATCTCCTGTTTAGGGATGGGATAGAGGGCCTCATACGTGCGCTCCTCTCCGGAGCCATGGATGGCGTAGGAGTTCATCTTGTTAACATTTGGAGGAAAGTACGACCAAGGCAGCAGAGCCTCTCCCATCCACCTGTCCCCTGCGATCGTGGCGTTAAACACCAGGGGCAGTTGTTGCTTTAGGAGGGCAAAGTTTAGATAATCAAAGAAGAAGCTGACGTTATTACAGAAGCTGGTCGATCGCCTACCATGAATGCCTGGCGAACTCCTGACAGCAACAATATCAGCTGCTGCCCGTGTCTACGGCGAAAGACAACACAGATGGTCTCAGGCCATCAGAGGACGAGAGCAATGGACACACCAAAGGCTGGTACTTACGGACAGAGCTCCACTTCTAGGTAATTTTCTGTTGCACTATCAAGGAAGAAGGACTCCACAACTTATGAGGGGGAAAAAATAAAAATGGAACATCTGATCTTTAATTATCTGGTTAAAAGGGAGTTATTAACCTCTCTGGCTTCTATTACAGAGAAAAAGGACAATTCAAAGGTATAAGTCAATTCAAGTTTATGTTATAATTTATAGAAAAACGATGGAGGAAAACTTTGAAATCAAGAACCAGGCACTTGCTAACCTGGCAGCTGGCTCATTATCATCCCTACCTTTGATTAAAACGGGAGGGGGGGGTCCAATTTAACGCATACTGTTAACGAGGCCAAATATGTGGGCCTAATTAACCAGAAATCAAACTTACTTAAGGTTAATTAAATAGAATTGTTCTTACTCAACCTCGTCCTTGGGTTTAATTGCTGTGTCGCAGTCATAACGATGCTATAATCACTAATTTGGCCTCATAATCAGAACTAATCCTTCATCTGCCCAACCTCATAGAACTTTGGAATATTGAAATTTTCATCGTTCATATTTGGAGTGCTCTGCTGTTGCAATGTGCAGATGATACTATACAGGGAACCAGGGAAGTGGTCCAATGAATGGGCCCTCTTTGCTGTTCTGAGCTTTTATCATAGGTGGAGACCTGCACCGTCACACAGCTCGAAACACAATTACATGCTGACACAACTGGGATTTTTCTGGGACAGGTTGCCTATTGTAGTCCTGGCATGATATTAGCTAGCAATTTATGTTGGTTTCCATTTCTGGGGAGGTCGTTTGGATGACTGACAATGCCTTGTAATACTCCACTCTTCTTCCTCCCCATGGTTGCCCCTGACTGACATTAAAAAAGTCACAATAGCTGCTTTTATTTTGGGTTTAAAACCAGAGGAATGCAACTTTTTTGGAGTTTGAAGTTCAGCTTGAGAACACAATGTCTACTTTTGAACAATCAAAGCCAAAGCTTCCCCTGACCTTTCAAAATGAAGTTGGAGGAATGATAAATTCTAGCGTATCTCTACCGGGATGTTCTACTTGCCGCGACACAACCATGGCAATGGTAAAACCCCCCACCCATGCTGTTTTCATTTAATCCCTATATGATTATGATATGATATCCATGTAGCAAAGCACTTTTTTGTAGATGAACAAGCCTGGCCCACCTTCATAATCCCAGAGACCAGGGAAAGGCTGGCTAGGAGGACCTGGAGGGGCAGCTGGGTCATTAAAAAAGGGCCCAGATACCTCCATCTTTAGCCCTCCATTGCCAGGAGAGAAACCGATTCTGATGGGCTCATGGGTCACAGGATTGCTGTCCCACGTGTGCTCGATCAGAAACTCCATTCGGTCTAGGAAAAAAAAAGAGATTAAATTGTTTGTTCATTTTACACAGAACATGAATGAATGATCGCTAAATGCAGCAGTTGGCTTTTGAGCTCATAACCTCAAACACAAGAGCGTGTTATGGAAAACTTATTGCAGACAGGTGCTACACTGATCCAGAGAACAGAAAAGATTTGCAGTCATCTTGCTCTGTTTACAACTCACATAAATATGAGGGGGGAACTCTGCAAGGTTCCTTAAAACATTACAGAGCTGCTCTTTGAAAGCTTTGATTTATGGATAAGAATAAGCTTAATTAAATTAAATATTATTATATCACATTATATGCACATTTGATGAGATTAAAGTCTAAACTGAGTGAATCGACACCAAACAAAGCTAAATCTGATAACACTGGGTCACCACACAAACATCTGTCTTACTTTAATGTCCAGTCATCATTAATACTGAGTAGAAAAACAGCTCTGGCGATCCTTCCGACACCACAGAAACTCAATTATGCAATAAAATGACAAACGTACAAAGATTCATAGCATAGCAGAATGTGGAAAATAACTGGTTGCCTCAGTTCTCTAGACTTAAAAACTGTCCAGACATTTTCTCAAGGAACCAAACCAGTAGCTGATTTATACACCTGTTAGTCTTTATGCGTTAATATACATTTATATATATATATATTGTAACTTAAGACTAGTAAGGATAGTGACTCAGATCCTGATTTAAGTTAAATAATCCCTCAGGTAGAGATCTGAGTTTGTGCCAGAAACTGAAAATTAAGAACAATAAACCTTAGAGATGGTTTTCTTGAATGGTCATTTTATCCTCATGCTTATTAAAGCACATTTTATTTAAAATTTTAAAACTTTTCTTTGAAAATTTTAACATTATTTTGACTTAGGTCACTGTAGTGTCATCAAATTAATTGTTTTTGTGACTGTCTACCATACCAGCTAAATAAACACATTACTTCCTTAATCAACTTGAAATCATTGCTAACGCGAACAAACGTCGGGGTTTAGCGAACACACAAGTTATTATTCGGCAAATGAAACTCAAATTCTTTGCATCGTGCATTTCTACAGAAAACGACGGGCATAAAACCGAAACCAGTAGAATACCATATTTCGCTGAAGCCTCTTGAGACAGACCGGAACCTTCCACACTTCCCTGTTGTACGAACGGAACCACATCCGTGTTGCACATCTTCATCCCTATTGGTTGTTCCTTGTTTGTTTTGAACCACAGGGCGGAACATGGTGGTACAGAAAATATACCATTTTTCCACCATTAAAACATGAACAATATGTATAAGCGGCACGTTTTCTGGTTTTTCCATTTTTTTCCATTTCTTAGATCATATTGTTTATTTTTCCGAGCTCATTTTAGCTCTACAAATATTGATGCTGTAGCTAACCTTAGCTTTACAGTAAGCTAGCTTCTTAACCTATTCTAAGTACATTTGTAATTTATTTGTCTTGAATATACATTTCATTTAGATTTTGGCTGAAATCTATTGATTAAAGATTGATCAACAATTTGCTCTTAGTATAGATTAGCTATCACTAATTTAACGCTAATTGTGCGTTGTGAGGTCGATTTTCGAACATTACTGGTAATTTGACCCTAATTGTCTGTAGATTAAGCCTCAATGATGGAGAGAGAACCGGGACGTTTGGCTGATAAAGGTAACAGCAAATTGACTCATTTAGTTCAAACTAGGGAGGTTTTGTATAACAGAGACAATGTGTAAATACCTAAACCCTGATCAGTTTAAGACTCAGGATGACATTCCTGAATGGCTTCCAAATTAGTAATACATCTAAAATTTACCTGTTCCTGTTTGTGAGTTTTAGTTTTAGAACAAATACATGTATTCTATGTCTTTAACAGATATTTGAAATAATGACACGTATTTAACACAGTGTGCATGTTCTTTCCCAGTATGCAGCTTAAATTCTTCTCTCACCTCTGGACCCCAAATGAAATCCAGGTCTTCCCAGGTACAAATACATCTGTTTTCTGTTTATTCAGTCACAAGATTATATCTTATCTGTCAATACTCGACTTAACTTTTCACTGCAGCGGTTAATTCTGTGCATTTGTGTAGTCCTGCAATATTTATTGGTTGTTTTTTTACAACCGGGATGAAATGGTCTTACTCACCATAAATGTTTTACCTCATCAGGATGAAGAAGCAAATCTGACAAAGTTTCCCTCAACCCTGAGCAGAGATAGGTTAGTGCTATAGAAGACTCTTTTAACTGCCACCACGTCTGCGTTCCGGGCAAAAGCAAATCTCTGCTAACTCAAGACCAGCAAATACCCAATTCATTTTCCCCCGAGCCACGCATTCTTTTGTCTCTTTCTACAGCGTAATGGCTCCTCTCGTAGCAGAGTATGATCGACACATGGATCAGATGGCCGAGCAGATGAAGAAATACGAGGTGAATGAACCGCTGAAATTCCGCTTTACAGATATGACAAATTGAAGAGTTTAAAACCAGACACTTAACAAGTGAAAGCATGGTGACATTTTAACCTTGTCCTGCAGTTATTGTGGAGGAATTCTACTTTTCAAATGCGAGAATCAGAATCAATCTAATCTAACAATTTCTTTTCATCTGCTTCCTTTTAATCAACAGATGCAGATGGCAGCCTTCAAAAAGAAGGTGGAAGAGGTTGTCATGGAGAACGAAAGGTAGAAACATGGCTGTAGTTAACAAGAGGGTAAAATAGATGATATCCTTTTTGAACATTAAAAGTAATAGAGCAATATTTTATTGGAAGTGTATAATAACTGTAGCTCTTTAATTAAGTCAGTTTCCTCAGTGATTGCCTGTTTTAACTCAATTTGTTCTAGTCTCTACGCCAAGCTGCAGTATGTTCTAAATGAGCTTAATGACAAAGATGCGGCTTCAGGGGCGGAGAAAAGCTCAATGGAGGACGAGAAGGTCATTATTAGGAACCTCAAGGAACAGATCCATCTGAACAAAGAGGTCTGTCAACAGAAATCTATAATAAATGGATGAAAACTGGTTGCCTTTGTCCCGATACATAGATTTATTTATTTTTCAATCATTTTTTGGACATGGCTCTGGAAGACAAGCAGTTGAAATGAGGGAGTGTATATGTTTCTGAATTCATTCTTGCACCTGTAGGAGTTCTTTATTCATTCCATTGTAGTCTACGTTAAACTGGTTTGATAAAGCCAGGAGGGAGAGGGAACCAGTTGTCCTAATTCTGTCACGGGTGATTTCCTTCATGTCTTCTACCTTTGCAACATTTATTGAGCAGTTCAGTGATTTATTACATTTTCCTAGTGTGCAGTTCATCATATCTGCTTTTCACCAAAAACAGAGGCTCCAGCTGCTTATCATATATATTTAATTAGAGCCACAATAGTGAGCAACATCTAATAAAAATTAATGAACATTTTTTCTGTTGTCAGGACAAGCTGCAGGCCATGGAGCTGTGGCAGTTAGCAGTCCAAGAGGTGGACCGCCTCAAGCAGAGCATCTCTGATGGAAAAATGCTTGAATCTCAGAGGCTGCAGCTCCAGGTCCAGTTCTGCTTGTTGCTACGTCCTCACCTACTGCTCAACCGTTAACGGCTGATCACATTGTCGCCGCTAGGTGGAGCCATTGCGACACAAATTAGAATAATTCACTTATTTTCTGGGATAATGCCTACTGTTTCATGTTTTGTTATTTATGTGTGTATACGTGCATTTACTTGCATACTTATTTGTTTCATCTTAGGATCAGCTTGTTCAGTCTCAACAGCATGCAAAGCAGCTTCAAGGGGCCAGTCAGACACTAAAACTGGTAAGAGGACTTGAATTAATTTGACTCATTATCACAATATGTGTGACTCTCTGTCACACATATTGTGATAATATTTCTTCATGTACAGCAACACATATGGTTTCTGTAAATGATGCCAGCAGAGGAATAAAAACACTGAACAGGGAGTAACCCTATATCCCTCAAATGCATTATTAACAAAGGAAGCTCTGAGCATTCCCACCCTGTCTTGTCACACAAGCAGACTTTTTAAGTCACCGAAGGTGACGCCAACTGATTCTGTAGCATTAACTGACTGAAAATGGCTGCTAAAATTGTTCTCAATTCCACAGAATGTCAGGAAAAAGAGCTTTAGGGCAAATGTGTTTGGGTGATAATGCCACATAAATGGCACTCTTGTCTGTCTTGCCACACACAGACCAACCAGCAGTTACTGACGGTGGTGACAGAGCAGAGCGCTGAAATGAAGATGCTACAAAACCAGCTCAGGTAAGCAAACCCCTCAGGGATTCAAAGATGCTGCTATCAGGGGTCAGTTTCATTGTTTTGACCACAACAGCAACACATCCTCTGTGGCTTCCCAGTCGGCTTTTAAGTACAAAAATGGAAAACTGGATTCCTAGTCTGCTAATGTCACTCTCTTACTTATGCCTACAAACAATATGCCCGCTTTTTTTTATTCAGTTGTAAATAACTTGTCCCTATCAGACAGTAACATGACCTGAGATGTGGCTAAAGACCTAGCATGAGTCACCACCTTTCTTCTAGGCCCAGTTGCCTTTGAGTCAGGTACTTACAACTACCGGTACTGTGACCCGGGTGACTGCCAGCATAACTGAATGTGCTCATTTCTGATGCTGTCTGTCTGGCATGTGTAGATATTCCACAGCTGAGAAGAACACGGCCATGGTCAAGGTGGAAGAGATGATAAAGCTGCAAAAGAAATCCCAAGACCAGATGAAAAGACTGGTGAGAGTTATAATAGAGCTGGTACAAAGTGTAAGATATAAAAGATCAGAGCTGAATTTTTCATTCAACTGCTTGAAAGCGTTCAGTCAGTTTTATTTGGGTGTTTTGGGTTTTTTTTGGTTGGTTGGTTTTTCTCTTCTGCACTTTTCACCATTCAGGAAGAAGATCTAGCCGAGGCCCGGGGCCAAAAGGATGCTGCTGAGAGGCGGCACCAGCATCTCCAGGATATCCTCTCCCAGTTGGAGTCCAGGTGAACACCTCTTTCTATACTTTGCCCTCCTTTTTTGAGTATTTTCTGTTTTAATGGGTTACAGATCCATCCTGTAATGTGATTTCATTTGAAAACAACAGTGTAACATCATCGGTCAAGCCTGCCCACTTTCCCCAGCATTTCCTTTTCCTTACTGCAGATTAATAGCTGCATCTAAAGATGCAGAGGAAGCTCGTGGAGAGAAAGCTGTGGCCGAGAACCTGATGGAGGAACTCCGGAGACGTTGTACCAATTTAGAGAAGGAGAGATTTGAAGCCCTGGAGAAACTGAAAGAGAGTATTGAGGCGGTTAATATCGCAAAAATGCAGAAGACCCAGGTTATCTTCAAACACTTCATCAGCTCTTTTCCTTTCTGTTTTCCACTTCCATAAGTTGTTGTGCAGCTCCTAAACAAGGTGAACTTCCCCCAGACACTCACACGTACGTTATTTTGAACCAACGGATGTTTCCTAATGCCCCCCCCTCAGGCATTGTTACGAGAGAAGCAGGGAGCAGAGGTCCTGGAGAAAACACAGGAGTGCTGCAGTCAGTTAATCCGCGAAACCCCAGCTCGCATCCGAAAAGAGGTGGGTGACTCAATAAGAAGAAATAACACCTGGCTGGAAATATCAGCTTTTTCCACCAAATACCCTCCGAGCAATTACTTCTTTTTGATCCAAAGCTACTTAGATCTCCTTTGGACAATCAGATGTCTTCATGTGCATTTTCGCCACTGAGTTGTGACTGACGAGTGTGATTTTCAACTCTATTGAGGTAGTGAGTCTATTAAATCCCTCCTCTGGCTTAGATTGGTCAGTTAATCAAGGCATCGCTTTTCACCCAAAGCCCTCGCTCTTTAATCCTCTTAATTAACCTGGGGATTACTGGGGCGCTGGCTGCTAACTTACCCTCTGCCTGGCCGTCAAGAAAGGACCGTTTTTTCAACACAACCTTTTCTAATCTTGAACCTGGCATGTAATTTTCTCGCAGATGTCAGACGTTGAAATTTACATCAAAATCCTATTCCCTTAAAGCCGTTTTCTGTTTTGATAAGCATGTGTAATTAAGAGTTAATCCCTAAACTGCGCTAATGACCTCAGGCATACCTGAGAGCTCACGACTCCAACAGCACTAAACTTTTTATTTCCGATTTTTTTTTTTTCTTGAGTGCAACTCAAGTTTTCCCTAGCACATTTTAAAGAATAGCAATGGTGTATGCCGTGCAGAAATGAAAATCTATGCATTATAAACAGTCTGATTACATGTAGATAGTATCGATTACCTGTTCAAATTAAATATTGTTCAAATATTGATGTTTAATTTAACATACACTCGTGAACCTTCGTTGTGAGATGACAAACAGATGTACCAGCTCTCCATGGATCCCTGCAGCCGCTGCCTGTTTTGAACTGTGTGACTGTATTTCTCAACAGGTGGAAAACATCCACAAGCAGTTCAACAGTAAGATCAGCGGTATGAACGAAGAGCTGTGCGCGTTGCAGCTGGTGAGGCTCAAGACCGTTAAGGACAAATGGGATTTGAATATTTGTATCTTGAAAGAAATTAAATCAATTTCAGGCAATTCGAAAATCACGTTGTTCCGGGTTTATTGAATCCAAGTAAAATAAAAATCTGCACTAAAAAAAATGGATCAGACCCTGCTAGCTTATAATTTTGTTAAGTAACATCATTTCTCCTGGTTGCAGGATAGAAAATATAAAATGTGGCTGAAAAACGGCCGAACCATTAACCCTAACCCAGGCTGTATAATGCCATCCCTTCTGGGAATATTAAATTCATATGCGAATTCAATTGGATCGCCACACTTTGGATTTTCTTTTTGTGACATTCTGCTCTCCCTGTCCTCTCTTTGATCCTTTCTGTAGGAATGTGCAACAAAACAGTCTCTGATTGACAGAACAGTGCGAGAGAGAAACGCTATAGAGGCCGAGCTCGCAAAGGTGTCTGACACCAGCTGTGAATTACAATAAACAAGCTGGTTTGAATTTTTTCCCCACATTTTTCGCTCTCCGTGAGTTCTGGCATTCTCTTTATCCTCCCTGTGGTGTTTTGTTTTAGGTGTGTAAAGAACGCAGTGCGGAGCCAGAGCTAAGAAAGATTGATGCCCTTCACCAGAGGTGTCTGAATGCAGAGAGAATAAAGGACGACATGAGTGCTGCTTTGCAGAGCGCCCAGAGCAAACTAAAAAAGTTTGAGTTGGAGTAAGTGTGTTACACAGAGTTATCTCCCTGGTCTTTCCAGATTTACAGACTTTTTTGCGATGATGTTGAACTCAAATGATCTCGATTTGTGTTATTTTTTCTGTTACAATGTTCTACTTTTGTAGTTTTTAGATGAACAATTAAAATAGGGGTTTGCACTCTCAGAACAGTTGGTAACCTTATTTAAAAAAGAAGTCTCAAAGATACAATAATCAGTCAGTATGTTTACACACACGGCTTAAATGTGGCTTTGGTGTCCGGTCAGAATTCGGTCCTTTTCCGACTTTACACACAACGTAGAACAGCGAATAACTGACGGGAACATGTGCTCCTCCTTGACACTAGATGGCGACATTCGTCTTTTCACATGATTATTAGGGCCCCCTTTCTGACCGATCTTTTACACCTCATAAGAAATAGGTGTAGTCAGTGATTAGTGAAAATGAAGACAATAGAGAATAATCAGATTTTTGTTAAAATTCAGGCATTTCCCACTGCTTATTCTTCTTTTGTTGTCTTATTTGTAGCTACCGTGAGGAGCTGGCCGGGTGTCGGGATGAAATCCAGCAGCTGCGAAGCGCTCTGGCGACAGCCCAGGGCGAATGTAACAGTGTCAGCGATGAGCGTCTAAAGATGCAGCAGGAGATCCTAAGGCTCCGCAAGGAGATGGATGACCTGCGCAAAGTCACCACGGTGGAGCAAAAGAAGGCTGAGCTGCAGGTGGGTAACTTTCCTCCCCCTCTTGTACGCCACAGTAATATATCAGTAAAGATCCATAAAAAGTCAATAAAGGCCATTTAATGATTAAAAATCCCTTGAAGTTTTCCATTTTTTGTGGACATTTAGATTTAGAAGTTGTGTTTTTTGGTTTCATTGGAAATAATTTTGGCAGAAGTCACTTTTGGGCTTTAAATACAACAAATTTCTGTACCCGCTGTTTTTATTTGGCTGCACCAGGTTTCAAAAATAAAGCAGGAGTACAGCCTGAAGGAGAATTTACTGGAAGCACGGGTACAAGAGTTGGAGGAATGCAGCCGGGGCTCCAGCGACGATCTGACACGGCTGCTGAGAACTCAGCAAAAATACATCCAGCGTTTGAAAGAGGAGTCCAAGAACACCGTTCAGTCTTTTGAGACAAATGTGACAAAACTCGAGTAAGAACTTTCAGTCTTACTGAAGAAACAACACTCAACAAAAAATGTTCTTGTGTAATGTGGAACAGAAGCACTTTAGAAGCATGCTATATACAACAAAAAGTTTAGCAAAGAGGTCTGTGTAATTTCTATGGAATCCAACAGGGCTGCTTTACTTTTCAACTTTTCTGTTTTTAATATCTGTTTCAGGGCAGAGCTGAATCGACAGAAGCAGCATTCACTGAAGCTGGAGATGCAGATTGAATCCGACTATAAAACCATTGCTGAGGTTTGTTGATGACACGCAGCTACGCATTTATCAAAGAAACATTACAGAAAAACACCAATATTCGGCATTGTTAGTATATATGATTCTACACAGTTATTCTCTCATTTTTAAGTGAATCATTATCTTTTTTATATAGTATAAACGGCACCTTGAAGAATATAGAGAGAAGACGAAGTGTCTGCAGCGACGACTGATGGAAACTGAAGAAAAGGTAGCTACTGTTAGGGAACAGATTAAACTGATATCTCATGTTTTGAAATAAAGCGGAACCAACCTCTGTTCTAACCGATCTCTCTGTTTTCTGTTCTTTCAACAGCTGAATATGACGAGAACAAACATGGTGCTCCAGAAAACCCACTAAGCAGAAGACTAAAAGTCATAGATGAAAATGGCTTCATGTACATTAAAAAAAAGTTTCTTTTTATTATACAATATTGCTGTCAGCAATTAATTTGCAACACTCAAACCTCACTTGAAATCTTGAAATACCTTTCAAACAGTTCAAGGTGCTAAAGTTTTTTGATTAAATGTATTTGTAATGCTAAATTTTAATTAAAAAAGGAGATATTACAACAAAAAAATCCACGTAAACCTGTTATTTGTTGAATTTAACTAAGTTAAATCCAACAAAGTTCACTCTGCTCCACTGTTGCGCCGCGGTGCATGCCGGGAGAATTGTTTGTTGCTAGGAGACCGAGAAGTTTTGGTACGTGACACAAAGTGATCGCGTTTAGAACTTGGTTTCGTAAAACTATGACTTATGAAATGAAGATTATGCATTTGTAGTTTAATTAAAATATAGACCTGTTTAATTGGTAAGACTAAGTTCATTGAATACCGTTACGTTTCACCCTTATCGTAAATATCGATGACGTCAGTCGCTTCATTCTTTACTGTATACAGCGAAATAGTTAGAAATAGTTCAGTGAAATATAGGTTTTGTATTTCCAGTCTTTTCACCTGCTAACGTTAGGATTGTGCTTTACAATCCCTGCTTTAACCGCTGCAAATACTGTTTTGTCTGCTGCACCATCGATAGTTTTATAATGTTAATCACGGTCCATAATTATTCAGTTAAAAACCTACAATTGGAAGCACTTTCATGTCGGAGATGTTCATATTAAATATAATACAAACATTTTTGGGTATTTTCGGTTTAGCTTTTAGAGAATGCTAAAGGCAGACCATGACATTTTTGGAATAGCAGATATATAATTACTTCAGCAGTTGAGTAAAATGTCAAATTGCAGCCATCTTTTGAACGGATAATCGAACAACTCGTTCCTTTAATTGTTCTGACATTTGAGCGTGACCCACATTATAATGAAGCACTTGAACAATATTTAGAAAGTTCCACTTTTCTACTCAGAAACTAACTATAAAGGTGCAACAGTATTGAATGGCAGCAACATAGCACAATCCTATGAAATATGACTTGGTTTAGTAGCCCTAAAAGCATAGAGGGGCAATATTTTCCCTTTTTTTGACCCGCTACTGCTCTTTTTATAGCCCATATTTACACCATTAATAATCTCCAGTACCATGGCTACTGCATGCACAAGGACCTCTGATCACGGGACAACAGGTACGTCATTTATGACCATAAAAATTTCAGTAGTAAGCTCAAGTTTTACGTGACCTTCTCTCCCAGATCCACTCCACAAGTCCTGTGATCCTCAGAGAGCCGTCCTCATCCCCACTCCTCCAGGCACTCAGGTCAGATTTATCCAAGTCTGAAAACAGACATTTTGCTTTACACCCTGGATCTGAGAATGTTGTGTCATTTTAGGCGGATACCACGGTGCACATGATATGGAAACCCAGTCCAGAGCTTTTAAGGTTCCGTGAGCGGGTCTATTTCCCTGGCTGGCCACCTGAATCTCCAAAAAAACAGTGGATGCAGTGGAACCGCCAACAATTGCCTGTCAACCTGCCTCCACTGCAGACCAAAACAAAGGTCTGAAGAGCAAAAAGAGCATGAAAAAGTGACCTTGCAAGCATCAATACGAGATGCCTTGCCTCTGCTTCCCTCTTCAGATGTCAAAGGAAGTCGTGTCCACGCCTGGACGTCCCACAAGTCCTGATTCCATGAAGACAGACGGACACGGTGACTCTCAAGGTCAGAGGTCAATCACGATTAATACTGTTTGGAAACTAGTCCCCTGAAACAATTTTGGTCACCTTGTAATACATAATACAGGATTGTTGTTTTTCTTGTACTATTGTTTTATTTAATTCATTTAGCTTGAGATGTTTAATTTTAGCCTGTTTAGCCTGTGAGATGTCTCCGTTCATAACGTGTTTTAAACAGTATATTTTGATCATATTGAAAGATCAGAAGAGGTCACACAAGGGCCCGAATCGACAGACCTCTACTCTCCTTCCAAAACCTCCACTACAGCTCATGAAGACACAAGTAAGACTGTAAAGAGAGTTAAATATGGGAGTTTGACGCCCCTGAACATTTTCTCCTGTCAGCCACGCAGGCGTCCCAACCCATCGGCCGTTTCCCTCCGTCCTCTGCGGTCCACGAACCAGGTCAGCGGCTGACATGTTTGAGCTGGAAGAGACTTTAGAGATTTGCAGGGGTGACTGCTGAAACTCCAACGTCTGTTTTGCTGTTTCTCTGCTTCCTCGTAGGATGTGGCGTCAACTCCTCCCTTTTCCGCATGGCTCTTCTCCCTCATGAGTGACTGGGGAGGGACCAGAAAACAAGGCTTGGGCCCCTTTGATGACAGTTTAGTGCACAGTAGAGACGAATACATAATAGTCAGCGATGAAAGGGTCATGCTGGTGTGTGACGACCCAGTGTATGTGACCCTGGAACGCTGGGAAAGGCTCTGTCACGTCCTCCCAAAGATCAGTCGCATCCCTTTCTTTGCCCACTTCAAAAAGAGGCGGCCGTTTTATATATGGCGCTCCAAGGTCCGCTCCAAGAAGTTCAACTTGGCAAGGAACTCCCTCAAACAGCAGCTGTTTATTCTCAATCAGGTATGAGGCGACTGTATTTTAAGACAGAAAGCCAAGGAAACAAAGTGTTTTTGCTGTCATCTTTACCATCTTTGTGTCCCACAGTGCCTCAGACCAGCACTGATGGACATCTGGAAAATGTGTTCTCAGATCAGCGACACGGGTTTGTGTCACATCGAGCAAAAACACACGTGCACCCTGCGGGACTTCCAGGACACCCAGGTCAAACAGCTCCAAAGGGTAATGATCAGAGTTTATTAAAAAAACAAAGGAATAAAGTCACAAGAGCTGATGTTGTGAGGACATTCAGTCTTCCTGAACGACGCTCGGTGAAATAATGATCATTATTGCGCCCTAAATTGTGTGAATTTGTTGTCGTTGTCAGACACAAACTGACCTGACACGGTTTCAAGACCTGGTGAAAGAGCTGGTGACGTGTGCCTGTCGCAGCTTTTTGTCGCCGCCGCCGCCGCCAGAACGCTCACGTGGGTGCACACTCAGCACAGCCAGTGTGTTCAGACCGAGGCGAGAGATTTCATTTGTCGACGCTCTTTTCCCGTTTGTGACAGTTGAACAGATGAAGCTACAGTGTCTCACGCAAATCAAGAGCTCCCTCCACTTTAACCGCGTCAGGTGGTGAGTGTTGTTGTTATTTATGCGCTAGTAGAGTGCGTGTCATTGTTATACTGATCCAGATCTTTGAGGATGAACCATTGTGATGAATGTTTTAATGAATCCAACGCTGCTCGGCCCCGTAGCTTCATCCGTCTCGTGGACTATTTGGTCGCCGGCACCTTTCACCGTATGGTGGTGAAGGCGGTGGCCCACGTGCTCACTGTGCTCCAGCAGCGACTCTGTCAGACTCCCGTCCAGAGCTGGAGTCAGCCGGACCCCACAGACGAAGAGGTGAACAGGAGCGGAGGTCAAAATAATGGAACCTCGCCATGGACCGTTCAGGAGAGCGTTTGAATAATTCTCCCGATGTTTTGCTTTGATTAAAGTCCACCTTCGCCGAAGCCTCCGGCGAGCCGTCGATGTTCATCACGGAGCTCATTTTGGACACAAAAGCATTGACCTACGACCCCTCTGAGGACAAATTCCAGGTCAGCCTTCAAATTCTGTACTGGTTGGGTTGTCTTTATATTGCACATGTTTCACCCACTGGCGATCCAAGCAGGAGAGCTTTTCGGAGATCTTCGGCCAGATAAAACAAACGGTGATGGCGGTTCCTACGCTCACAGACGATCCAGACTTTGACGTGATCACAGAGAATACGGGCGACAAGGTGGGAGACATTAGATTCTAAAGCACCGTGGCCCTTCGAGACAATAATGTTGTGTGTTTGTGTGTCAAGAGCCTCCGATACACAGACACCGATGCTACTAATTTGGAATGCATCATGGCCAGAGATGAGCACCTTCAAAGTCTGATCCAAGGCGTTGAGGTGTGTTTAAAACGCCGCGTCAGCAGAAATGATGACGCCCGAGCGCTGCTGCACACCTGTGAACGCCCCATTTGTGTTTACCTTCAGGAGTCTCTACATTCCGCCTTCCACGCAGCAAAAGTGTACTCGCGCACTCTGGAGCGTTTCCGTCTCTTCTATAAAGACAACGAGGGTCTCGATGTGGACTGGCTGCGGCGGCAGGATCACGGTAGATCCCGCGGACGACGGTGCAGGTTGACGGCAAATGTGATGTTGACCTTCTCGTCCTTCGGCGCAGATTTGTCCTTTTTTGAGAAATCGCTGGAGACGTACGGCAGTCAGCAGAGGGACGCTCTGTCCGTCCAGCAGGACGCACATTTAGGGTTACTGCTGGTGGACAAAGGACGCTTCAGAGAGCGGTTCCAGGCTTCGCTGCGGTCCTGTCTGGAGGTGACGTGTCTTGGTGCTCACATGCTTAGTGTGATCTTGCTTTTACTCAAGCACTTTGTAGGTTATATCCACCCTAATTCATAAACACTTAACCCAGTAAGGCAGGGGTGCCCAAATCCAGTCCTCTAGGGCCGCGGAGGAGCCGGGTTTTCTTTCTCTCCGACCGGGTGAAGGTCTTCGGTCCTGAGTTCTGAAGCATTTTCTGCCTGGTAGGACGGAAAACATGGATTGAGCGCAACCTTGGAGGACTGGATGTGGACACCCTTACTGGGTTATACGTTTATGTGTTTCCTGAAAAGCACTTTTAACACAACTGACAGTTAGTCTGTGGATCCAGGTCATTCATGAGATGCTCGCCCAGCTGGCCAGGAGGAGACTGGACGCCGTCTCCACGGAGGTTTACGAGGCGCAGTTTAAACTCAAAGCTCTTCCTTCTTCTACAACGCTCGAGTTGGGCACCTACCTCACCTCCCTGGATGACATAAAAGACATGGTAAAGCTTGTTTGTTTGGGGTTTTTTTAACTTTCTTTCCCCCTTTATCCCTTTTGGGGTCACGGGGAGGGTGTGGGAGCCTGTCCCAGCTGTATATGGGCGAAGGCAGGGTACACCCAGCTCATCCTATGTGAGCATTTTGGGGTTTGGTGCCTTGCTCAAGGGTGCCTCTGCGGTTCTCTGAAGGTGTCCTGGGACCTCATCTGCTACCCGAACACCTGAGAACCTTTGTCTTCTTTGTCTTCTTAGCCCCGCCCCTGCAGATGAGCAGCCGCCGCCACCGCCCCTGTTGTTATTTATTCAGTCTATTTTTATAATATAGGCGTCCTACAAACCCAGCAAGGCAAAGATCTTTTCCACACTGGCTCCTGAGGCGCTTCTGTGGCCTCTATTACTCTTTTATTCTTTTCATCTCACTAGGTGGTGGTTTTTGAGAAGGAGAAGGAGGAAGTCTGCCAGTTGTACGCGCTGATTAACAGGAATTCCGTCCCCATCTCCTCTGAAGATCAGATTGCTTTCACCCAGTTGGAACCAGCCGTGACTTTACTGCGTTCCCTCATCGGCGACGCTCTGGCCGTCAGAGATTCCACCGTGGAGGAATTTCTCACTTCCCTGAGCAGAGATGCAACCGGCCTGAGCTGCAAACTGGAGGAACTCAAGCCCAAATTGCTGGTAAAGGAAAATAGCTTGTTGTTGTTTGTTGTAGTTTTTCTGTTAAGTAATGATTTTAATGTTTTCCTTCTTGTAAAGGATCCACAGTTCCTTGACATCAACTCAGATTTCCTACAAGTGTCTCTTCTTCTCGGGGACATCCGGATCTCCATAGATGAGCTGCAGGAGCTCGCCTCCACTTACACCTCCTACCAGAAGAAATTTCAGGTGGTTTATGACTCCAGACCTCTATATATCGCTTCTTTTAAATGATTATTAACTTCTACAAAATACAGGCTGTTTGTTGAAAATGGCCACAGAGATGAAGCTTAACAGCTGGAACAGGCTTCCTGTAGAAGAAATAAACATTGAGAGGATAATATGGAATAAAAAATAGTTTTAATTGGTCAAAATTCACTGATTCACCTGAATTGTGGCCATGAGATGCACCTTTTCAGAACAGGCCAATGAGCAACATCCTGAGTCATTTCTGCTTTCTGACGACCAAAGTTGGAGGTAACCAAGTTTGACCTCCTGGAGGAGTTCAAGCTGGAGCTGAGACTCAAGCAGCTGCTGTGGGACTCTGTCCAGGAATGGGAGTCCTCACAGAATAGATGGAGACAGGTGAGCTGCATTTGTTACCGGCCAAACACCAAATATGACAGCATCTCCTGGCCTTGACGGTGACCTTGGCTTCCCAGAGCAAACTCCAGCAACTGGACGTAGATCAGGTCAGCTCACAGCTCGCCAAATTCCACACGCGCGTCCATCAGCTCGAGGAGGGTCTGCCAAAGAACTCGGTGGTGGCCGACCTTAAAGACAAACTGGAGGTCACGAGGCGCATGGTGGGGAACACGGCTCCTTCTGGTCATTTTCAGAACCTTTCTGACCCTCTGAATCTGTTCTTCTGTTCTGATCAAGCTGCCTGTGATCACTGATCTACGTCAGCTGTGTGTGGACCAAGAGTCCTGGAAAAATCTGGAGACTTTACTTGGAAGCTGTCTGGATGTGGAGACGCTCACCCTTGCCTCCTTAGAGGAGATCGATATCATCTCCCACGCCACCAAGATAAAGGAGGTAACAAGCCGACTGGGCAGCACCAACTTTTGACAGTTTCCACTGAACAAACATTCAAGCTGAAAGTGAAACGTGGCTTTGTTAGATGTCCCCTCTCAACATGTTTGCCACAGCAATGAAAATGTTCCCATTCCTGGACAAATAAAGGACTATTTTACCTTATTGGGGGATTCCGTGTCTTGCTTCATTGATTAGATTCCATTTTTATGGTACAGTTAACTGTACATTTACTTCCTTGTGTCTTCAGTGAGAACTCTAATTGTGTGTGTGTGTGTGTGTGGTGTGTGTGTGTGTGTGTGTGTGTGTGTGTGTGTGTGTAGACTGGTTTGATCAGCCAAGCTTCATAAATAACACTCGTTGAGGGACTGTTCATGTTGCCTTGTGTGAGGCAGCTTTTCACGGTGTCCTGAAGATCTCGGTTCAGACCCGAGGGGCCCCCAGGCGGAGCAACCTCGGCGCCACGGGGCCGGATTTTGCTTTTGGAACGGTCAGCAGAACCTCCAACACCGGGGTCGGTCTGAAGCTGGATGGTTTCTCCAGAACTGTTGACTTTGTACTTCCCAAGATACGTACGTGTTAAACAACACCAGGAGTAAACTGGCTCGCAGCTCTTGTTCATTTCCAGTCCTGCTCGTTACCATCGTGGTTGGCAGTTGTTCTGTTGATGCCCAGAACTAGAACTGATCCGTTTCGAGGATTCTAAAGGGGCACTATGGAGGCGTAAAGCCATCGCGGATTATCAGGTGAAGTGGAGGGAGAAGTGGGGGGTTGGATGAAAAATGGATGTAGACTTGGCTGCTCTTCAGGAATTTGTACAAACTAACTAACCTTGATGTAACCACACTATGGTAACTGTCTGAAAACAAAAAAAAATAATCTCCGATTATCTGTTTAAAACCTGTGAATGGAAACACAAGTTTGGTCCAATGTTGACATTATTCATGTCAGTTAGAGCGACGTTTGTGTTGCTTATGGTCCATAGGCTGAATGCTGGGGCAGCATTAGTGAGAGGACATCTGCTTGATCTTCACCGCAATATCATAACTGCTGCCCATCACCACTGATATCGATTGCAGTGACAGTTGCAAATCTGGTTTATGTTTTATACAGGCATAGACTGGGGATTTCCACAGGATTTTTAACATTAGATGAACTCTGTTTGGGATTTTGAATGGCAGTGACTGCTCCATCACTACCAGGACCTGGACTTGTGGATCGGGTTGTAAGGTTTGTGACTAAAACACACACAAAAAATAATATTAAAATAAAATAAAATGAATTCCATAAATTGAATTTACCTGCAACATGGTGAATGGAATGTATCGGTTATTCTCTGTAAATGGGCTGGCTAATAGCTCCCTCTAGTGGCCAAACTGTTGTATAACTTTAACTTGGAAAAGCTTATTTAACATTTCCTAAATATGATAAAAGTGATTTGATAAACACTCTGTATGCTGAGCAACACCATCGCGCAGGCCTGGGCTCGGATGGACCACAAGTATTTAAATATTTTTCATAGTTACTCCAAAATGTTCCTGACAAAGACATCGGTTAATGGCGTTTATACAGAAAACGTTTTATAGATCTTTGACAGATGCTGACATTTTTAATTTAAGGTTTGATGAACTTCAATGATTAATTAAAGTTGCGGTCACACGTGAATTTAAGAACACAATTATCTTGTGCAGGTCGTGTTACTTTCATAACCGTGCTTCAAAATAGCTAATGGTACCGTAGGGGGTCTAAATATATGACCCCCGCAGCAGGAACGAACTGGTGCTGCTTTACTCTCTTTGGCCACTTGGGGGCAGTGTTCTTCAACAGATGAGATGGTGTTGTTATAAAATCCCTCGTTAGGTGGCGCTAATGGACCTACGCTTGTCAGAAGAAGCTTTCAAGTCTTCCTGTTCTCAACCACAAAAGGAGTTACGCTTTCCTGGAATCGACATGGCTACAAAATACTATGAAACTGTTTACAATTATGTCTGTACTGACCAGAAATCACTTGAATTCCTTGGTGTATGTTTGAAAGGGATGTTTTTGGCGTCAATTCTGATCTCGGACTTCACAACGCTGTTTTGGGTTTCAGATTGCGTCATCACCATGCGACTCCAGCTGTACAGTACAAGACTGCGCTCTCTTTGGTAGAAGTACACATTTAATGAAAGTGTTATTTATTATTGTTTAATGGATAAACACGTGTTTTCATGTCAATGAATGCCAATGTAAGCACCGCTGTACTGTCTTTTTAAATCCTTCCAGCTATTTTTAATGGATAGACCTGTCCCCTTTCAAGCATTTCACGTGATTTCTTATTTAAATTCAATTTTTATGCTTCAGTCATTATAACTTTCTGCTTACATCTAAAGAGTTGTGTATGATGGTTTCCTTTTGCAGTACTGTGACACCATCTGAAAGGATGTGATATGGCTTTGTATTTTTCTCTCAAGGATATTTGTGTTCTTAAGTAGGAATAGGAAGGCTGCTAAAATTGCCTCAGTATCACCATTTGGATGGTTTATTTGGGAAGCAAATTGGAAGTAAAACCTCTTCAATAACATTTAGGTGCAGTTTCACCAGTTGAGCAACATCAAGCCCAACCTCATCGAGGCTGTGACACGTCTCAGGAAAGAAGCTCTCACAAGACTAATAAAACTCTTGTCTCTTTTATTAGTATATTCAATATTATTTTATTTGATATAAGGACGGTATATCATTGAATATGTATGTAAGTTTTTTCCATGTACAAAGTATGACCTTTAAAAAATGGAGCTGGTGAAACTGATTTCTAAACAAAATAACACAATTTAGCCAATGTTTATTTACTGCTATGGGTTTAGGCACATTCTGAATAAGAAAATATTTTTTTCTGCAACATAGGTTTGAAAAATCTTCACTAAAACCTGACGACGTAAGT